>NC_140588.1:563855638-564364869 GCF_964204655.1 Triturus cristatus
TTGGATGTGAGGATCTGGGTCTAAAATAGTTTTGACATTTATTGAGATTTTGTTTGAAATAAGGGTCAAACGCCCCCTCCCCCTTTGCCCGTCCAGCGTGTGATGCTGTTGCTTCTAAGAAGTATGAGTAAAACCCTTCGACATATACAGGTTTCATGCATCATGTTTCTTGCATGCATATTATATCGTTTTCAGATATAAAATTATTCCAGTCGGGGTTCCCTATTTTATTCATGAACCCGTACACATTCCATGTAGCGAACCTGGTCCGAGGTCGAGCGCCCTAGCCGTTAGGCCAACTCCTCTCCCCAGGAGCTTGGTATCTATTTAACAGAGGAAAATCGTAGAGATGGGAATACAGTAGCCTTGTTGCCTGTACATTTTGACGATTAGCACGGGGTGATTTTGACTTTTTAAATGCCGGTAGGAAAACCCCAATGGTAATATAGCCACATTTGGACCAACCTGTAGTAAAAGTGCTGTCTTTACCGGCTATACTCAGATTTTGAAAACTAACAATAATGCAGTCGCCCTCAAAACTTTTAGTTTGTGGGCCAAGCATGCTTGAGGAAGGTTAATAGATGCTAGCTCTTGGAAGTGATTGTAGGAGTGATTATGTCTATTGTTTGCATCATTATCTATTCAGGTTACATGGTTTAGGGTTACTTATAGGTGTCTGAGTAGGGATCATATTAGTGAGCCCTATCGTTTGATTAGTCTTAAAATTTGGCCGGGTCTGCCTGGGGGCTGAACTCATGCCAGGTTGATCATTAATCCCCGCTGATGTATTATCATTGAGCGTCTTACTATTTTTGGATCATACCTCTTTTCCCCCAGGGGCTCTTTGCTCCCTATACTGCAGTAAGTTGTTACTGCAGGAGATAACGGTTTCCAATTCCCCCTCCAATCTAGCCATTTTATTTTTAAGTAGCAATAATGGCTTGTTTACGATGACTGTTAGTGTGTCCCAGAACGGTTTCCAGGGAAGGTTATACATGTCATTATCATTGTGTGATCGATCAGCCCCTAAAAATGTAGCCGGCCTGCCCAAGTCAAAAAGGAAGATCATCCTGGACTCATTCTAGCGTCATCCGATGACTTCAGCCAGGCTATTCCTGTAATTATCTGGGGAAGTCATCCCAAGCCATCCTGAAGTCTGCCCACAGAGCAGAATATTTAAATGAGATGACTCTTACTGTAATCCCAAAAACTACTCCAGGATGGTGTCCTGATTACTTTAATTAAAAATGCGTGATGATCCTTTACAACTCCAAGAATACTAATTGACAACTGCAGGATGAGTGTGAATTACTCCAGGATGGTGTCCTGATTACTTCAATTAAAAATGCGTGATGATCCTTTACAACTCCAAGAATACTAATTGACAACTGCAGGATGAGTGTGAATTACTCCAGGATGGTGTCCTGATTACTTCAATTAAAAATGCGTGATGATCCTTTACAACTCCAAGAATACTAATTGACAACTGCAGGATGAGTGTGAATTACTCCAGGATGGTGTACTGATTACTTCAATTAAAAATGCGTGATGATCTTGTATCTCAAGTGGCTGCTTTCAATAGAAAGTGGTGGGGCAGCGGGGAGTTTGTATTAAAAAAAAAATAATAATACATTTACTTACCTGCCACGGCCGGGGTCCAGCTTCTTCCAGAAGCGCAGTCCAGCTTCGAGACTTCCCACCCAATCCCAAAGCTACTATCATGCTATTACCCAGCATGACAGCAGTGCCGGGATTGGCTGAGCAGGCTGGTTTAACGCTCACTCAGGCACAGGGAGCCTGTGGCCTTTCTCCACCCGGAGATACAACACAGGATGGTTGTAGAAATGTAAGTGCGCATGTTGGTTTGGCCGCCCTAAGACGGCCTTCCAAACCAACATGCAAACTAACTGCTCCCACCGCTCCTCCCCCCTGCTACTGTCCCTTGAGGATTGCCCTGTCCTAGACTGGGCCACTTAGCGGACTCTGCCTATCCAGGAAAAAATAAAAGGATAATACATAGTTTTGTTATGTTTTATTGTTAATCAGCTGGCTTTTAGCAGTGGGGAAACGCTCCTCTGCCATTACGGAGGAGCCGCTGCTGCTCTACTCTCTCTACCTTCCCAACCCCACCACCTTCAAACCTTACCAGGAGAAAAGATAGAGGTGAAGACCATCATTCCCTGTAACATGCGCGCACAGTGCATTTCACCAGCGCGCACAGACTCTTGCATAGCGCGCATGTAGTTGATTAACGTGCACCGGCCACGGCTTTAAATTTGAGCACCGTGAAAGGTGTGGTCGTTTCTTAACTTTGAAGCGCAGTGGTATGACGGCACAAGAAACACATACACACACCCCAAGTATTTACCTTATAAGGCAATGTGCGATTTTAAGACCTAAAGTATTTTTGCTTTTAGACAATTATTGTTTTAGATTCATGTGCGCCTGACGTGTCCCCTAACAATGTTTTTCAAAAAACATAATAAAACAAACGGTGACAAAGCCAAATGGCTGGTAATCAATGGCAGAACTTTTGGCTTTGCCATTGCTTGTTTAATATTTTAAATTGTTCAAACCCAGTTGTGTCACTTTGTGGCATAGAAAAGACCATTGTAAGGGAGTAGCGTCACCGTAGGAGAGTGATTCCAAGTTTTGTGACTATGCAAGGGGTGGCCTGCAATTTAGTGATCGAGTGGCCCAAGGGAAGAGATTTGGGGTAGTGGGCCAATTTGGGGTCACTTTTAGTTGCTATCTGCACTGTCTGGAGAAGAGTGCGAGTGAGTGTTGGGCTGGCAAGTGAGTCCTGAACAAACAGTTCTGATGATAGTAGTATATAAAATGTTGAAGTTACCTCCACAGTGCATGGACTGTCGTCGTAATAACGTACCAGACCTGGATTACAATGTGCAAACACTTTCTAAGGTATAGGAGTAGGGAAAAATAGTGACGAAGAAGAAAGGAATCAGACAGGTGGAAACCATGAAAGATATATGCAAGAAGGAAAAACAAAAGGGAAAATAAGTATGGAGAAGTACGAAGGAAAAGATAAATACGTTAGAAAAAGTATGTTAAGAGAACTGGGAAAGCTGAGATTAGGAGTGCAAAAATGGGCTACAACATGGTGAGAATAAAAAGTGAAAAGAGGAGCGAAGAAAGAAGACCGAGGGAAAAACGATAAAGGAGAGTTGAAGGGAAACCCGGGAAGGAGAATAATGAAATGCAGCGAGTGTGAGGGTAAAGCGAAGCAAAAGAAAAATTGCAGACAGAGCAGAGAGTGAAGGGAGAATAGAGAGAATGGTAGAAAAGCTCAATAGTGAGACAGATGTGCCATGCAGTCACGCAGAGTGCTTAAACAAGAAGAAAAATTAAAACTGGGAAAGGTGAGCAGTGCCAGGGCACAGAAATACTTCCATGCTCCAGGAGGGGCAAATACAAAAAGCGGGGAGAAAGCCAAAAAAACAATAACGAAAAAGAAGTAAGCAATTCAGAGTGGCAATGAAGCCAACTGGCAAACCAACATACTGGCTCTAAGCCAACAGAAGCTAACAATACGTCTCTTATGCACTGCCTAACAGACCTAAAAATGGAGCAAATGTGTTGCCCTATATTTTGAACTGCTTGTGTAGTAGGTCATTGAACATGGATTACTACTGCCCCCACTTCATAAAGATGTTTGCGCCAGGTCAATAACAAGCATAGACAAAGCCAATAGGTCTTACCTATGCAAGAGTTATTGGCTTTGCCATATGCTTCAGCCATGTTGTACACCAGCGTGGCTGTTGTTCAGCCTGGCTAAAGTTACTGGGGAAAAGGAGAGTGGAGAGGTGGAGTGTTATGGGGGCTGTCAAGACTATCATGAAGGGTAGAAATCAAATCATAAAGCAGCGTTTGTATACTTACAACATTATGCAGAAGTTTCAAACATAAGATTTGGCACATTTATGAAGCTCTCTCTTCAAACAGCATATTGTCGAGGTTTTGAAAGGTCCTGCATTTATGTAACTTATATACAGGGCTACTCGAATTATAATATTCTACAACTGCTGCGTTTTCCACGTAATTTGCCACATAATCCATCATATGCTGCATAAACTGCAGATTTTTTTTTAAAAGTTGATTCTAGCTCAAAAGGATCAAAGTTACCAAAAGCAGAGTAGTGCGTATTGTGGCACAGTGGAAAGCCTGTAACAAATACTGTCCAGTCACCTTTACTTTACTTATTGCTGTATTTGAGTGTTAATTTGAAAAGTAATGAGGCGAAACATTTGCACAGACAGTGTTAACATATGCACAGATGTAATACTATCAAAAAAATGCGACCCATTATGCTACATAATTCTTGTTTTGTGACCGCCTAAGTTAGTCACCATGCTGCATAATGTGGACCGTCCCTACCGCTTAATTCCCGTGTCTCTGCTTATTTAGCACAATAAATCACCAGGGCACGGTGGGGGCGGTTCATAGGGGCATATTAACAAGCCAGGCGAAAAAATTATCGCCGCTTTACCGGCAGAAAACTGCAGCTAAAACAGCGATAATGGGCTTGATAATATGCTCTATGGAATTCCAATTGAAGCCCATGTTAGATGTCCTTCACATTTAACATGGGTTTCAATTGGAATTCCACGGAGCATATTATCAAGCCCATTATCTTCGTTTTAGCGGCAGTTTTCTGCCGCCAAAGCCGCGATAATTTTATCGCCTGACTTGTTAATATGCCCCAATGTAAGCACAGTAGATGAGAAGTGCAACCTACTAAACGTATGGGCTAACAGGAACGAACAAAAATGTTGAGAATATTCTGTTTCTTGATATGATTACGGCTGTAAAATGGAGGCTTTTCATCTGCCACAGTGAGAAAATCGAAAGAGAAAATGTGGCCACCGCTTAAGAAGCCGTGGAGCGAGTGATATGAGATAAGAAGGGCTTTAAGTGGAATGAAAAACCTAGGGTTTTCTCATTGGGGCGTGACCGAAGTAGAGGGTGGCTTGAAAACCCTTAAGCTTAGCAAAGTGTGTCACCCGACTGGTATGTTTCTTCTTCTGTCATTGCAGCCAGATATATGATACAAGTAACATTACACCTACAACATGCGAGGACTATCGGCTTTGGCAATGTTTGTTATTTGCATAAGATGTATAAGCAACAACTACGGCTTCGTTTTACCGAATATTGAAAATGGGTTAGTCCTCCTGGTAGAAGTTGTAGACTAACGGCTAGAGATACCGACTTTGGTGTTGGGAAAAAGCAGGTTCGAGTTTTGACGTATGCTCACCATTCCGTGATTCTAGGCAAATCACTAAACTCTGTGCCTACCAAAAATAATATGGAGTGATGTATTTGTGTCATGTAACTATACCCATGTGAAGCGCTCCAATACCTTTGGGTCAAGTTCGCGCAATATACAATTGCAAGAAAATCAAAAGTGTATACTGCCACAGAATTGGCTTTTTTTCACCCCGAGGCCAAAAAAATGTAGAGTCCGATAGGGACCAATCTCAGCACCTGCTTCTTCAGAGCTGCCGGTGCCACTTAAAGCCCTGGACAGAAGAAAAAGGCGCGACTGTGGCGGAGGGTACTGGGAACGGAGACCTTGTTTGTGGCCAAAATGTTTGTGGACATTGCTAAATTTCAGACGCATAGCATGGCCCTAATTTTGGCGAAAAGTGTGAATAATACGCTGCACAGAGCATGATCCGATTCACGACTATACTGTCTGCCAGCCGCATAATGCAGGCTTTTCTTGTATTCAAATTAACCTTGATTTATGTAACCCTAGAAAGAGGGTGCTCGTTTTCAAAATATTCCTATTAACATTGCACGCATATTTCTTAGCAGCCTCCCATGTGCTTAAAGTAGGATCGTTTTATCCTTAACCTGAATGCGAACTCGTCCATAAAAGCAGAGGGGAAAGGTCAACTTTGTTTTCACCCACGAACGACTCAAACGCAGCACTGGTACCAAGGATACAATGCACATACAAGACTGGTCTTGCACTAATACCCCATCCCGCTTCGCACCATAACTGGGCCTTGTAAGTTTTCAGCAGCTAGGCTTGGACTCCCGTGTTTACTCCACTGGCAGCCCAAACATAGTCTTACCGGACATCTTGGGTTCTCCCACGTCTGCTGCAGTGACACGGAGAGCATGGAAAGTAGTCAGGTTAGTAGTACATTTCGCCAATACTATTTGATGTATACTTGCCCACTCTCTGTTTCACTGCAGTGATGTGATGCTGAACGAGAGTCCGCTCGGTCTCGCATCACCTTTGGCGCCACATTCTTCAGCCGGCATGATTACAGATTCCCGCCTTTGAAAGCGCAGTTGAGGAAGAAGCCCATAAGTGTAAAGGTGGCAAGCCATAAACCACTCTACTAAAAACAAATACCGACGACATTCAGCAATGCATATCCCTTCCATTCTCCTACAAACACGCACAGAAGGCATCGGTAATCAATAGTGGGTGGTTTGGCACACCAGCACTTAATCTCCCCTCGCCTCGCCTCGCTGGTCTTGCTTGAGACCCACTTCCGGCTGAGTACAACTTCCGGTATGAAGAACTTGAAATTGAAGAAGGACAAAAGTAGTCCCCCGGGCTAATGTTTAGCTCAGCTTCATTGATACCTCCAAATTGTGCCAATGCACAAGTGGCCGATCCCATGAACACACAATTTTCAATGGTATTCAGAATTAAGTTGGCTCTTTTTTATGCTTGTAAATTTGTTTTTAACTCTCCAACTTTATTAGAATTTGGCTCTCACAAATAGTCAAGAGTGTTAGTCACCAAAATTGACTAGATCGTGCTGGCAGCATCGAGGAAGGAAACACAGAAAAAGAGAGCAAAACGAGCGGCACAGAGAGCAGAAAGGCACAAAAACGAGTTGCACAGAGGGCAGAAGGGCACCAAAAACGACAGGGGCAGAGGGCAGAAAGGCGCAGAAAAAGAGAGAAAAACGAGTGGCGCAGAGAGGCACAAAAAACGAGGGAAAAACGAGAGGGACAGAGGGCAGGACACAAAAACAAGTGGCAGAGGGCAGAAGGGCAAAAACGACAGGAGCAGAGGGCAGAAAGGCACAGAAAAAGAGAAAAACGAGTGGCACAGAGGGCAGAGAGGCACCAAAAAGACAGGAGCAGAGGGCAGGAATGCCAGAAAAAGAGAGAAAAACGAGTGGCACAGAGGGCAGAGTTGCACCAAAAAGACAGGAGCAGAGGGCAGGAATGCACAGAAAAAGAGAGCAAAACGAGTGGCACAGAGGGCAGAAAGGCACAAAAACGAGTTGCACAGAGGGCAGAAGGGCACCAAAAACGACAGGGGCAGAGGGCAGAAAGGCGCAGAAAAAGAGAGAAAAACGAGTGGCGCAGAGAGGCACAAAAAACGAGGGAAAAACGAGAGGGACAGAGGTCAGGACACAAAAACAAGTGGCAGAGGGCAGAAGGGCACCAAAAACGACAGGAGCAGAGGGCAGAAAGGCACAGAAAAAGAGAGAAGAACGAGTGGCACAGAGGGCAGAGAGGCACCAAAAAGACAGGAGCAGAGGGCAGGAATGCACAGAAAAAGAGAGCAAAACGAGCGGCACAGAGGGCAGAAAGGCACAAAAACGAGTTGCACAGATGGCAGAAGGGCACCAAAAACGACAGGGGCAGAAAGGCGCAGAAAAAGAGAGAAAAACGAGTACGCAGAGAGGCACAAAAAACGAGGGAAAAACGAGAGGGACAGAGGGCAGGACACAAAAACAAGTGGCAGAGGGCACCAAAAACGACAGGAGCAGAGGGCAGAAAGGCACAGAAAAAGAGAGAAAAACGAGTGGCACAGAGGGCAGAGAGGCACCAAAAAGACAGGAGCAGAGGGCAGGAATGCACAGAAAAAGAGAGCAAAACGAGTGGCACAGAGGGCAGAAAGGCACAAAAACGAGTTGCACAGAGGGCAGAAGGGCACCAAAAACGACAGGGGCAGAGGGCAGAAAGGCGCAGAAAAAGAGAGAAAAACGAGTGGCGCAGAGAGGCACAAAAAAAAGAGGGAAAAACGAAAGGGACAGAGGACAGAAAGGCACAAAAACGAGTGCCCACTGGTATTGTTGTGAGTACGGAAGATGAGACTTGCTACTAGTAACAAGTGGCCTGCTTAGTGCCAGAGCGCCCTGTGTTTCATGTTGCTTAGTGCCCTTCCATTTCTAGTGCTTTGCAGCTTTATTAAGACTTTTTTTTAGTGTTTCTGGTTGCTCAAATGGATCTAATTTCTGTTATTTATATATTTCCCTCATCTTCATTGTTTGATTTTTGTTCCCAGGAAAGTGTCACTCATAGTCGTTGAATGTCACTCCTAATTACAGTGAAATATGAAAATGTCACACATACGCAATCTGAAACCTTGGCAGCTATGATAGAGGCATCATAGTCTTTCCACTTTTAGGTGCGTGAAATTCTATTTCCAACCTTTAACGCTGCATACATTTTGCTATTCATGCACAGCACCATTTCTGCCCTTTTTGTTTATTAAAAATTGCAAAGCAATTTTTCACCTTTGTATAAAAATGCACAACCACGCAATATAATCACCCCGCAAACTTTTACTCCGCATATGCCTTTACCACGCATGCCATGACAACGCAAAGGCGTGCACGGTGAGTGCATAACATTTGTAAAAGTGTTTATGGTAAATATATATATATTTTTTAATATGATATGTATATATATATTTAATTTTAATTATTTTTTAAAAACAACTAAAAACAAAAAAAGGCCTTTTTTATCCCAATAACTAAACACCCCTAACATTGTTAAATTACCCATACCACCCCAATACCCATTCCCACAAAAATCTTAAATTACCCTTGGCACCCCAAATCCACCCTGAACCCTAAAACACACCCTGACCACTAACAATACCCCTGCACCCCCAATCCCACCCTGAACCCTTAAACTACCCTAGCACCCCAAAACCTAAACTGAACCCTGTACACTAAAATTACCCTGAGCACCGCAAAAACAAAACACACCCTGATCCCTAAATTTTCTACTACACCCCAAACCTAAAGCCACTCTGAACCCTAAAAATCCCCCAGCACCTCTAAACCCAAACACACCCTGAACCCTAAAAATTCCCCTACACCCCAAAACCCTAACCCACCATGCCACTTAAAAATACCCCAGCACCCCAAAAACTAAACCCACCCTGAACCCTAAAAATACCCCAGCACCCCAAAACCCAAACATACCCTTACCCCTAAAATTACCCATAACCACTAAAAATAAACCTGCACCACAAAACCTAAAATGACCCTGAACCCTAAAAATACCCCTGCACCCCAAAACCTAAACCCACCCTGAACCCCAAAAATACCCTGGGCACCCCAAAACCCAAACATGTCCTTAACCCTAAAACTACCCCGGACCACTAAAAATAAACCTGCACCCCAAAACCTAAACCTTAAAAATACCCCTGCACCCCAAAAACTAAACCCACCCTGAACCCTAAAAATACCCCAGCACTCCAAAACCCAAACATACCCTTAACCCTAAAATTAGCCATGACCACTAAAAATAAACCTGCACCCCAAAACCTACTATGACCCTGAACCCTAAAAATACCCCTGCACCCCAAAACCTAAACCCACCCTGAACCCCAAAAATACCCTGGGCAGCCCAAAACCCAAACATGCCCTTAACCCTTAAACTACCCCTGACAACTAAAAATAAACCCGCACCCCAAAACCTAAACCCTAAAAATACCCCTGCACCCTAAAACCTAAACCCACCCTGAACCCTAAAAATACCCCAGCATCCCAAAACCCAAACATGCCCTTAACCCTAAAATTACTCCTGACCACTAAAAATAAACCTGCACCCTAAAACCTAAACCCACCCTGAACCCTAAAAATACCCCAGCATCCCAAAACCCAAACATGCCCTTAACCCTAAAATTACTCCTGACCACTAAAAATAAACCTGCACCCCAAAACCTAAACCCACCCTGAACCCTAAAAATACCCCTGCACCCCAAAATCTAAACCCACCCTGAACCCTAAAAATACCCAGACACCCCAAAACTTAAACCCACCCTGAACCCTATAAATACCCCAGCACCCCAAACTCCTTAACCCTAAAATTACCCCTGAACCCCAAAACATATAACCCTACACTCCAAAACCCAAACCCTATACATACCTTATACTTACATATAAATCACATATGCTTCTACCATTCATGCATTTACAACAAATTTCGTTGTAAAAGCATGTGTGGTAAATGCATATGCATTGTAATGCCATGCGTTGTAATGGCATTGCCGCGTAATGGTAGTTGCATTGTGATGGTATGCGGGGTGATGGTAGTAGTGGTAAAAGATTAGTTGTGTTTACCTCTTGCACTAGAAGTATAATCATTCTCAAAACATAAGGAGCAATTTCATCATGTTAAGAAGAAATGATGCTTGTGGAGATTTGGATGTTTATTTTCAAATCATCAAGCACAATTGGATCTTATGAAGTAATCACATACTCATTCTTAAATCCTCCTGAAGTCATCAGGAATAGTCACACCTTGTGAAGTCATCGCATACTCATTCTTAAGTCTTCCCGAAGTCATCAGGAATAGTCACACCTTGTGAAGTCATCGCATACTCATTCTTAAATCCTCCTGAAGTCATCAGGAATAGTCACACCTTGTGAAGTCATCAGATGCTCATTTTCAAGTCATCCACAAGTCATCGAGCTCAAGTTTCTAAACTCTGCTGATGACTTCAAGAGCTTGATGATGTCTGATGATGTGAAAATGACTTCTAGAGTAGTTGGATGATCATCCAATGACTCTGGGATTGCTTCTAAAGTAATCCTGTTTGACCTGGGTGGGAAGCTCTTGTCTGTGGTTGTGCATGTGGGTACATTATTCCGGGACTTTCTTTTGCAGCAGGCAGGAGGGTTGGCATCAAAGTTGTCGAGTTTGGTGATGGCAAAGGTACCACCCCTCCCGCAGTGTTCCGAAGTTAGTTAGCAGAAAGACCCCCCCCCTGGCCTTGGCAGGTTTATCGTTCAGGTACTCCTGACAGTTTAGTGACCCCAAAACTTGATCCACAGTTGGTCCAGGTGTGCACAACGATAAGCGCTGTTCGGCCTGGTCTATCTCCTTATTTAAAGCACCCACGCTCGTGCTAAAAAAGGGTCTATAGTGGTCCGCTTAGTAGCAGCCCTTGGCTCAACAGAAGGTTTTGTGCCACCAGCCTTGTGTTTAAACATTTTCACTTTAGGCCTCCAGGCACCTACAAACAAGTCAACAGCAATGTCACTTACTTGTAGGGTGGCAACTCCCTTGTCTGCGGCACTGGGTTTCCTCTATCGTGATAATTTCAAGCCCCTGCTCCACGATGGCCTGGTATATAAAACCAAGAGGATAGACCAGCCCAGCCTCTTCCTGCTGCTGACTGGCGCAGATGGACCCGCTCTCGGCCTGGTCTTTGCCGTTCGCGTTCCCGGGAGCCCACCTAACAATTTATTCAGCACCTCCGGGAGCAGACGTGACGGTGGCGGCGACAACGGTGTGTGGCTGCTACCACGATGCTCCCTGAGGCTTATGGTCTGCCCCCAATGCCGCAACAAGCACTCGAAGCTCTTCCTGAGAACCCTCCTCATATGCTATAGAACAGCTTTAAGGCATCAGTACGGGTGGTCATTTTCTCCATAGCAATATCAAACTCACTGACGTGATTACGACACTGGAGGGACTAGATAAATGCCAGCTCGCCATACTTCGTGGACAATTGTGTGCACACAGAGTAACAAAGCTGAACGCTCTCTGTTTGCCTTCAAGCAAAAATATTATGATTGAGGGGACAAGGTGGGATCCCTCCTGGGACGCCCTTTCCGCTACCAGTATGCTCACTTCCATATTGTTAAACTCCGCACAGCAGATGGAGCTTTGCAGTCAGGGAAGCGGATATGCAGAAAGCATTTCAAGACTATTATCGGGCCCTCTGTGTGAGCGGGAGGGAAGATCCAGCTGACATTGATGCTTATCTTCAGGATCGTCTGTGGATGTCCCTAGAATCACACCTTGTCTGGGACATGGAAACGCCCTTCACTGCAGCGGAGCTTAAAAAACCTCTGAGAGATATGTCAGTGGGAAAGACCCCAGGTCTGATTGGACTGCTGGTTTCCTTTTTTAAGACCATCTTCCCTTTCTTGAAGGATCACTTAAAGTCTTCAATTCCTTGTTTTGATGTACCATAGTGATGTGGTTATGTTGAAGCTTTTAGATGAGGCTTTCTCCGTTTTTTGGTCTCCTTATGTCTCTCTTCACACTTGCCCCCTGAATGGTGACATGGTCAAATTACACCATTACCTTGCTATACCACATTGCTGACTGCCTTTACACACTGTATTGTTTGGTCAATATCTGTACTAGTTGCTGTTGAAATTCAATAAGAAGATTTTGAGCACAAAAAAAAACAATTTCATAGGGCAAGCAATGGATACTTGGCGTTTGATGGCTATCACCTTTTGGCAAAAAAGAGTTCTCAGCCTTGGAAAGGTTCATGAATAACAGAGGCATAGCACATCCCCACATGGCAGTTTTACCAGCAATGTCACCCTCTGTGTGGCAACAGTAGAGGTTTCCATTTAGCCAGCCCATATTACACCACCAATAGCCCAGCAGGCCTTTCAGCCCTTTCATGGCCAGGGCTCCGGTTCTCAGAGGCAACGCTCTGGACAGAAGGAACAATGTGCAGCTTAGTCCTATACCTCCTGAGCAGCTGCAGCCACACAACTTCTTTAGTGTGTCCTTGCTGTCACTCAGCAACCCTGTTGGTGGCATGATCCAATATTTCTTCCATGGAAGGCAGTCTATCACTTCAGAAAAGTGGGTCCTACAAATTGTCTATCAGGGTTACGCCCTTCCATTTCTTTCCACCCTGCCACACCTTCAACCACTATCAGGGTGGCTGACGGAGGGCCACATGTCCCTCTTGCAGCGGAAGTCCAAGGCCTTTTGGCCAAAGGGTCTAAAGAGGGTTCCAGTCTTGAAAGCAGGATCTGACTGTTAGTCCTGCTTATTCCTTGTGCCAAAGAAGGTCTGAGACCTTCTTCCTATTTTCGATTTTCACCCTCTCAACACCTTCATACTCAAGTACAAATTCAAGATGCTCATGCCAGCCCAGAATCTCTCTGTCATAGACCCCAGAGACTGGATGGTGACATTGGACTGCAGGATGCTTATTTTCATATCCCAGTCCTGCAGGCCCACAGGCAAGACCTGCAATTCACAGTGTGCCAGGAGCATTTTCAGTTTGCAGTGCTCCCTTTTGGCCTTACCAGAGCCCCTGCACTGTTTGGGCTTATTTACCTGGCCATACAGATAAAAATGATTTCAAAACATTGTTATAAAACAAGACATTGTTGGGTGTTCATTATCAATGTGTCAAGGTCACACCTGACTCCTTCACAGACCCTCCTGTTCATCAGAGCTATTCTAGATATGGTACTTCTTCATGCCTTTGCCCCATAGCAGGCATTGTAGGACTTTCAGGTTATCATCTTGATGTTTGAGCCTCGGTCCTGGATCTCAATGCTAATGACCCTGAGGCACTTGGGATTGTTGGTCTCGTTGCTGTGGGACCTCCAAACCTATTGGGCCTAACATCAGGAATCTATCTAATTGAATTCATATTTTGAAGGAGACTGCAAAAGATCTACAGTGTTGCATACTGAACTGTGATTGGGTTAGTGGCAGGCCACTCTACTTAGTGTTATCAGAGATGATGGTGGTCACAGATTAATCACTGCTGGTTTGGGTAAGCCATGATGGAGAATTGGAAATCACAGGCCTCTGGTCTCCAGCAGACACTCAAATCCACATCAACTTGTAGGAGATGAGGGCAATTTGCTTGGTTTTGAGGCCTACCTGTCCACCATCAAAGTAAG
Source organism: Triturus cristatus (assembly GCF_964204655.1). Classification (NCBI taxonomy): domain Eukaryota; kingdom Metazoa; phylum Chordata; class Amphibia; order Caudata; family Salamandridae; genus Triturus; species Triturus cristatus. The sequence continues at coordinate 563,869,552 of NC_140588.1, forward strand.
GATGGTACAGATGCCTTCCTGCATGATGTCCCTTTCATGTGTCTGTGAGTTAAGTAGGGCTGGCATAGGCTATTGTTTAGTTAAGAAGATCCCGTAACAGTGAGTTGGCGTCGCTTTCACCACATCCACCCCGCAAAGTGTGTGATCCATTTATAGTGTAAATCCTGAAGTCACACCTCAATAGAATACACAACCTGGGGGAAGAGGGCTAGGGGTTTAAAGAATTGATGGGAACTGGGAGATGGGGAAAGGTGAGATGAAGACAAACACAACATTAATCAAGTTGACAAGCAGTACATCATCATTACATTAATTGTGGGAGGAAATAAAGGAATTTCACAGTTCATTTACTAAATGCATTGCAGTCTTTCAGCCCCAGAGTCCCAAATTATCTAATTATTCTGTTACCTAGGATAGAAAACTAAAAAATAGGTGAGCAGACTCACACAGTTCTAAAAATTGTTATTGTTAAGAAAAGAAAAATGATACTGTATAAATTCCAAAATAGAACGTGCATCTGAATTTTTCTTCCCAGAATGTTCCTCTAGTGTGGAGGGCTGAACTGGTCCAGAAGGCAGGAGTTGTAAGGAGCTTTTGTATCATGCAGAAGAAAAGACCTGAGGAATGCAAAAACATAAATCTCAATTTTGTAGAGCCAAGGAGAAGGTACGCTTCATGGTGGATAAGGACCAAGAGGGCAGAGCATAGGCTTGTGCAATCATATGCAATTAACTAAGAAGTGAGTATAATCTTTTACCACCAACCCCAGACAAGTAGCTACATATACCTGGCTGATCAATCTCACAAATGCCAATTGTCTTAAAATTTAGCTGAGCGTGTCCAGTGACAGCCACCCCAGACTACACGCACTTAAGTAGAGTTTGTCCTTTGAACCAGCATACTACTCAACATTTCCCAAATTAACACATCTCTCTCCCTTCCACAGGACTGAGTAGGCCTCTTTGAATCATGTTGTTTCCCATTGAAGTAGATAGGTATTAATCTCCTTATTCTGGCTGTTGGGATAGACCTATCCTGACTCCGAGTCTCAAACCAGATGAGATTGAGAGAGATAGACCTGTAGTGTTGATGAACAAGAAGAGCAAACAAATTTGAGCATTTTGTGTAGTTTTAACTAAACTGACTGGTCTCAGAAGAACCTGAAAAAAGTACAGGAAAGGAGTGTACCATGTAAGTAAAAATATAGTGAAGTGTGAAAGCGAGGTAATCATTCAGGCAGAATCATCCATCTGGCCCCAAACATTACAAATCAAGTTTCCAAATTAGTTGAACAGACACCCAACCATCACATGAATCATCATTCACCCAATAAATCACTCATTGCTGCCATATTAGTTACCTGTTCCAAGCTTGGTGGAGATTTTTCTATTGTATCTTCTCTTTTCCCATGGGTATGTATGACGGAACCACGCAGGCCATTACCACACATGCCTTCACAATGTGTCAATCCTACGAATATGCCTTTACCATGGAAACTTTTACCGCACTTATGCCTTTTCAATTAAAATGTAAGCATTTTGCAGGTAAGTGTAAAGCCTACATATATATATATATATTCACTGAAAAAACCATAGGTTTCAGGGGTGCTATAGTTAGCTAGACATTTCCCTCGTACAAAACCCTAGAAATTCCCCTGTTATAGTTAGTTCAGCTAACTATAACTCGCGCCCCCGCAATGCACTGCTGATGACATCACATCTTACATCACTCATGACATGGTCAGTGACATCACTGATGACATTACTGATGACATCTCAAATGACATCACTGATGACATCATCCATTGAGTATGTGTTTCTGAACAGTTTTAATATGTTTAATATATATAGGGAAAGGCCTGTTGAAAAATAAGTGCGTGTACAAGTGTGTGAATGGATGATTTTCTAGGTGCGTCTATATGTGTCTGTATGTTGGTGTATAAGTGGCTGCATGGTTTTGTGAATAGCTATATGAGTGTCTGTATGGGTTATTGATTGGTTGTCTGAGTATCTGTATGGGTGCCTGAGTGTTTGTGTGGGTAGGGTGTGTGTGACTCTGTGACTAGATGTGTGAGTGGGTGATTCAGTGGGTGCATGGTTTTAAGAGTGCATCTGTGATGGACTATATGGTTGGGTGAGTGTATTCATGGGTGTTTTAGTGATTGAATGTATATCTCAGTTGTACATGTGTCAGTAACTACATATGTGAAACGCAGTGTATATGAGTGTAAGAGTATATAACTATCTATATGTGAGAGTGTGTGATTTTGGGAGTGGCTGTATGCGCCATAGTGCAAGGATATCTGTGTCATGTGCTGTTTGCTTTTCTGCAGGAAGACACAGAATTTGTTAGTATTTGTATGAGTAAGTGAACTTGAGTGTGTTTAACTGTATAGGTGAGTAAATTGGACTGTGATTAATTATTTGCATGACTGACTAGATGTGTCAGTACCTCAATGGATGATTGGCGGTGTGTGAGTGTCTATATAGGTGTATAAATGCACAGAGTGACTGTAAGTATGAGTGACTGTACAGGTGAGTGAGTGGACATGTATGTAGACCTAAAAGTCAATGAGTTGGTGTGTAGCTATGTTGTAAATTGAAACAACGATGTGATTAAGCATTTACTAAAGACATTAATTTCCCTCTTATAGATCATGTTTTCTCTGTTATGTTGACCGAAGTTCGGACTCCATTTTGTATTGTTATGTTTCCACGTGTTCCCCACGAGAAGAGTCCAACCTCTGTGTTAGTTGCTCTTGTAATCTGCCTAGTAACAGTCTATAAATAGCTCCTTTGTCCATCTGGCACATGCCCAGACTTGACCACATCTGTTATCAGTTAGTCTTGCTTGACCATGTTTTCGCGGGCTCAAGGAGTGTGTCAGCTCCGCCCACATATTGATCTTGTATCGAAAATGTCCATAAAAGGTAACATTCCTTGCCTCATGTTGTATCCGCCCACTTATGAGCCCCTCTGTTGTGTATAAAAGGGGACCGTGTACGCAAGTTCTTTGTGCTACTCTATGCAATACTGAAGAGTGTTGTGTGGATTGTAGGACCACCCTTAAGGGTTAATAAATGCTGTCTTTGTACTTTGCAGTTTCCGTGCCAACTTCCTTATAGATTCCATTACAGGAGAGCGAACCCTTGTGTCCTGCGGGCCTAGCTGGGGCCTGTATTCATCAATTGGCGCCCGTCACGTGGGGCTCATCGGCGACTCGGATGCTCGAAGGACTGGTCGCGACGAAGGTGAGGAACTTGGCCGGGGACGTGATCACTGCCAGCGGCGTCTTAGCCCTGGCATCCCGAGGTTTTTCTTCCTTCCCTTCCGAGCTGACCGTCTGGGTGGCGCCGGTCCCCGACTGAGACCTCTTCTGTCGGTCCTGCCGTGAAAGCCGTTTGGGCGATTGTGGAGCTTGGCAGTTGGAATCTGGACTCTTGATTGGTAAGAACCGGTGTACGGTACTTGCTCCGAGTTTTTGAAGCCTGGTCCGGCTATTTGAGTTTGATTTGTGATGACTAGTCATATTTTGTATTTGTCTTTGTGAAAATATATGCGTTGCAACACATATAGGCAGGTAATGTGGAGAGATTTCTCCGGAGCTGTGTAACTTTGAACGGCGCAACGATTAAGTGCCATTTTTCTATAATATTGCATATTTTGCATTATTCCTGAGCATGCCTGCTTTTAGCGCACTCCGTAAGTGGTGTTGCTGTTTTAGAAACCGGTTGAACCTCGAGGAATCTGCTCCAGCTCCCCCAGAGGGGACTCCTAATAGGGATATGTACGTGAAGCATGGTCTTTCTTCCATAATGTACAGCACAGTATGGAGGAAATATACAAAAAAAGATCCTGAGTTGCGATGGCCTTTGTATGGATCGTTTGATATACGTAAGATTGAGTATGTGGAACAGTGTATGTGCAAGCGGCGTGCTCGTCAGGATATGTTTGAGTGTGTACGGTTGTGGGTAAAGGAGGTGCGTGAGCGAGAGAAGCGCGAGAAAGCGCTGTTTGATAAGGAACAACGGAAGAATGATCATGTGCGAGCCCAGGAAGCGAAGCGTCGGGAAGACAGAGAACAGACAGAGAGACAAGAGAAAGAGCGTAGGCTGCAAGTTTCGGGTCAATATGCTGTTCGGCAGCCACTCTATCCTGTCCTTAATAATCTTGATGATGATTTTTATTTACTAGATCGCTCTCCGCCCCCTTATGTTGGCGCATCTGCTCCGAGGCCGCAAGATTCTGTCCCGGGTCCGGGTAAGGTAGATACGCGGTCCATGTTATCGGCTGAGCATATGGCTGAGCTTCGGCAAATCTCTTTCCATGCACTTAAGGGTAAGGTGTCCGTGGATGAATTGTTCCATACTTGGGGGTCGTGGCAGGATAGAGAGAGATTGTATTTTTTGAGTCATTTCGCTGAGGAAGTGATTGCTGCTTTTCGGAAATATTCTAGTGTCTTTGAGCCTGAAGAAGTGACATCGGATGCTAAAGCATTGCATGATGGTGTTTTTTCTCCCTTTAAGGCTCCTGATACGGCTCGGCGGCTATTCGCCTTGCGGGACGCGGTGCTGGCCCATAGAGAAAAAGCGCGCCAACGAGCAGGGGAGGAGACGCAGTCGGATTCGTGTACCGCAGAAGGCCACTCATCCACCTCTCAATCAGATAAGAGCGATCTAGTGCATGCTAAGCCAATGCGCGAGGCGGCGCCTTTGTATGTTCCTCCTAAAGGAGCGGGGACTAGCTCGGACATTACCTCCGCCGATGCTAAGGGATATTTTGTGTATAATTGGGTTTATACTCCGTGGCATAGAGCTGATGTGATGGCATTAAAGAATGCGCTGCCTGACCCCCGCAAGAATCCAGCGGCCTTCTACGAAGAAGTCGAGGGGGCCTTGAATTCTTGCGTTATGACTTTAGCGGATATAGACCTGTTCTTTGGCCTTATTCTACCACCGGATATGTGGCGATCTGTCCGAAAAGTAGATGATACAGTTGCCTTTAAGGCCCGGTGGTCTGACCTTGAGGATGAGGATAGGGAACGGAAGCCCGCGCAGAAACCGCCCCAGATTATTTTAGATCTTCCTGCTGCTATTGTGGCTAAGCTGAAGACAATTATTCCCCCTAAAAAGATTGACTGGAATATGTTAGCTGCATGTAAACAGAAAGCTGACGAGTCAGTTGCGGACTTCTTTACGCGCTTTGAGGAGACGTTTCATGATTTTAGTGGCCAGTCGCTTACTGACGATACGGGCCGCCACCTTTTTGCGGATAAATATGTGGCTAATCTGCTGCCGGCAGTTGCGGCCCGTCTAAAAGCGAGTGAAAGTTCTTGGTCTACCGCTACACCGACGGCCCTCCTGACTATCGCCCAGTATTATGAGCGTCAGGAGCAAGAAGCAAAGGGCCAGGAGGAAAAGAAATCGAAAGATTTGAAAACAAAGGTGATGTTGGCACAAGTCTATGGCCCGCCCCGGCGGGGTAGTAATAGAGGTAGGGGAGGATCTTATGGTCCTCCCTCGGGCCGATCTGATTTAAATAGGAACCAATGTGCGTATTGTAAGCAATCGGGTCATTGGGCTAGGGACTGCCCGGTGTTGCATGCATCGCGTCAGGGGCATACCTATGGTGGCCCGCGAGGTAGAGGGGGTTTTTCGAACTTTCGAGGGAATTCTAACGAACAGGCTCGTTTTGACTCTGCTGGGCAGCACCGCGATAGATCAAACGTTTTTGATCGCCAGCATCAGTACCAAGCGTTGGGGATTGACCGGTCGGGGTACCATGACTCTCAGCATGCATAGGAATGCGTTGGATGGGGGTTAGAATCAGTTGAGGTGCCGGTCGATCAGAAGGGCCCTTATGTATCGGCTGAGGTTTTGGGCTCTACTGATCAGTTCCTAGTGGATACAGGAGCGACACGTAGTGCTCTGTCTAAGCAATTGGTTCCGGGGGCTCCCCCATCCGGCTTAATGGTCACATCGGTAGGGTTTGACGGAACACTCTCCCGAAGCCCTCTTTCGCAGCCCCTCATGTTTAAAGTTGACTCTTTTTCTGCACCCTGTCCGTTTCTGCTTGCCCCGTACACACCGGACAACATTATGGGTCTTGATATGTTAAAGCATTTTAGGGCTACGATCCGTTGCTCCCCTGCTGGTGTACGGGTAATATTGAATGACAATTACCCCCGATCAGAACGGATGTGTACGATGTCTGAGGATGCGCTGTTAGCTACCCTCCCTCGTGCTTTGTGGGCAACTTCGGATACTGATGTGGGACAAATGGTGATTCCACCGGTCCACATTAGCGTCAAGGAGGGGGCGGTGTTACCACGCCTCCCACAGTACCGTATTTCCCAGGAGGGCGAGGTGGCTCTCATACAGATAGTGCAGGATTTGATGGCGGTAGGGGTAGTGGAGGAAGTCCCCTACAACATTTGTAACAGTCCGATTCTTCCCATACTGAAAAAGGATACGGATGCCAGAGTTTATCGGTTTATAATTGATTTGAGAGAAGTGAACAAGATCGTGATACCTCAGTACCCAGTGGTTTCCGATATCACGACGTTGCTTACTTTGGTCCCGCCTACGGCAACCATGTTCTCAGTGATTGATTTGAAGAATGCCTTCTTTTCCATTCCTATTCACCCTGATAGCCGATATCTTTTTTGGTTTACATTAAATAATAGATCTTATCGTTTTTGTAGGATTCCCCAGGGCTACACAGAAAGCCCTAGCATTTACAGTCAGGCTTTGAAACGACAATTGGATTCTTTTGCTCTGCTCGAGGGGGTCGCCCTCATTCAATATGTCGATGACATCTTGCTGGCGGCTGACACCCTGGAGTTGTGTGAAAAAAGTACGTTATCCTTACTTTCCTTTTTAGCATCCCACAATCATAAGGTATCTAGGAAGAAATTGCAATTCTGTAGACCAAAGGTGACTTATTTGGGTCACCTTTTGTCTAAGGAGGGACGTGCACTCACACCGGATCGTATCCAAGTAATTCTGGATACACCGAGACCGTCCACACAGAAGGATGTGCGTGCATTTCTGGGTCTTGTTTCTTTTTGTAGACAGTGGATATTGGGGTTTTCGCACATAGCTAAGCCATTGTTAGCCCTCTTGACAAAGGACACGCCTATCCCAATCCCTTGGTCAGATGAGTGTGATACTGCTTTTCAGCAACTACGGCAGGCCCTTTGTTCAGCACCAGTGCTAGGGACCCCTGATTATGCAAAACCCTTTTCGTTGTATGTGCATGAGAAAGATGGATGTGCATTGTCAGTTTTAGTGCAGATGCACAGCGATAAGCAGCGCCCTTGTGCATATTTTTCGGCTGTACTTGATCCTGTCGCCCGAGCATTACCGGGGTGTTTTCGCTCGGTTGCGGCGACAGCTGTGTCAATACGCCAAAGTGAGGGAATTGTGTTATCCCATAAGCTGTTGGTATTAGTCCCCCATGCTGTCGATGCCCTGCTCAATCAAACGAAGACGCAGCATTTGACCAGCGCCCGTTTAACGGGATATGAGTTGACGCTTTTGGCTCCTCATATTACGCTAAAAAGGTGCGTAACGTTAAACCCGGCAACATTGTTGCCATACCCCGAAACCCAGCCTGAGGCGCGGAAAGCGCATGATTGTATTCTCGTGACTGAGGAACAAACAAAGGGTCGTATTGATCTCCAGGATACGCCCTTTCCAGATGTAGATGGAGAACTGTGGGTGGACGGATCATGTCTGAAGCTACCAGATGGTACGACTTCAGCAGCGTATGCGATTACCACATTGCAAAAAATAGTGGAGACAGCACGCATACCACAGAAATCAGCTCAAGCAGCGGAACTGATAGCATTAACACGAGCATGTGAGCTCAGTACAGGACTATGTGTGAATGTTTATACAGATAGCCGCTATGCCTTCGGAGTAGCGCATGACTTCGGCCTACTCTGGAAGGAGAGAGGGTTTTTGACGTCACATGGAGTACAGATAATGCATGGGGAGTTAGTTCATAATCTTTTAACCGCATTGACATATCCGAAGAAAATTGCCATTGTTAAGTGTAGCGCCCATAGGAAAGTAGTTGATAAAGTTGGAGAAGGGAATGCGTTGGCAGATCGAGTAGCACGGGAGACTGCGATGCAGCCCGGTGCTACTGCCGTGTATGTAGTAAAGTCACAGGTGGAAAGATGGCATGATGCGAAGGAGGAAGTGCGAGAAATGCAAAGAGCCGCTTCTGACAAAGAGCGGGAACAATGGGCTAGCGAGGGAGAACTGGATGACGAGGGCTGCTGGAGAAATAAGCAGATGGATAGATGGAAATTACCCACGGCTTTTGTACAACCTATGGTTCAGATGGCACATGGGCTAGCACATGTTGGAGCTTCCGCAATTGTGAAATTGCTTACCCAAGTCTGGGAGCATCCAGAGATTGCTAGCACGGCAAAGAGGGTGGTGCAGACTTGTATGATCTGCTTGAGGTATAACCCAGGAAAGGGTACTCGAACTCCAGCAGGAGGATTCGTGACACCCACTGCACCCTTCGAGGTTTTGCAGATGGATTACATCCAGCTTGAGCGCTGTAACAATCTGAAGTATGTTCTAGTAGTGGTCTGCGCTTTCAGCAAATGGGTTGAAGCGTACCCTACGAAAGACAATACTGCAATGACTACTGCGAAGTTGCTGCTGAAAGAGTTCTTCCCTCGATATGGCGTCTGTAGACTTCTGTGGAGTGATAACGGCCCTCACTTTGTAGCGGATGTTATAAAGTATGTCTTGAAGGGCCTAGGCATCACTCAGAAGTTCCACGCCGTGTTTCACCCTCAGTCTGCAGGCCTAGTTGAGAAGTACAATGGTACACTGAAGCTTAAGATCGCTAAGATTCAAGCTTCGACGTCTTTGACTTGGCCAGACGCTCTGCCACTGGCGTTATTGTCAATTAGATCGGTACCACACTCTCGAACTGGCCTTACACCTTATGAAATTGTCTTCGGACGCCCAATGAATATTTGGGGTCCACCAAGACCTAAGACCATGTATGATGTACCTTGTGTAATGATGAGCGATTACCTGGCACAGTTAACGGATAACTTGGTTTCTATCCATCAACAGGTCCGAGAGGCGCTCCCTGATCGGTCTACCGGTGAAGGACATGGTCTCCGGCCTGGGGACCACGTGATGGTGAAAGTTTTCGACAGGACGAACAGCTTGGAACCGAGATGGGTGGGCCCTGAGCAGGTCCTCCTCGCAACGAGGACGGCTGTGCGAGTCTCCAACAGAAAGAATTGGATCCATTCCCTGCACTGTAGGAAGGTGCCGCCCGGATTGGTGGAACCTGCCGTGCTGACCGATCAACGAGAAATCTTGGCTGCAGAGACAGGCCGTGCTGCGGAGCCAAACGCCACCGAGGAGCTCTTTCCGGACCACGCGACTCCTGGAGGAAGGCGATATCATCTTCGACCAAGGAAGTGAGTTTTCCAGTACCGGGACATACTGTCAGAACGGCCCTTGGGTTAGTGAAACGGAGAGCCGATGAGGCAAGGGGGGGGGGGATCAGCCCTGCATTAGTGTAGCGACACCCGTCTTGGCCCGCTGGTGAAGAAATCAACCGCTGCCCAAGGGGAAGAGTTCTGACAGACTTTTAGTTTCAGGAAGATATTGGGTTTCATTTTTACCTTGACATGGAGAAAAAGAAAATCCTTTGTGCATTAGGGTTCATGTTGACAGTAGCCATTGTTGGGATAACCACATGGTTCGTGGAGGATGTAACTCCTGCTCGGAAGATTCTTGTGTTGACAACTCCGGTGCCTGAGGAGCACTACTTTTATACATTACCATATCAAGAGTTGAAGCATCGACAGTCTTACTTGAATAACACTTTCATCCAGATGCTGCATCATACCCACGTTGCTACGAATGCTACGAACTGTTGGATATGTGGGATGATGCCAGCTCATCAGAAGAAAGGAGGAACGCCATTTATACCACTTCCTTTCTCTCATAATGGCTCTTGTAGAGCATGGTATACTTTGCTTTTTGCTACTCGGAAACCGACAGTGGGACGATTGCTCTTCAGACTCAATAAAGAATGCCATCAAGACAAAAATGGGTATCCACAAGCGAATGGGACAATTTGGGAGTGGGAAGAGTACCGACCAGACAATGAATCCATTCCCTACATCTTCACGAACACAAGAGACACTGTGGGAAAGGACAAATTCGTGATTCAAGTAGCACAAGCTCAAGCGGACCTGTGTGTCCAGAGTGTGGGTTTTATCCCTGTTGGTGTTAGTGATTGTATTACTGTTCTGAATATTGATGGGTTGAACAATAGTACCTTTTTAGCCTCCCATAATACGTACTTTGTGTGTGGAAATAAAGGTTATTACCGTCTGCCGGCTGGGTGGTCTGGGGTATGCTATGTATCATTTCTATTACCTCCTGTATTCCTAGCTCCCGCATCTTATCATAAGGATCTGAAATTATTGAATAATGTGACTGTAAATAGGTATAAACGTACTTTATCACTTGACGATGTAGATCAGACTGATACCAGTCTGCAGCAGTATATTGATTTTAACTTAGGATTGTTTTTCTTTGTTGGAGCTGCCCTGAACAGTAGGAAGATCCGAAGATTAACAAGAGTGGTAGAAGCGGTGACAAATCAGACCGCTGCTGCACTTGGGAATCTTACGGAGGAATTGCAAATTACTAGAATTGTTGCGTTGCAGAATCGTATGGTATTAGATGTTATGTTAGCTGACAGAGGTGGAGCTTGTAAAATTATTGGAAGTAGCTGTTGTGTGTTCATCCCTGATCATACGCCATCAGTTTATAATGCCATCAATAAACTGCATAAAATTGCAGCTGAGATCCATACAGAAAACGGCACTTGGTCCTTTTCTGGATGGTTTTGGGCGTTAATTACTGCCTGGGGATGGAAGGTTCTAACTGGTCTCTGCATTATTGTAGCGGTTCTGTTTTCATGCTGTATCTGCGTTCAATGTGGTCCTTTACTCTGCTCATTATGTGTATCATTTTGTATCCCCGATAAGAAAGCTATTGCCAATGTCACTTATCAGAAACGTTTAGCTAAGGAAGTAGAAGAGATGATGATAATTGATATATATGATGATTATTCTAACAAGCCGGATGTCTTCAGTAAATGCTGAAAGGGTCGTCTGTTGTAAATTGAAACAACGATGTGATTAAGCATTTACTAAAGACATTAATTTCCCTCTTATAGATCATGTTTTCTCTGTTATGTTGACCGAAGTTCGGACTCCATTTTGTATTGTTATGTTTCCACGTGTTCCCCACGAGAAGAGTCCAACCTCTGTGTTAGTTGCTCTTGTAATCTGCCTAGTAACAGTCTATAAATAGCTCCTTTGTCCATCTGGCACATGCCCAGACTTGACCACATCTGTTATCAGTTAGTCTTGCTTGACCATGTTTTCGCGGGCTCAAGGAGTGTGTCAGCTCCGCCCACATATTGATCTTGTATCGAAAATGTCCATAAAAGGTAACATTCCTTGCCTCATGTTGTATCCGCCCACTTATGAGCCCCTCTGTTGTGTATAAAAGGGGACCGTGTACGCAAGTTCTTTGTGCTACTCTATGCAATACTGAAGAGTGTTGTGTGGATTGTAGGACCACCCTTAAGGGTTAATAAATGCTGTCTTTGTACTTTGCAGTTTCCGTGCCAACTTCCTTATAGATTCCATTACAGGAGAGCGAACCCTTGTGTCCTGCGGGCCTAGCTGGGGCCTGTATTCATCAGCTATTGGTATTGGAGTATCTATGGTTGTCAAAATGGCCGTTTGAAATTTTGAGTCGGTGTATCAAAGGTTATATTAGGGTGTGAGAAGATGCACTAATTTATCACATGGATGATGTCATCAGTGATGTCATTTGAGATGTCATCAGTGATGTCACTGACCATGTCATGAGTGATGTAATATGTGACGTCATCAGCAGTGCATTGCGGGGGCGCGAGTTATAGTTAGCTGAACTAACTATAACAGGGGAATTTCTAGGGTTTTGTACGAGGGAAATGTCCAGCTAACTATAACACCCCTGAAACCTATGGTTTTTTCAGTGAATCTCTAAGGTTTTTTAAATGCCAATTCCTAACTATAACGTGCATGAAACCTATGGTTTTTTTCAGTGAATATATATATATATATATATATACATATATATATATATACACACACACATATATCACATATATATATCTATATATGTGTGTGTATATATATATATATATGTGTGTGTGTGTATATATATATATATATATATATACACACACACACATATTACCTACTGGCGGTCGCCAGTAGGTAGTTATAGTTAGGACCACGTTTCCATAGGAAATCCGCAACATTCTATTTTGAATAACTTTGGCGCCGGTCGACGAATCCTCGCGAATTTTTCAAAATAGGTGGGGCGCTCCGCTCCGCTCCTACCCTGAAAGTCTCGGGGTGATTCGTCAAGCAGGGGCTGAGATAAAAGGGGGTCCCAAAACGCGTTTTTCCCATGCATTTTTCCATAGGACCTTTAGACAGGGCTACAGCCCGAACGGCTGAACAGAATTACTAGAAATTTGGCAGAGAGGTAGTCCTCAGGTCAAGGAAGTGCCTTTTGTAGGTTTGGTGTAAATCTGTTCAGTAGATTCTGAGAAAATAGCCTTTAAATCAATATATATATCTGAGCCAGCTTACGGTGCGCTTACGGTACGCTTACCGTACGCGTACGGTGGCGTGCGCGAGCGCGATTCTGATTGGCTGTTACATCTAAGTAAACATTCGAATCGGTCGAAACCAGGAAGCGGCGGCCGCCATTTTCTCTCTCGCACTCTGAGGGGGGGGCTGTAAACAAAGGCAAAAAACATATAAAGGGGCTGTTTAGACAGCGCCCATGCACATAGCCATGTTAGTTGAGTCCTCAAAGATCCCCCAAGGCCAAAAACGGTAAATTTTTATTTTTTGAAAATTTCGCCGATTACGCTTACCGTACGCGTACGGTGCGCTTACGCTAAAAATTTTAATAAAAAAAAAAAACACTCTCTGTGCATGGCATATTATTGTCATCACTTACAAATTAAATTTAACAGATTACCTATCACAAGGAAGCGCATAATATGTCCTCCATGTGCGCACGGTGCGTAACGTGGGCACGCGGTGCGCGTAGCGCACTGCGTGCCCACCTTGCGTGTACGGCACTAACTGCGTAAAGTGGGCGCGCGGTGCGCGAAGCGCACCTCGTGCTCACTGTGCGCGCACGGTGCGCGAAGCGCACCGTGCACGCACGGAACGAACTGCGTTAAGTGGGCGTGCACGCCACGAATGGCGTAAAGTAACTTAGCATTTAAAAAACCGTACAAATTCACTGAAAAAACCATAGGTTTCACACACGTTATAGTTAGGAATTAGCATTTAAAAAACCTTGCTAATTCAATGAAAAAACCATAGGTTTCACACATGTTATAGTTAGCTGGAAATTTTACTGATAAAAAACCAATGAAATTCCCCCGTTATAGTTACTGTAGGCAACTATAACTCACGCGACCGTAATCCTCTGCTGATGACATATGTGTCTTTATGAAAAAAAAAAAATTGTAAAATATGTATAGCTAAAATTTAATGGAAGAAGACATGGGCAAATAAGTGTCTAAATACAGTATTAGCATCAGCAGAGGATTGCGGTCGCGTGAGTTATAGTTGCCTACAGTAACTATAACGGGGGAATTTCATTGGTTTTTTATCAGTAAAATTTCCAGCTAACTATAACATGTGTGAAACCTATGGTTTTTTCATTGAATATATATATATATATATATATATATATATATATATATATATATATATATATATATATATATATATATATATATATATATATATATATATATATATATATATATATATATTCACTGAAAAAACCATAGGTTTCACATACGTTATAGTTAGGAATTAGCATTTAAAAAACCTTGCAAATTCACTGAAAAAACCATAGGTTTCACACATGTTATAGGTAGCTGGACATTTCACTCGTACAAAACCATTGAAATTCCCCCGTTACAGTTAGTTCAGCTAACTATAACTCGCGCGACCGCAATCCACTGCTGATGACGTCACATATTACATCACTCATGACATGGTCAGTGACATCACTGATGACATCACTCATGACATCATCCAGTGAATATGTCTTTCTGAAAAATAAATATTTTTTATATATGTATATCTAAAGGTTAATGGAAGAATAAATGGGTAAATAAGTGTCTAAATGAATGTTTTTTTTGTAAAATTAATTGTATAACTGACTTATTAACAGTATCTTAGTGAATACAAGTATTAGTGAGTAATGTTTAAATATTTAAATATCTGTATCAGTGTCTCACTTTGTGTATAAGTGGCTGCATGGGTTGGTGAGTAGCTACATGAGTGTGTATATGGGTTATTAGTTCGTTATTAGAGTATCAGTATGAGTGTCTGTATGGTTCAGTGGGGGATGTTACTTAGCGTATAGATGCATGAATGAGTGACTCACTGTTTGTATGTGTTTTGAAGACAGTATGTGAGCAGGACAGTATGGGTGGATGAGTGTGTGTATGGGTGAGTAAGAGAGTGAATGACTGTCTCAATAGTGTCTTTTTGAGTAAGTCCATATGTTTTAAACTAGTATATGTGAGTATTGATGTATATAAGTGAAGATATATGAGAGTGAGAGATTGGAAGAGTTCCTGTATAAATAAGTATGTGTTTCTATAAGTGATTGTTTAAGAGAGTAAGTATGTGTACGTTTCTGTAGAAGTAAGTGTAGTGGTGTGTGTATAGCTGTATATGCAAGTAAATGGATGTTTATTTGCATGTGTGAGTATGTGTGTGAGTAACTATGTATGAGTGTAGGTGTGTAACAGGATGTATAGGTGTATGAGTACATATGATGACTGAGTACATGTATGAGTGACTATATAGAAGTGTTGATGAATGAGTGGATACGTATGTAGATTTTGGAATTACTGAATAGGTTGTTGTAACTGGTATTGGTATCTCTATAGTTTTCAAAACTTTAGTTTGTATTTTTCAATGTGTGTATCAAAGTTTATATTAGGATAAGAGGAGGTCTGCCACTCTTACACAAGGATAATGTCATCAGTGATGTCATTTGAGATGTCATCAGTGATGTCATGAGTGATGTCACTGACCATGTCATGAGTGATGTAATATGTGACGTCATCAGCCGTGGATTGCGGTCGCGCGAGTTATAGTTAGCTGAACTAACTATAACGGGGGAATTTCAATGGTTTTGTACGAGTGAAATGTCCAGCTAACTATAACATGTGTGAAACCTATGGTTTTTTCAGTGAATTTGCAAGGTTTTTTAAATGCTAATTCCTAACTATAACGTGTGTGAAACCTATGGTTTTTTCAGTGAATTTTCAAGGTTTTTTAAATGCTAATTCCTAATTATAACGTGTGTGAAACCTATGGTTTTTACAGTGAATTTGCAAGGTTTTTTAAATGCTAATTCCTAACTATAACGTGTGTGAAACAAATGGTTTTTTAAGTGAATTTGCAAGGTTTTTTAAATGCTAATTTATGTATGTATTATTATATGTTTTATATATTTATTTTACAATAAACTACCTATGTATATAGTTATAGATTGACTGTATCCTGTAATATGAAATGGCTCAGCTCTTTTTTTTAAAATTTGGATAAAGTTGAACAGCATAGTTAATCTCTTCTATAAACTTATAAACAGTTTTAAATGTTTTTTTGTTTTTTTAAGGGTTTTTCACGGTGCGCGCACCGGCAATTTTTTTTATTAAACAAAATGTTTTTTTTTTTTATTTACGAGGTCCTTTAGGGACCCTCTGAGAAGGTCTAGGGGGTCAGGAAGTGTCTTCCCTGCCTCCTTTTCATGTTTTAGAAATCGGGTTAAAAGTAATTCATTTCTGATGCGTGCGTGCATACGTGCGAGCACCGTGCGCACATATGTGCGCACATACGTGCGAGCACCGTGCGCGCACGGCAAGTCATGTGATTACGAAACAACACTTTTCATTGGTTCATAGTAGTTTCTGTTCCAGAATCTTCAAACACCACACCCACTCCCCTCACTATTTCTTCTTATTTCCTGGGACAAGGAGCTGAACAGCTATTCTAGTACAATTTTACTTGAAAATGGCAGAACAGCAGTCTACTTCAGGGAGTGAGGAGGAGACCTTTGTGGTACCACCAAGGCAGACCAAACAAAAAGACTCTTTTATCTGGAAATTCTTCACCTTTCCAGAGGGCCAAAAGAAGGTCAATGCTCCGAAGGTGACATGCACTATTTGTGGAACTCTGTTATCCAGAGGAGATCCCACCAAGAAATACTTGTTTAGTATTTATTCCATGTTGAGACACTTCAAGACAGTGCATACTGTACCTTATGCTCGAGAGTCAGCTGGAGTCCTAAGAGACAATCCTCCACCTACTCAGCCGAGCACATCATCTGCGGCCGCAGATTCTCCGTGTACCAGGTCACTGGACATCCGCCCACTTTTCCAGAAGGTGCACATACATTGTAATGTGTGCAATGCTGTTCTTTGCTACGCTGAGAGCAGTATTAACTTGATCGAAAACAAAATACAGCAGCACACATGCTCCAGCCCATAATTTTTTTCTTTTATTATTTTTGTTCCTGTTGAACAGTTTTTCATTACCAGTTTTTTTTGGTGCTCTAAAAAAAATCTAAAAAAATAAAAAATTGTTAAAAAACTAAAACAGTTCTTTTCAGAACTCACTTCACTTCTCCAAGAAGAGCTATATTCCTAATATACTGTGTTGTAATTTTATTGAATGAATGTGTAGTGTATACATGAATGATTGAAATGATTGAAATGACTGAGTGAAGAGGAGGAAAGGACAGACAGAATGAGTGAGAAAAGGAAAGTATGATCAGTCATGAAAGGGAAGTGAAAGACTGACTGCAACAAAAGGACTAAGGGTAGAGGATACAGGTAAGAAGAGCGAATGAGTAAGGGAATGGCAGTGAGTAATGGAGAGTGATGGAGGGGGAGTGAGAAAATGGGAGTAAGGGACGGCGATAGGAAAAGAGAGTAACAGATGAAGCGGATGAAGTACAGCAGGGTAAAGGGATTGAAAGTAAGAGAAGTGGAGTGATGGTGAGATAAGGGGTATGAGGATTAGAAAAGGGGGTAAGGGAAAGTGAAAGATGAGGAGTGAGGAGATGGAGGGATTTAGGAAACTGGAGTGAGAGAAAGGGAGTCAGGATTTCAATGAGCAAAGGAGAGTGAGGGAGAGTGAAGGAAAGAATGCGAAAAGGTGAAGGGGTGTGAGATACAGACAGGAGGAAGTGAAGTAGGAGAATAGGAGTGACTATGAGTAAAGGATAGTGACAGTTAGGGAAGGTGAGGGAAGGAGAATGACGGAGAAGGTTAAAAAATTAACATAGATGGAAAATGAGTGATGGAGAGAGGAGGAGTGGTAGAAACAGAGATGTTAAGGAAATTAAGGGTAAGACAGACAAAGGGAGAGAGACAGAAACTGAGACAGAGAGCAGGGAACTGAGAAGGAGTAAGGCAGTTAGAATGACTGAGACATATGGAGACAGGGAGAGAAACATGGTTGAAAAAATAGTGATGGAGGCAGTAAACCTAGGGGAGTAGTAGAGAAGGAGTGAGGGAGTTACGAAAGAGCAGTAAAGGAAGAAGAGAGAGGGAAGGGGAATGAGAAAAGCAGAGTGAGGAGAAGTGAAGAAAAGGGAGCATGAAAGTGAAGGAGTGAGAAATACAGATATTTTAAACTTACCTGACCAACAAAATAACTTCATTAGAAATAAATGTTTTTTTTAATTACAAGAAAAATGGATTCAATTTCCTAAATTTTCTTTCTAGACCTGAAAAAAAAGAAAAAAAGTAGTAATATTTAACAATACATTTTAGAATACAGTACACATATTTTCATATTTAACAAAGTAATTTTTTGCCCTTTTTTTGCTGTTTTCAGAATATATTGAATTTCACTGAAAATAGTGATATCAATTGTATTCATCACTTAACAGCGGGCAAAAAAATAAACAATCTGAAAGATTGTTTAAAAAAGCCCTGAATCTATCCTCAGTAAAACATACCTTGATAGAAATGTAACATATATATTAAAAATATCTTCTAAGAACAATAACTATTTTCAATAAATAACGTCTGTAAATCTTGTTGCTTAAGCACATACACCAAAATAATATCTGTCAAAGAAGTCCACAATTGAAACATTTACCTTTCCATGAGGCCTAATGGTAATTTTTAAATCCTTTTTAGGTGAAATATCCAATGGTAATCCTATAAAATCGAAATAATGGTTTCTTCAGATGCTGGAATTTGTATCTAAAATTTTGGTTTTAGAAAAATTAAGTAGGAATTTGGTAATTCTGCAGGCAAACGTTGCTTGAAAATCAATTGAGAATCATTACACAGTGTCCAGCCTTTTTCACATTTTAGATAAACTGTGTAATGACCAGAAGTTATAAAAGGTCCATCATGGAAAATTATTGCAACTGCAACAAAAGTCTTTCCTGATATTGATAATTGATTTCCTACAAACTTCTTTATTAAAGTGTCCAATTTTGTTCCATCAGCTCTACAACGTTGCATCATTAAAATTATATACTGTCCATATTTCTTTAAAAATAACGTTGATAACATTTCTGATTTACATTGAGAACATTCCATGTTGTGATTTGCATCTTTAACTAATTTACTAAAAGTCACTGATTTACTCTCTGGTAATGTTAAATGTATGAACCTTTCAGAATCAACATTAGTGCTGCATGTGTTCATACAGTTTTCACAACAATGTTCCCATTTATAAGAGAGACCAAACATATTTTCTATTTCTACCCCTTCATCTTCCAGTACCATAAGCATATACATTAAGAATTCCTGTGCATCTTGCTGGACATTTTGTGTAAACTGTGTACATCCAGAACATACATCTAAAAGATTTCTAACACCAGAAGCACTTTCTATTTTAGTTTTCACATTACTCAACTTCTCATAAAGGAAACTCAGCAGAGAACAAAATCTTTTTTCATGATTTAGTATTATCTGCTCTTGCAAACTTTCAAGATAAAATACAACATTCAGCACTACATTAGCGTAGCAGTTGACACCAGAGCTATTTTCAAAATGACAACCAACATTGTCCTTTTTCTTTTTGCTTGCAATCACATCACTCTCTTTTTGTTTTCTCTTCTGTACATCCTCATTACAGATATTCTCAATTCTCCTTTTCCGACAAACAACACGTTTTTCAAACACATGATACTGACCTAAATGAGGAGCATAGCTTCTTCTTAATCTATTATACTCCTTTACACAATTTGCATCAGCTCTAACTTTTGAGTCATCAAAGTCTATCATGAATAAACCAGATAATTTTTTCACTCGTGACAAAGCAACATATGCCATACCATACCTTCTTTAAACACACTAGATCCAATGTTTACAAAAGCACTATCTACAGTTAATCCTTGAGATTTGTGAATAGTTACAGCATATGCTAGAGAAAACGGAAACTGCTTCCTACGTACATATAAGTCTTTCACAAGCAAAAAACGAACTGAACAACGACTAATGTCTTTAACCTCTTCAATCTGATCAAATTTTATTTTTAAAAATTCAATTCCATCTTTTTTCTGGGAATTAATAAAACCCACAACTTTACCCATAGCTCCATTCACTAAACCTTTTTCTACATTCAAATTACGTCTTAAAATTACTCAACAGTTCATACATACATAAAGATTCTTTTCTAAACCAGCTGTTTTCGATATGTTTTTCTCTAGAGAATCCAATTTAGTTTTCAATTTGCCTGTCAATATAATAGTTATTCCTTCATGCTGTATTTTATCCACTGCTTCCATTTTCATAATCTCTTCATTTTCCAATTTCAAAAGTTCTTCATTGAATAAAGAGCATTCATGTAGTGTTGGCATTAAGCAGATTACAGTATTTTTTTCTGCAATTTTCTTGTATATTTTCTCTGGAACTATTTGTTCTGTTGGAAAAAAATTACATAGCAATCGACTCTGTAAAGCTTTTCTGCCATGTTCTGTGAGTAGTCCAATTCTGATATCTTTGAGAATACTTGCATAATCATTATCATTTGCTTGCCGCATATTGGTAATGAGTTCTTTGTACTCAAAGTATGACCAAATATTCACATTACCTATACTTCCTAATGACTTTTTCGTGTCTTCATTTGCAAGAGTATTAAATACTGGTTGTCCTTTAACTGGAGTGAGCTGCAGTAGATCCCCAAAAACTATAACATGTTTTCTTCCAAATAACACGTCATAGTCTGTCTTTAGTATTTGCTGCATTCTTAAATGCACAAAGGCAAGCATTAAGTTTGATACCATGCTTACCTCATCAATAATGAGAACTTTCATTTTCTTCAACACTCTTGAAACTTCAAAACATGCTTCTCCTGTTAGCTTGTGGTATTCTATTTTGTTCTCATGCTCTACTGGTAACATTAGCAAACGATGTAAGGTAATTCCTTTTATGTTATATGCTGCTAACCCAGTTGGGCGTTACAACAAACAAATGATGGACGGAATGCTGACAATGCATACATTCTCCCCCAGTCAAGAGATCTGGGTTAAATCCATCGTTCTTTTGCCCACTACACCACCCCAGTTTAGACATGGCCATATGCAAATCAGTCTTGACCCTGTGCCTCATGGGAACAGCCCAGCCCGAACTGCCAAGCCATGTCTTCCCTGGACTGGAATCAAGCATCCTAGGACCAGTTCTGGCTATCAGCCGTCATCAGCCAGGATAGCTTGACTCCAGTGGCGTAGTGAGCACGGGTCCCACGTCTGGGAATACCCATCCCACTTAGGGCGAAAAGCGTTACAACAAACAAATGATGGACAGAATGCTGACAATGCAGACATTCTCCCCCAGTCAAGAGATCTGGGTTAAATCCATCGTTCTTTTGCCCACTACACCACCCCAGTTTAGACATGGCCATATGCAAATTAGTCTTGACCCTGTGCCTCATGGGAACAGTCCAGCCCGAACTCCCAAGCCATGTCTTCCCTGGACCGGAATCAAGCATCCTAGGACCGGTTTCTGGCTATCAGCCGTCATCAGCCAGGATAGCTTGACTCCAGTGGCGTAGTGAGCACGGGTCCCACGTCTGGGAATACCCATCCCACTTAGGGCGAAAAGCGTTACAACAAACAAATGATGGACGGAATGCTGACAATGCATACATTCTCCCCCAGTCAAGAGACCTGGGTTAAATCCATCGTTCTTTTGCCCACTACACCACCCCAGTTTAGACATGGCCATATGCAAATCAGTCTTGACCCTGTGCCTCATGGGAACAGTCCAGCCCGAACTGCCAAGCCATGTCTTCCCTGGACCGGAATCAAGCATCCTAGGACCGGTTTCTGGCTATCAGCCGTCATCAGCCAGGATAGCTTGACTCCAGTGGCGTAGTGAGCACGGGTCCCACGTCTGGGAATACCCATCCCACTTAGGGCGAAAAGCGTTACAACAAACAAATGATGGACGGAATGCTGACAATGCATACATTCTCCCCCAGTCAAGAGATCTGGGTTAAATCCATCGTTCTTTTGCCCCCTACACCACCCCAGTTTAGACATGGCCATATGCAAATCAGTCTTGACCCTGTGCCTCATGGGAACAGTCCAGCCCGAACTGCCAAGCCATGTCTTCCCTGGACCGGAATCAAGCATCCTAGGACCGGTTTCTGGCTATCAGCCGTCATCAGCCAGGATAGCTTGACTCCAGTGGCGTAGTGAGCACGGGTCCCACGTCTGGTCCTAGGATGCTTGTTTCCAGTCCAGGGAGGACCTGGCTTGGCAGTTCGGGCTGGACTGTTCCCATGGGGCACAGGGTCAAGACTGATTTGCATATGGCTGGGTTCAAACTGGAATGGCATGGTGAGCAAAAAAACGATGGATTTAGGCCCAGATCTCTGTACTGGGGTGAATGTATGACATTGTTCTGCATTCTGTCCATCAATTGTTGTTTTTGCATTTGTCACCCCGAGTGGGAAGGGTATGCTCAGACGTGAGTCCCTTGCTCTCCATGCCACTGGAATCAAGCTATCCTGGCTGACGAGGGCTGAAAGCCCGAAACCGGTCCTAGGATGCTTGTTTCCAGTCCAGGGAGGACCTGGCTTGGCAGTTCAGGCTGGACTGTTCCCATGGGGCACAGGGTCAAGACTGATTTGCATATGGCTGGGTTCAAACTGGAATGGCATGGTGAACAAAAAAACGATGGATTTAGGCCCAGATCTCTGTACTGGGGTGAATGTATGACATTGTTCTGCATTCTGTCCATCAATTGTTGTTTTTGCATTTGTCACCCCGAGTGGGAAGGGTATGCTCAGACGTGAGTCCCTTGCTCTCCATGCCACTGGAATCAAGCTATCTTGGCTGACGAGGGCTGAAAGCCCGAAACCGGTCCTAGGATGCTTGTTTCCAGTCCAGGGAGGACCTGGCTTGGCAGTTCGGGCTGGACTGTTCCCATGGGGCACAGGGTCAAGACTGATTTGCATATGGCTGGGTTCAAACTGGAATGGCATGGTGAGCAAAAAAACGATGGATTTAGGCCCAGATCTCTGTACTGGGGTGAATGTATGACATTGTTCTGCATTCTGTCCATCAATTGTTGTTTTTGCATTTGTCACCCCGAGTGGGAAGGGTATGCTCAGACGTGAGTCCCTTGCTCTCCATGCCACTGGAATCAAGCTATCCTGGCTGACGAGGGTTGAAAGCCCGAAACCGGTCCTAGGATGCTTGTTTCCAGTCCAGGGAGGACCTGGCTTGGCAGTTCGGGCTGGACTGTTCCCATGGGGCACAGGGTCAAGACTGATTTGCATATGGCTGGGTTCAAACTGGAATGGCATGGTGAGCAAAAAAACGATGGATTTAGGCCCAGATCTCTGTACTGGGGTGAATGTATGACATTGTTCTGCATTCTGTCCATCAATTGTTGTTTATGCATTTGTCACCCCGAGTGGGAAGGGTATGCTCAGACGTGAGTCCCTTGCTCTCCATGCCACTGGAATCAAGCTATCCTGGCTGACGAGGGCTGAAAGCCCGAAACCGGTCCTAGGATGCTTGTTTCCAGTCCAGGGAGGACCTGGCTTGGCAGTTCGGGCTGGACTGTTCCCATGGGGCACAGGGTCAAGACTGATTTGCATATGGCTGGGTTCAAACTGGAATGGCATGGTGAGCAAAAAAACGA
This sequence comes from Triturus cristatus, assembly GCF_964204655.1. Lineage (NCBI taxonomy): Eukaryota > Metazoa > Chordata > Amphibia > Caudata > Salamandridae > Triturus > Triturus cristatus. Next base: position 563,892,849 of record NC_140588.1, read on the forward strand.
TGGATTTAGGCCCAGATCTCTGTACTGGGGTGAATGTATGACATTGTTCTGCATTCTGTCCATCAATTGTTGTTTTTGCTAACCCAGTTGGAGCAGTAACAACACAAGACAAAGTTGAATCAGTTTTTTTCTGTAGGTAGCTTCTAATTACTTTAATTAAGAAACTTTTTCCAGTTCCAGCTTGTCCACTCACATACATTCTGATTGGTTCAAATAATGTGCATGTGCACTCTTTATTTTCATGTAGTAATCCATGATCAATTTGTTTTGTGACTTCTTCATAAATTTGTTGTTGTTCATCATTCAGTTGTTGTTCCAAATTTGGTAAGTCTATTAAATCTTCCTGAGCTTGATTCATAGCTGTTTCCACTTCAGTCATGGCTATTGCAGCTTCATTTTTTACGATTGGTTGTCTTAGGGGATCTTGACTGAGCGTACCAGAACTTTGACTGTCTTGAGAACTGTCTCTAGCTACTTCAGCTGCAATTGTAGCTTCTTGTTCAATTTCTTCATTTAACATTTGTACATAATTTGTGAAAGTACTGCATTCTATGTTATCTTTACATGCATTAAAGGAATCTTCATAGCTCTGAAAATCTCCAAGTAATTCATCCTCTGAACGCCATGGTTTAAACAGCTGTAAAAGTGCTAAGTAGTAAAATTCCCTTTTGTCAGTAGTGTCGCAACTCAGCTTCCTGTGATTAATCAAACTTCCTTTTGTTTGTTTCACCAAACATCCTTCCTCACCAATGACTTTATATTTTCCATTGTTGATGTCTTCTGTGGCATTCCGCGTAAAAATGTAGTTCTGCAGCACTTCATAGAGACACATGTTCTCAAGATGATGACTTCTGTCTGGGTAATATGTGTCCAACATATTTGTTTTCAAAATGTCTGTACTTTCTGGTTTGTTGTCTGCTAAATATTCAATTTCTCAAATAGATTTCAGTACCCGATTTCGCATTCCTGCAAGGCCTAAACTTACCCAATTATTCTTCTGGATTTGGAGTACAGACTTGCAGATGATAACCTATCTGAGCATTCGTATGACCCAATTTCTCGATGCGATAACATCTTTAAACTGAAACTGTATAGCTTTTTACTGACAGTCTTCTCGTGAGAAATCTCTTCCCACATTTCTTTCAATTCCGTTTTCTCAGATTTAGTGATGTAAGACGTGACATACCGAGCAACAGCAATAGAATTGTCAGCGCTCTATACTGAATATCCATGTTAGCATTCCACATGGAGAAAATGACTGGGTTGTAGTCATTTATATATTTTGACTCTTCTTTTCTTCTTAGATTGTAGGTATGTTTCGGAGATTTTCTTGTAATGGTATGTCGCACAGCTGACATAAAACTGTTTACTCTTCCTTTTGAAAGAACAGGTCGTGGAAATCCAAATCGACATTTTGTGTAGAATTTATCTTTACTCTTGTACTTTCGTCGACAGTATTTTCCACACCGATGACTTTGGAAACGTAAAACTTGCTCTTTTAAGTTTTTTTCTTCTGTGCTTTTAGGTATAGCACATGTTGCATATTCTTCAATGAAATATAAAACTGCATCATCAGAATCTGTTCCAAATTTTGGGGCATCCTTGATCCACAACAGCATATGAATATGAGGAGCACCTCTTGCTTGGTACTCTTTTCTCCAAAAGAAATCCACAACTTCTCCAAGAGGTGGATTTTTTTATTGCAGATGAAGGACATCATAGCCTCAAATCTATGATTGAAATATCTGCAAACATTAACCGGATCCAATGAGCACAATTCTCCTGCTGTCTTGTATTGGATGTTTTCAATATTTGAATTTGCCTCTCGAAGAAAATCCAGTAAATCATCCCAAGCGTACTCAGCACAGCTTAGGGTAAGGAACCATGTAGGAGTTCCTAAATTCCGTAACATACATTTCAATTCTCCATGGCGTCGGTACCAATATTCATTAGTTCCACGCTGACAAGCCATCAGATTAATCAATTGGAATTCCAAATGATCATCTCGCTGTTGCACTTTGTTCATAAAATCCTTTGCAGACACATTATGTAGATGTACTCCAGTTTTTAAAATGTGATTTACTGCATAAGATAGTGCAGACAAGTCACTTTCAAATAAAAGATGGAGCAAATAAGGAATACTTTGACGAAATCTTGGATCTTCTGCATATAATCTTGTAGTCCGATACTCAGAAGCAGGAATCTGTACTGGACGTTCATCATATCGTCCACCTTTTCCTGTAGGAAACAGCTGGGGAAAACAACGAGCTTCCAAGCTCTCCTTCCATACACTCACAGGAGTTCCTTTTGCTTTTTTCATCTGAAACAGATCAATAGTGTTTCCCATAACTTCTTTAGAATGAAGAGGATGTATGCTGAAATGTTCATAAATGTCTTCTTCTTTTGACTTATCCACTTTTTCCATTTGCCCAGTTGGTATTCCTGTGTCTGCTAGTAAAACTTCTTCATCTTCATCCATATAAATTGATTCATAGTACTTATTATTTCTTTTCAAATATAAATTTGCTCTTTGTACTTTTCATACATCTACTAGCTCCTGCCAAATTTTCTTATTCTTTGTAGGTACACCATTAACCAGAATAACTAATGGTTCAGTTTCCAAACTATCTGCATCAATTGTTTCAATATTTTTTTTCAAATCTAATGGCAAATAGACAACTCTTCCTTTTAAACCTCTTTGTAAATTTGAAGGAGGTAATTTACCTGTTTTGGGCTCCATACGAACTATAGTCTGAAACGGATGGACACATTGAATGAGTATAGACCCATACGTATTTAAATCACTAAGTTCTGCAGGAATATCAACCAAGTCTAAATTATTATGTACAGCTCTAGCTGGCATTTTATTTTCTTCTAACTTGTTATAACAGTATTTACAAATACGCTGATCTTCACCCAAATCAAAACAATTTTCCAGAAACAAATATGTAGCAAAATCCTTCCACTCATAATTATTTTCTTTTTCACTTTTTTTATAGAGATCAACATTCCTTGTTTGAGTTTTATAATGGCTTCTCCGGCAACAAATACAAGTAATATTTGGTCTTTCATTAGAGATGATAGTAAATTTTGTCATTTGATCTTCAAAATTTTTACTAACAGTGGGTTCTACATTCTCTTCCACATTTTCTTCAATAACTGTGTCATTTCCTGCACTTTCTTGTTCTGGACCAAAGTAACAAAACTGAATATCATCAGTAACCTTCTCTACATCTGATACAGATCCACGCAACAGAGCACTATTCAACTCATTTAACTTTAGTGCTGGACTTTTAGCAAAATACAATCTTCTCACAAACTTTCTCATTTCAGTATGATGTACTGCCAGCATCCTAAAATGGTGAAAAACACTTTGACAAACTTTCCTAGAAAGACAAGCCAGAGAATGTCCTTGCAAACCAGTATTCTTTCTCACTCTGCATGGATCTAGTCTTTGAAGCACCTTAATCTTCTGTTTAACACTTTTTTTTACTATATTCTCTTAGAAAGTCACGTAATTTATCAATAGATTCTTGTCGTACAGTACAAATACTACTACAATTCCAAGTGTACACTGGGGCTTTAGTACGTTTCCCCATAACCTCATCAGCTAACACTTCTTCCTCATTTCTTGGAACCATTTTCTCCTTTTCCATTACACAACCATCTTTAACTTCATAAGTTCGACCACTGGTGTCAACTGCATGCAGCAAACTATTACTTTGAAGATAACTCTCTTCATTAAAAAATGGTTCAGTACTTGAACTATGCTTCCATTCTCCTAAGAACACATTACAAAAGTTATTTTTTTCAATACTCTTTTCCTTTTGCTTTTTGACTTCATTACATTGACTATTTTATCTAATGTACGGATCCTGTTCAAAATTAAAATGAATAGTTTTCTTTTTAATTCCAAAGCCTTTGCAACAATTGATTCAATATGTTTCTTTTTCTTATAAAATCTTGCTTTCTTCCTATATTTTTTTACATCCTTTAGCAAATTGAACACCACTCTTCTCTGAAACATTTTTTTACGAATGTTTTGAAATTCTGTTTTTCTTTTTAAGTCATTCTTTCTTGCTTCTGATTGTACATTAGCATTTAGTATTTTCTTTCTATTGTCTTGTTGTTTTCTTCTTGAAACACTATTTGCAGTGGATATACTTTGTACATTTTTTCTATGTTTGAGGATATTTCTTTAAAAATCCTTAGTCTGCTTACCAGAAGACTTTTTCTTTTTTCCAACATGAGGTTCTTCAACTAATTTTTGTTGTCCAGTTGTCTTCAAATATAGATGTTTTTGCTGTTCTTTTCTCTTTCTTGATTTTATAGGCATGTTTAATTTATTTCAGTGTTGTTCAGCAATACCTAAAGGAAACTAAAAAAAAAATACCTTCATGTAATTTAAATATATTACTATATTTTTTTTGAGCTTTTCAAATCCTATCATATGAGCTGCCCCTTTCCTGCGAGTGCAAGTCTTACAGAACAAGAGCAACACAAATTAAATCTCTGACAACAATTCCTGTGTGCACACAGACTCATGGTGTGATTCTAGGCAGAAAACGATATTTGATTGGCAATTTCAAAGCACATTTACTACTGTGGTAGAGCAAATGATAATTACTGTAACAGCCTGACACATTTTCCTTATAGTTTAGAGAGGCAGAAAAGAGCACATGTCCTAACAGCTACTTGAGACCATGAGCATGTGGAACCTGGGTGAGTGATTAGACTAGAGCAAAGGAAATGAGCCTTGGTGATGTTGAATGTGTTAGCGTTACACACTGCTATCTGAAATACCACACAGTGCTGAATAGTAAGCATGGGAGTGCAGGAGAAACAGCTGCCTGTGTGTTAAGAGTGTGTTTCTGGAGACTGTGTATTGTCAGGTGCAAGAGAGATCTGCATGGACGCTTGCACAACTGCATGAAGACTGCAGAGATGTATGTAAGAGCACATGTGGTAAGGGTTAATTGGGCTTATGAACATGTAGGAACTACCTCACTCATTACAGTACTGCAAGGAAAATCTACCCTGTTGTTTTCAAATGTGTTAGCATTTGCCTCTCATCTGTGAGATAGTGATTTCTGCTGAATGCTAACCATCACAGTTCAAGAAAACAAGCTGCCCCTTTCCTACGAGTGCAAGTCTTACAGAACAAGAGCAACACAAATTAAATCTCTGACAACAATTCCTGTGTGCACACAGACTCATGATGTGATTCTAGGCACAAAACAGTATTCCTGGGTGATACCAGTACACCTTAACTTATGGTGAAGACATACTCCATAATATCTTACAAGTTCAAGGCAGTTAAATATCTTCCAAAACATAAAATGTAAAACACAACTTTAAAAGAAGAAACTAATTTCTATTATTTATATCAAAATACACCACATACATCCCCTCTCAAATTCATAACTCACCTTTAAAAGTAGTTAGTTGAGAAAGAAATGTGCCACTCACACAGCAGATTATCAGAGCCAGAATCTCTGAGCTGTACTCCTCTCACCAGAACCACTAAATGGCAAAATGTCCCTCTCTTTTTTCACACATATACATGCTAACTTCAAATCACATTGCTTCCCACATTTTTTTAAATGGAAACACACATTTCTATTGGTTGCAAATTTCAACCCTTTCCAAATGATTCCTACCCCCAACATGACTTCTGCCTGCTACCATAGCAACAGATCTTGGAACACTGGTGTGAGCAGAGAGGTCAGAAGTTCAGCACACAATGTTTCTAATCCAAAGAGCAAGAGTGCTTGACTTTTCAAACCTAACAGCATATCCAAAGTAATCTTCTGTGGGAGCACATTTTTCTGAACCAATACAAAACATGCTTTTAAAAATGTAAACATACAGCCTAGTTTTTAGTGTTGAATGGTTTGAAACAGCCAATGAGTTCTTTTTATTAAAAAAAGTATGTAAGCCTCCATTTTACAACTATCTTTCTTTTCATATTGCCATTCTACTGAAAGACACCTTCTGAGTGCATCTAGATCTCCTTGAAAGATGTTCACAGTGTGGATTGTAGGTCATAGCTATGTCTACTGGAGTGAAAAGTATGCGGAAAAAAGAGGTATTGTGAAAGACCTTGCTTTGCCAAATGTAGACATTAAATGTATTGGTCAGAGAGGGTTAAAGTGGCACCAATTAATGCCTTTGGTGAAATCCTTTCTACATCTCCCACAGCCTGACCTTATAATTGTGCACTGTGGTGGAAATGACATAGGCACTTTAACTGGGGTAGGTCTGGAAATGCTTGTTAAGGACACCTTTGTGCAATTGATGTCACTTTTTCCACAAACTACCTTTGTATATTCTAATATATGCCAAAGGCAAAAGTGGAACTGAAAAGCAACAAATAGACGTTTCCGAGCAAGGACAAGGTAGTTGAGCCTTTAAGCAACACTCCTTAAAGCAATTTAGAGTCCAATAATTCAAATGAGCTGGTTTTCTTCTTTTATTCCTTTAATCTTCTCTGTTTTCATTAAAAGCACCAGGATAAGAACAGTAGCCAACACGTGTTTCGTCTCGGGTAAGTTGCCCGGCGACTTCCTCAGGGCCTCGAATTATAATCACTTAGAGGGTGTGTATTCTATCGGTCCGCCACACCTCTAATATATTATCGGTGTAAATCCTTGCATTATTATTCGTAAATGTATGCAATTCTCGAACAGTTTCACAGACCCGATCAGAATTTCAAATGAAAGGGAAGGTCAATATCTAAATCCAAGAGGAAGCAAGAAAGGAGAGTACACCGTTCGTTGCCAATATCCAGTTAGCGTGACACAACAATAGACAGACTGATACACACATTCACACAGTTTAGTCACTAACCCATGAATTCAGTAAGACACATTTAATCACTCACATAGTCAGTCACGCACCTACTAAATCCTCCATCCACACACTTATACACCCGCTCATTCTTCAATATACCTTGGCCAGTATATTTATAAAACATATTTAAACTTTACAGAAACACACAGTCACTGGATGATGTCATCAGTGATGTCATTTGAGATGTCATCAGTGATGTCACTGACCATGTCATGAATGATGTAATATGTGACGTCATCAGCAGTGCATTGCGGGGGCGTGAGTTATAGTTAGCTCAACTAACTATAACGGCCGAATTTCTATGGTTTTGCACGAGTTAAATGTGCAACTAACTATAACGTCCCTGAAACCTATGGCTTTTTCAGGGAATTTCAAAGGTTTTTTAAATGCTAATTTGTAACTATAATGTCCCTGAAACCTATGGTTTTTTCAGTGAATTGCAAAGGTTTTTTAAATGATAATTTGTAACTATAACGTCCCTGAAACCAATTTTTTTTTGGGTGAATTTCAAAGGTTTTTTAAATGCTAATTTCTAATTCTAATGTTCATTAAACCTATAGTTTTTTCAGTGATTTTAAATTATCATTCCATTCTCAACCTGGTGAAAACAGCTATCGCCAGTTTTCCAGCGATAGCTACCGCCAAAAAAATCGCCACAAATGAGAGCAACAACTAACGCTAATAATATGCACAGTAGGCGTTCCTATGCAAAAATAACACAAAAGCACCACTTCCCGATATTTTCTACGAGCAGCCAAATCTGCGGTGCGATCCAAAAACAGGCAATAAGCTGCGTTAGCAGTAGGAATGTAACATCTGCCTTTTACTGGTGTAAAGTAGGATGACTACCTACAGTGTGAAAGGGAGCCCAGCCCAGAATCACATCTGAAGACCAATACATGTCATAGAGCTACTGATCATGCACCTTCCACACCCAAGAAGGCCACAAAACCCACTGCCACCACCCTCAGGACCTCCCCCGGACCATCCTCCCTACTGCCACCGAAGCAGCGCACAACAGGACATCGAACCTTCCAAAAACGGCATGGCCCCTCAGCCACACAATAGCTTAATGTTGCAAGATGTGGCAACCAAACATGTGTGAAGGACGCAAGTCATCCACCAATAATAATGCACACAATACCAAGTATAGCGGTGATGTGCTGGACAGACCTCACTATGCAGGGCACATACCTCTCCATGTGTACATATACTGCTGGTGCTTGTAGTGTTGTGGACGGTGGACACAACCATGTTACCTCAGGCAGTGGGGAAGGTCTCGGTCATGTACCTGTGTCGTCGTCCCCTGTAAGCGGAAGCGCAGTGGGCTGGTCCAACGTACGCCACTCCAGCGTAGAAGTGTGAATAAATAGGCCGGGGTTCTGGGCATGGTTCACTTGTGTGAAGGCCAATGCGTCTGCCATAGCGGTGGCCCTCACCCTGCCACGTGGCGGCCGCCATGACACGAGCCTCCTCAACACAAGCCCCCTACGAACACAACGGCACAGCACCGCAGAGTTACGTCTGTACACACTACTGCCTTCGATCTACACGGTGGACAATAGGACTCACAATTCAGATGGAGTCGCGATTGCAGATGACGCAGTCCAGTAGGCAAGACACATTGCTCCCAGCGCGGCCCGCCCGGACCACGCATCATCGCAGGCTGCGTACACGCTGAGCGCCAGAGGTACCACTAACTCAGTGCACCACAAGTCAACGCCACGTGGCCTTACTGAGGCAGAATTCATTAGATAAAAGACATTGCTACCAGTGCGGCCCGTCTGGACCACGCATCATCTCAGGGTGTGCACACGCTGGTTGCTTCAGGTGCCACCAACTCACTGCACCACTATTCATCGCCACGTGGCCTTACTGAGGCAGAATTCATTAGACAAAAGACATTGGTACTAGTGCGGCCCGCCCGGACCACGCATCATCGCAGGGTGCGCCCACGCTGAGTACTTCAGGTGCCAGTAACTCACTGCACCACAAGTCGTCGCCCCTTAGCCTTATTAAGGCAGAATTCTTTAGACAAAAGACATTGCTACCAGTGCAGCCCGCCCGGACCACGCATCATCGCAGGCTTCGCACATGCTGGTTGCTTCAGGTGCCACTAAGTGTGCAGCTCAACTCAACGCCACGTGGCTGTTGGCCCTTGCTGACCCCTGCCTCCGGCCTACACTGCGGTCAACAGGGCTCACAATTAAAATTGAGTCTAGATTAATTAGTAGGCAACTAACTACAACATCTTCGAAACCTAAATAATATCCTTTTAGTATCCTTGCTTCAAGAACTTTTTTTACATCAATTATAGCTTTAGTACAATGACCAAATTCATCTTGCAAGTCCAAAGGAACACTGAATGGCAGTCTACACTGCGGACAGCAGAGCTCACAGTTCAAATTCAGTTTTGATTTATTTATTGCAGAGTGAACTGTACTCTATGTCGTTGGATTTTCTCAAGAGGAAGTCACTAAAAGCATTCCTCGATGTCTGTGCTGAATACTGCGTTCGATCTACACTGCGGACAGCAGGGCTCACAATTCAGATGGAGTCGCTATTGCAGATGACGCAGTCCACAAGGCAAGAGACATTGATCCCTGTGTGGCCCGCCCACACCATGCATCAACACTGGCTGCGCACACGCTGAGCGGTCACACCTACCACTAACTATACAGCTCAAGTCAATGCCACGTGGCTGTGGGCCCTTCCTGACCACTGCCTCCGGTCTACACTGCGGTCAGCAGGGCTCACAATTGAAGATTAGTACCAATACAAATTGTGTAAGAGACTATAATCGTTTAAAAAAACCAAATGCTCCCAATCTGTGCAGCTAAAGTCAACGTCACGTGGCTTTGGGCCTTTGCTGACCGCTGCCTCCGGCCTACACTGTGGTCAGCAGGGCTCACAATTCAAATTCATTCTTGATTCATTAATTTCAGAGTCCAGTAGGCAACTAGCTATAACGTCCCCGAAACCTACACATTTCGACAATGTATTCTATACATATTTCATCTTTTGTTACCTACACTGCGGCCAGCAGAGCTCACAATTTACATTGAGCCATGATTTATTAATTGCAGACAGAATTGTACTCTATGTCCTCGGATTTTGTCAGGAGCAAGTGACAAAAAGCATTCCTCGATGTCTGTGCTGACTACTGCCTTCCATCTACATTGCGGACTGCAGAGCTCACAATTCAGATCGAGTTGCAATTGCAGATGACGCAGTCCAGTAGGCAACAGACATTGCTACCAGTGCGGCCCTCCCGGACCACGCATCATCGCTAGCTGTGCACACATGGAATGCTTCCGATGCCCCTACCTCAGTGCACCACAACTCATGGACCCTTTACGATAGAATCTTTTGTGTATGATTTCAGATCTGCTGCCCCTACCTCAGTGTACCACAAGTCATGAACCCTTTACAATAGAATGTTTTGTGTATTATTTCACATCTGGTGCCCCTAACATAGTGCAGCACAAATCATTGACCCTTTATGATTGAATCTCTATGTGTGATCCGATGATTACTGTTGTACTTGTTGCCAGCACCAACCATTCCCGGAGGGCTGGCTTACACTCACCCCACATGCATCCTGCACAGACGTTACTGGACATTTGACCCTGGTAATAAAAAGGAGTCGAGTGCACGTGCCCGTACCCAGTTCCACTATCTATCTGTGTCTGTGTGTTCATTATGTATGCAACATGCTGCCCCTGGGCCCTACCACATTACATTGTGCCCTGGACAGCGTATGCAACCAACTTACCTTTGACAGTGGGATAAAAATGTGGTTATGTAACTTTGTCTCGGTCATTGTACAAGTACATACATAGAGACTGGATGATTAGAGTAGTGCAAGGAGAGTGTATAGTGAATTTATAAGTGCGTGGGGATTGGCGGAGTGATTGTATAAGTACATATGCTGGCGCAGCCTAACTCCAACAACGAGCCTGTCTCTAATTGGCTGCCCTCCATGTCCCAAAAACTGAAATTTGGGCTTTGCATGGCTCTGTATTGCTACAGCTGCAATACTCCACTGAATGTGCAATAAACATTCACATCCACACAGATGTGTCATGTCCACCATCTTTCTTGTGTTGAACTATGGATGAATGTAGGGTCAGTGATTCCCCGTACCTTCCATGTTGGCCATGTTGTGGCACTTGGCTCACAGAGTGACACATTGACGCTTGCGACCCGGGTGACGGCAGCACTACAAAAAGAACACCCGCATGGCGCATCAGTTGATTCCTCATACAGCTCATGATGGAGCCACACCCATAGCTCCGGAGTCATTCTTCACAGCCTCACACATGACTGGCTACGTCAGGCCAGCCCACTCTGCTTACGCTTACAGTGAAGGACAACCACACGACATGGCCCAGAATTTCATTGTAGTGATCTGCTGGTCACAGGTCTAGTTGTCAGTATGCCACAGCCACTCCCTCACGGCTGGTATACACCCACACCCATCCAGCACAGGTGTCACAGGATACATGACCCTACCAATAAAAAAGACTGGACGCACGTGCTCTATGCCATTTTAGAGTTGCTCCCACCGCATGCACTGTGATGGCCCATCCCGGTGGTCCGGACACCTCATGTAGGCCTGAGCCATCGAACAGGGGTGCCTACCGCCACGTGCGTGGCCTCACTGGTCACTGAGTTAGTGGCACCGCAAGGACTGAGTGGGTGTGCAACCTGCAATGATGATAGGTGCACTAGTATGTCCTCTGCCATTGAAAAATCAAGACACAGCTCCAAATGTAAGACTTGTAGGCATGCGGAGCGCAGCTACATGATGTGGAGGGTGCCCTGTCCGCGAAAAGGTGAGCAGTGATGCCTGGGTGCGCAGCGGTGGGCAAATACGTCTGGGCGGCGGGAGTGGATAGAGTGCAGCAGCCTGGATGCAGAAACGCGGCACAGCGATTTAGGCGTACGCAGTCGTACATACTCTGCCATTACTAATTCTGTACTATGTTTCAGATGTGGGAGCTTGAGGGCTCCACTAGATCCCGGCACGTGGTTGGAGACACAGCGGTTGCGTAAAGGTGAGCTGTGTGTGTTTTGTCCACAGTATGGGCACTCACTGTTCCTCTTCATCTCTTCCTTTCTCTCCTTCACACTCTTTCTCTCTCTCTTCTTCTCACACTGTTTCTCTCTTTCTCTCTCTCTTCCTCTTTCCCACACTCTTTCTCTCTCTCTCACTGTTTCTCTCTTTTCGTCTCTCTCACTCTTTCTCTCTGTCTCCCTCTCACTCTTTCTATCTTTTTCTCTCTCTCTTCCTCCCACTCTCACTGTTTTTCTCTTTCTCTCTGTATTCCTCTCTGTCTCCCTCTCACTCTTTCTATCTTTTTCTCTCTCTCTTCCTCCCACTCTCACTGTTTTTCTCTTTCTCTCTGTATTCCTCTCTGTCTTCCTCTCACTCTTTCTTTCTCTCTCTCTCTCTCTATCTATCTCTCTTTCTCTCTCCTTTGAAGGACGCATGATGCACAATCTTACCTTGCTTTTTGTCTAGCAGGCCTGCGATGTTGCGTGGCCATCCTACAATCAACACTCAACCTCAATTGTGCGCTCCGCTGCGCCGCATGTACACAATGGGTGAGGAGGTTTCTTCGGCTCTCTCTCACTCTTTCTCTCTCACACTGTTTCTCTCTCTCTGCCTCTATTACACTGTTTCTCTCTTCCTTGTATCTCACTCTTTCACTATTTCTCTCTTTCTCTGTCTTCCTCTCTCTCACTTTCTCTCGCTTCCTCACTCTCACTCTTTCTCTCTCTTTTCCTTTCTCTCACTCTTTCTCTCTCTCTTCCTCTCTCTCATTCTCTCTCTTCCTCTTTCTCACTCTTTCGCTCTCTCTCTCACTGTTTCTCTCTCTTCGTCTCTGGATGGATGGGTGGATGGGGTGCAGCAGCCTGGGTGTACAGAAGCGGGTAGACACCTCTGGGCAGTGTAAGTGGATGGGGTACACTAGCCTGGATAAACAAAGGTGAGACCGCGATTTAGGTGTGCGCAGTTGTATGTACTCATTCATTACTGATTCCATACTATGTTTCAGATGACTAAGCTTGAGGGCTTCCCAATATCCCGGCATGTGGTTTTAGACACACCGGTGGCAGAAAGGTGAGATGTGAGGATTTTCTCCACAGTGTCAACACTCCCTCTCCCTCTCCATCTCTTCCTTTCTGTCACTCACACTCTTTCTCTCTCTCTCACTCTCTATATCTTCCTTTCTCTCTCACACTCTCTCTCTGTCTCTTCCTCTCTCTCTCATTCTTTCTTCCTTTCTCTCACTCTTTCTCTCTCTCTTCCTCTCTCTCATTCTCTCTCTTCCTCTTTCTCACTCTTTCGCTCTCTCTCTCACTGTTTCTCTCTCTTCGTCTCTCTCACTCTTTCTTTCTTTCTCTCTCTCTTCCTCTCACTCCCACAATTTCTCACTTTCTCTGTCTTCCTCTCACTCTTTCTTTCTTTTTCTCTCTCTCTTCCTCTCACTCTCACTGTTTCTCTCTTTCTCTCTGTATTCCTCTCACTCTTTCTTTCTCTTTCTGTCTGTCTTCCTCTCACTCTTTCTTTCTCTCTCTATCTCTCTTTCTCTCTCCTTTGATGGATGCATGACGCACAATATTATCTTACTTTTTGTCTAGCAGGCCTGTGATGATGCGTGGCCATCCTGCAATCAACACTAAACCTGAATTGTGAGCTCCGCTTGGCCGCGTGTACACAATGGGTGAGGAGGCTTCTTCGGCACGTGGTGGACCCTCTTCGACACATGCCAGTGGCAGAAGGTGAGCAGAGAGGCTTGTTTGTGTAGCGGCGGGCAGTTACCTCCGGGCTGTGGGAGTGCATGGGGTGTAGCAGCCTGGGTGCACAGCGACTGTCATACACCTCTGGGCAGTGGGAGTGGATGGGGTGCAGCAGCCTGGGTACGCAGGGGCGGGCAAACACCTATGGACAGTGGGAGTGGATGGGGTGCAGCAGCCTGGGTGTACAGAAGCGGGTAGACACCTCTGGGCAGTGTAAGTGGATGGGGTACACTAGCCTGGATAAACAAAGGTGAGACCGCGATTTAGGTGTGCGCAGTTGTATGTACTCATTCATTACTGATTCCATACTATGTTTCAGATGACTAAGCTTGAGGGCTTCTCAATATATCGGCATGTGGTTTTAGACACACCGGTGGCAGAAAGGTGAGATGTGAGGATTTTCTCCACAGTGTCAACACTCCCTCTCCCTCTCTTCCTTTCTGTCACTCACACTCTTTCTCTCTCTCTCACTCTCTATATCTTCCTTTCTCTCTCACACTCTCTCTCTGTCTCTTCCTCTCTCTCATTCTTTCTTCCTCTCTCTCACTCTTTCTCTCTCTGTCTTCCTCTCTCTCACACTGTTTTTCTCTCTCTCTTCCTCTATTACACTATTTCTCTCTTTCTTGTATCTCACACTTTCTTTCTTTCTGTCTTCCTCTCTCACTCTTTCTCTCTCTTCCTCTCTCTTCCTCTCTCTCCCTCTCCCTCTCTTTCTCTCTCTTCCTCTCACAGTTTCTCTCTCTTCGTCTTTCTCACTCTTTCTCTTTGTCTTCCTCTCACTCTTTCTTTATTTTTCTCTCTCACTTCCTCTCACCGTTTCTCTCTTTCTCTCTGTATTCCTCTCACTCTTTCTTTCTCTTTCTGTCTGTCTTCCTCACACTCTTTCTTTCTCTCTCTATCTCTCTTTCTCTCTCCTTTGATGGATGCATGACGCACAATATTATCTTACTTTTTGTCTAGCAGGCCTGTGATGATGCGTGGCCATCCTGCAATCAACACTAAACCTGAATTGTGAGCTCCGCTTGGCCGCGTGTACATAATGGGTGAGGAGGCTTCTTCGGCACGTGGTGGACCCTCTTCGACACATGCCAGTGGCAGAAGGTGAGCAGAGAGGCTTGTTTGTGTAGCGGCGGGCAGTTACCTCCGGGCTGTGGGAGTGCATGGGGTGTAGCAGCCTGGGTGCACAGCGACTGTCATACACCTCTGGGCAGTGGGAGTGGATGGGGTGCAGCAGCCTGGGTACGCAGGGGCGGGCAAACACCTATGGACAGTGGGAGTGGATGGGGTGCAGCAGCCTGGGTGTACAAAAGCGGGTAGACACCTCTGGGCAGTGTAAGTGGATGGGGTACACTAGCCTGGATAAACAAAGGTGAGACCGCGATTTAGGTGTGCGCAGTTGTATGTACTCATTCATTACTGATTCCATACTATGTTTCAGATGACTAAGCTTGAGGGCTTCCCAATATCCTGGCATGTGGTTTTAGACACACCGGTGGCAGAAAGGTGAGATGTGAGGATTTTCTCCACAGTGTCAACACTTCCTCTCCCTCTCCATCTCTTCCTTTCTGTCACTCACACTCTTTCTCTCTCTCTCACTCTCTATGTCTTCCTTTCTCTCTCACACTCTCTCTCTGTCTCTTCCTCTCTCTCTCATTCTTTCTTCCTCTCTCTCACTCTTTCTCTCTCTGTCTTCCTCTCTCTCACACTGTTTTTCTCTCTCTCTTCCTCTATTACACTATTTCTCTCTTTCTTGTATCTCACACTTTCTCTCTTTCTGTCTTCCTCTCTCACTCTTTCTCTCTCTTCCTCTCTCTTCCTCTCTCTCCCTCTCTCACTCTTTCTCTCTCTTCCTCTCACAGTTTCTCTCACTTCGTCTTTCTCACTCTTTCTCTTTGTCTTCCTCTCACTCTTTCTTTATTTTTCTCCCTCAATTCCTCTCACCGTTTCTCTCTGTCTTCCTCTCAGTCTTTCTTTTTTTTTCTCTCTGTCTTTCTCTCTCCTTTGATGGACGCATGACGCACAATCATATCTTGCTTTTTATCTAACAGGCTGTGATTCACAAACCGACGTCCCCCCCAACACCCCCATAGCTGAACGCGTGTACAACCTGCGATGATGCGTGGCCATCCTGACAACGCCTCAGAAAGTTACTTCGACACGTGGTGCACCCTCTTACACACACGCCGGTGGCGGAAGGTGAACAAAGAGGCTTCTTTCCGCTGCAGCAGGCAGTCACCTCTGGGCGGTGGGAGTGGATAGTGTGCAGCAGCCTGGATGCACAAGAGCGCACAGACACCTCCAAGCAGTGGGAGTGGATGGGCTGCAGCAGCCTGAGTGCGCATTGCCGAAATAGAGAATTAGGCGTATGCAGTTGTATGTACTCTGCAATTACTAATTCTATACTATCTTTCAGATGACTAAACTTAAGGGTGCACTATGTCCCGGCACATGGTTGGAGACACACCTGTGGCACAAAGGTGAGCTGCGAAGATTTTCTCCAGTGTCAATACTCCCTCTCCCTCTCCATCTCTTCCTTTCTCTCTCACACACTTTCTCTCTTTCTCTGCCTCTTCCTCTCTCTCATTCTTTTTCTCTCTCTTCCTCTCTCTCACTCTTTTTCTCTCTCTCTCTCTCTTCCTCTCTCACTGTTTCTCTCTCTATCTTTTCCTTGTATCTTACTCTTTCTCTCTCTCTCTTTCTCTGTCTTCCTCTCTCTCTCACTATTTCTCTGCCTTACTCTCTCTCACTCTTTCTCTGTCTTACTCTCTCTCACTCTTTCTCTCCTCTCACTCTTTCTCTCTCTCTTCCTCTCTCACACTGTTTCTCTCTTTCTCTCTTCCTTGTATCTCACTCTTTCTCTCTTTCTCTCTCTCACTCTTTCTCTCTTTCTTTCTCTTCCTCTCTCATTCTTTGTTTCTCTCTCTCTCCCTCGTTCTCTCTTTCTCCTTTGCTGGATGCATGACGCACCATCTTATCTTTCTTTTTGTCTTGCAGGCTGTGATTCACAAATGGTCCAGCGATGATACGACATGGCTGTACATAGTTTTATTTGTTGTTGTTTTGTTTTAATAAAATGTTTTATATGTAAATCCATACATGACTAAGATTCTTTTTTGTCCAACCTAATGTGACTGTCACATTTGTTGGTAGGGGTGAGGGGGGATGGCGGACAAGGAGCTCCTGCTGGGGGATGTCGGAGCAGTGTTGGGTGTCTGACCTGCATGATCGTTGCCCGCCGGCTCATAGATGAAGAGCTGAGAGCCGACTAGCAGGCTCATAGAGGGAGAACCGCGGCCCGTCAGTTCACAGAGGGAAAGCTGTGGGCCAGCTCACAGAGGAACACCTGAGGGCCGACTGGTATAGGGAAAGGTGCGGGCCGTCGGCTTCCAAAGGGATAGCTGAAGAACAGTGATGTGAAGAGAGGGAGCGTGAACAGGGTATCTCACAGAGAGAGACCTGTGGTATATTTCCAGTCTTGGCTTCACAGATCCAACTGCGGGCCCGAGAACTCGCACCCGAAGAGCTGTGAGCTTACAAGTGGTTCGCAGAGGGAGACATGTGGGCCCAAGAATGTTGTTTGAGGTATGCTGTTGATGGGGGAAAAGGGTGCGTTACCTGCTGATTTAGGGAGATGCAGTGTGAAAGAGGTATCTCGCACAGACAGAGCTCCGGTATATTAAATTGCCCCCTGGACCTTTCTTTTGTATTTTCACTCGATGCGAGGCACAAGATGGCTGCTAACACTTCCTAGTGTGAAGTGTTAGCAGCCAATCAGAGGTAAGCTCGTGCTCGGGAGTTAGGCACCATCCAGATATATATCTTTTTTTCCTTTAATATCTCAAAAACTACTAAACGGATTTACACCATTTCAACAAAAGCACGCTTTCTGGACCAAGACCTTTCTCCCTGCCAAATTTGGCGTAATTCCATTCAGCTGTTTGACCTGTTGCCTTGTCTAAAGTTTCCTATGGAAAATGCATTGAGAAAACACTTTTTCGGACCCCTCTTTTTTTCTCAGCCCCCCCCCCCCCCCCTTGACCAATCACCCTGTAATATGTCTTTGCAGCTGGATGGCTCCGGTTGTGGGTGCAAATATCTCGCAATAAACTTGCTTTCAATCAACAACCAACCTTGTACGTCCTCAATGCACCCCTAAACTTTCAAGATACGAGATGATCAAAAAAGAAACTTTCTGGAAAATTTTGAAAAGATTTGTCAAAAGACGCCAAAGTTATAAGCACATGGAGGGCTCCATGAGGTGGGCCGCGCAACCCCCCTCCCAACATGAGTGTAGCCCCGAGTCTGCGGGGACCCCAGTGGGCCCCCGCAGCCCCAGTGAGCCCCCGCTATTATTTTTTAAGAAATGCCCCTCGGACCTAGCCCACCTCGGGGTCTCATTAAAATAAAACGCGAGAACCCGCGACCCCAGCGCGAATTGCGCCGATATATATATATATTTTTTAATGCTTTCTTTGGCCCTGAGGGTCCTTCTGGGACCCCCTGAGCAGGCCTAGGGGGTCAGGGTGTTTCTACCCTGCCCCCTTCTCTTGTTTTATACCTTTGTTTCTCTGTTTTCTGGTGACTTGATTTTACCCAGTTACAAGATGGCTGCCAACACTTCCTGGTTTGGAGTGTTGACAGCCAATCACAGTGAAGCTCGTGCACAGGACTTAGGCTCCACCCAGATATTGAAACTTTTATTTTTCTAATTTCTCAGCACCTACTGAACGGATTTACACCATTAAAAAAAAGGTCGCTTTCTGATCCAAGCACTACCTTTTTGCCAAATTTGGGGTCATTCTGTTCAGTAGTTTCGGCTCTAGCCTTGCACAAAGTTTCCTATGGGAAATTGATTTTTTGACTCTTATTCTTCGAATTTCTCAAAAACTACTGAACGGATTTACACCATTAAAAAAAAGGTCAATTTCTGAACCAAGCTCTACCTTTCTGCCAAATTTGGGGCACTTCCGTTCAGCAGTTCGGGCTGTAGCTCGTCACCAAATTTGCTATGGAAATTAACATGGGGAAAACATGTTTTGGGACGCCCGTTTTTTCTCAGCCCCCGCTTCACAAATAACCCCCAAACTTTCAGGATAAGAGCTGACCTGGATAGACTTTTTTTTGGGAGATTTTCGCGAAGATTCATCAAACGATGCCAAAATTATTAGCAAATCAAAAAATGCTTTTCATATGGAAACTAGGTTGTAATTTTAACTACCTACTGGCGACCACCAGTAGGTAATATAAACATATATATATTACCTACTGGCAGTCGCCAGTAGGTCATTACAGTTGGGACCTTGTTTTTTTTTTTTTTTTTTTTCTAAGTTTCAAAAACCTTTATTGCAACTTCCAGCAACCATACAATCATTCGCCTACAACCTTTCCGGCCGGTTCAAAGAGACCATGTAGTAGAAGGTCAAGCAGCATGTACACAGCCATTTAGCCGACAACCCGGGGGTCCGGCGGCACTGGTAGAAATAATCCTCTGAGCATAAATGGGTCGGAAAAAAAAAAAAAAAAGTTCGGCTGTGAGGGATAGAGGGAGGAAACAATTCTAAAACCCACCCGGGTCAAATACCATCCACACCGCCCTCGCAGGGGGGCAGAGCATGACCACAGGGCCCGTCTGGGGTCATCCAGCACCAATCACTCTGCGCAAGCCGGCATGTTTCCCTGCCGCAGATGCCCCCATTCACCCCGTCTCCCCCTCAGCCACACCACCACAAACCCCCCCATGCCCGACACACCAACCATACACGCAACACAGCCCGGTACCTAACCGTCCTCCTCAGCGGAGCTAGTCTGGGCTGCTAGATACGCTTTAAACGGATCCCAGATATCTTTGGCTCTGCTCTTCAAAGGTTGCGTTTCGGCATATATCACATTCTGATCCTGACAGTACAGAACATCCTCCAACCACTCCTTGAACTTAGGTGCACGACCCCTGCCCCATCGACACGCAACTCGCCGTTTCGCGAGTAACAACACAACATTGACAAATTTACGGTATGCTTTAGGCACAGACGCTGTATAACCCAGCAACATCACAAGCAGGTCCAGCTTAACCACTTCTCCCACCATAGCCGTAATAGCAGCATGGACCTGTACCCAATAATCAGCTACCCCCGCGCAAAGCCAAGCTAGATGTAGGAAATCAGCTCCCTCCGAACGGCACCTCTCACATCGATCAGAGTCTGACAAACGGAATCTATACTTCCGCACAGGAGTGTAATACCAGCGCTGTAGAAACTTATAATGGATAATACGCAATCTGCAGCTGGAGGAGATTTGGGAGGTGAGCTCACAGCAATACACCCACTGCGCCTCTGTAATGTCCCTACCCAACTCGACCGTCCAGCCATGAAGCGCCTTCCCACCGATGTCTCCACCACACCCGCGAATACTGCCATATAACTGTGAGACCAGGTGCCGACCATCCATAGAGGCAAGCAGGATCTGCAACGGATGCACCACATCGGGCTCCTCCGGATAGTGCGGTAGCACTAGCCGCATCCCCTGCCGCAGCCGGATATAATAAAAGACTTCCAGTGGATTCGGCTGATATCCCGCAAAGAATTGTTCCTTTGTCTTGAACTGACCATTCTCAAAGAGATCCCCCCAACAGCTGACCTTTATCTTAGCACAGAACATCCGGAACCCGTTTTCCTGCAAAAGTGAGAGGCCTGGATGATAAACCAACGGGAGCCGTGGGGCATAAAGTAGACTGGTCGACAACCTGCGCATTAAGCGCTGCCAAGCATCAATCGTGCTGGTCACGGTGGTAAGCGGTGTGTCGAGCGCAGTGACTGGGCCATGGATGAGGCCCTGTAGCGGCAATGGGCGCGCCAGCCAGTCCTCAACCGCTAGTTGCGGCATGTAGGGTGTAGGAACAAACCAAGGATATGCAAAGTGCGCCTGCGCGCTCAGATAGTACACCTGAAAATCGGGAACGTCGAATCCCCCCTTGCTGTATGGCAAGGTAATAGTCGACCAGGCCAGCCTGGGCTGCTTCCCAGCCCAGAACAATCGCAGCAATTCAGAGCGCAGTGTTCGGAAGAAGAAGGCACCCGGGTAATATGGAATATTTTGGAAGAAATAGAGAAAGCGAGGCAACACTACCATTTTTATCAATGAGGCCCTGCCGGCCA
Source organism: Triturus cristatus (assembly GCF_964204655.1). Taxonomy (NCBI): domain Eukaryota; kingdom Metazoa; phylum Chordata; class Amphibia; order Caudata; family Salamandridae; genus Triturus; species Triturus cristatus. Next base: position 563,913,662 of record NC_140588.1, read on the forward strand.
TTGTCAACGGCAGCGAGATCCAGCGCGACACATCATCCGTCAGCTTATCTATGGCCGTACCATAATTCAGACGTAAAGTCTCTTCCCGGTTCGTCGAAACACGAACCCCCAGGTATCGGAGATCAGAGTCACACCACTCCAACGGGTAATCTAGTGCATATCGCCCGACCGCCGTCGTCAGGGGGAAAAATTGCGATTTCCTCCAGTTGATGTGGATCCCAGACAATCCCCCAAACGCCACAAATTCGCGGAGCAGCGAGTTCAAGTTGTTCTGCGGATCCACCACATAGAGCGTTATGTCATCCGCATATAAGGACACATCTATCTGCCGTTGAAAACATCGGAAGGCACTCTGCTTGTGGAGTTGTCGGATACGACATGCCAGAGGCTCGATCGCTATGGCGAACAGCAGCGGGGATAGCGGGCACCCCTGTCTGGTACCCCTAGTCAACTGTATCGGCATCGATAGTTCCCCGTTGACCAATACTCTAGCCGTCGGGCCGGTGTATAGTAATTTAATCCAAGCGACAAAGATTTTGGGAAATCCCATTCGGTACAGTATAGTGAATAGGTAATTCCACTCAACTGAGTCGAACGCCTTAGTGGCGTCAAGGAATATTGCCGCGACGGGCAGCTCCGGCGCGATCGTCTGAATCAATGAGAAGAGCGTACGCAGATTACTAGCGGTGGATCTACCCGGGACAAACCCTGCCTGGTCTGGGAGGGCAATTTTAGTCATCAAGAGGGAGAGCCGCGTGGCCAGCACCTTCGCCAGAATCTTGGCATCACAGTTGATCAGGGAGAGCGGCCGGTAGGAATCACAGTCCTCCGCAACCTTGTTCGGTTTCAGCAGGGATGTAATCACCACCTCCCTCATCGAGCCCGGCAAAAAACCCGCCTCTAGAGAGTCCTCATACACCTCCCGCAATACCGGAGCCATTATGTCAATGTAACTTTTATAAAACTCCGCTGGCAAGCCGTCCAGACCAGGTGCCTTACCATTACTTAATGACATAATCGCTTCCCGTATCTCATCCAGCTCAAACGGGGCCCCCAGAAATTCCCTGTGCTCATCGCTCAGCCAGCATAACGCCACGTCGTCCAAAAAGTTTCCAAACTGGACATCTCCCACGTTGCGGGCAGTATACAGTCCCTCATAATGCTCAGTAAACCTGCGTAAAATCCCCTGGGTATCATGATGCAGAGCTCCGTCCTGCGTGCGTATCTCTAAGATGTGTGAGGCGCCCCGTAACTGCCTGGTGATGCCCGCTAATGCCCGCCCAGGTCTCTCCCCTTCACAATAACGTCGGGCCTGCCAATGCTTCCCCCTGAAGCGGGCCTCTCTCTCCGCCTCTCGCTCATATTGGGATAACTTCTCCCGAAATTCCTTATGGAGTGGACCCATCGGCTCACGGGCCATGGAAGTCTCCAGCTCCTTAAGTTCAGCTTCTAGCCTGGTGAGTGTACCCCGTAGGACCCGTAAAACTCCAAAGCTCTTAGATATGCAAAAGCCCCGGACCGTAACCTTAAACGCCTCCCAGATGGTCTCTACACTTGCAACAGTTCCTTTGTTGCGTGGAAAAAAGTCCGCGATCTCCTCCCCCAGTTCTGCCTGGAATAGTGGATCCAACAGTGCCGTGGGTTGTAAGCGCCATCGCGACTTTGCACCGCCGTATCCCGGGATGGCCACCTGCACCAACACTGGACAATGGTCCGAGTAGGACCGCGGCAAGTGGGTCACCCTGCCCAGGTCAACCGCCAGTCCCCGGGATAGTAGGCAGTAGTCAAGTCTAGCCCAGGTGTTGGCATAAACCGTGAAATGCGTCCCCTCACGAACCCCAGCATGCATAAACCTCCAACTGTCTATTAGCTCGCCCTCCCTCATTATACCCTCCACCGCTTCTCCTGCTTTTCTGTTATATTGGGGGCTACCATCCGATCTATCGAGCCCCGGTGTCAGCGTGACATTGAAATCTCCACCCCATATGAGATGCATGGACCCCACATTGAGGATCTCTCCCCACAATTTAATGTAAAACTCAGGAGTGTCCACATTAGGCCCATAGCAGTTGACAATAGTGACAGTATCGGTGCCCAATCTACCCCACACCAATACAAATCTCCCCTCATCATCCTTGCGTTCACCCATCCGCACAAACGGCACAGTTTTTTTAATCAGAATCGCCGTACCTCTGGCATATCCAGAGTATGAGGAGAAACAGCGCACCCCTGCCCATCTACTCGCAAAGGTATAGTTGGCCCTGGGGCTGAGGTGTGTTTCCTGCAGCAGGGCAATTTGCACCTGATGTTGATCCAAATAGGCCACCACCCTCCGACATTTCCTCACATCATTCAGTCCACGGACATTCCAGGACAGAACCGCTAGTCGAGAGATACGATCCCGGTCAGCCATCCCCAGTTAGCCATCCATGACACAACACGCGGCAGTCTCCCAGTCTTACCGATGTCCCAAAGGAGTGGCCACCCCAGCCAAATCCCGGGCAACATACTTCCACTCTCGCCCCAAGAACCCCCGCAGCCGCAGCTTCGTACCCTGCAATCTTCCGCCCACTCCCCGGCCGACCCAATCCGTACTTTTTGGTTGCATTCCTCTCATTCTGTGAACCCCACTCACACACACCTCTACAACTACCCTTGTACCCACCCCCCTCCCACTGAAGCAAACCCCAACCTGCCAGCAGCGTTCCCCCCCCGTCCCTCCCGTACAAATCCCAACAACTAGGGCGAAACCAGCCCTCAACCCCAAAAACGTATGCTAGGGTAATTCCCATCGGGAACATTTCTAGGTGGCACCACTATAACCCCCTCCATGCAAGCCCGCCCGAACCACAACTCGTGTAGCCCAGCCCGGCAACCAGGAGGGGGGTGTCCAGCGCCATAATCAGCGGAAACCTGAGGAACACCGTCCACATCCAAGGATGTCCATAAAGCAAGTGCAACAATGCAGTTCTGCTGCGCAGGCCAAGAGGAGTTCCACGCCAGGGGGGGATCCCGGCAGCCATCGATCCGCAGGATATCCCCCTACCCCCCACTTCTACCACTCCCACCCGGAGTGCAGGGCAAGATCCATCCTAAATAAGGTCCAAGCATAGCCCAAAGGCCCCCCTCACCCAGGAGTGTATATACAGAAACAGAGCTACTCACTCACGGGTCCACATCCTCTAGCTGTTCTTGACCAGGGGCCAGATCATCGTCCGCTCCCGTCTCCCGCCGCCTATTCCGTTTGTGTTGCTTGAGAAAGTCCTCCACCTGTTGTGGAGTGGTGAAGAATTTCTGCCTGCCCTGGTATGTGACACGCAATCGAGCAGGGTAGAGCAGTGCGTAGTCCATTTGCAGATTGCGCAGTTTGGCCTTAACTGCGAGGAATTTCCGACGCTCCTCCTGGACAAGCGGGGTGAAGTCCGGATACAACGTGAAGGAGTTACCCTCATACGACAGCGATCTCGTACCTCGTGCCGCCCGCAGCGCCGCATCACGATCCCGGTAATTCAGCAGCCGAGCTATGATCGGCCGAGGTGTCGCCCCCGGCTTTGGTCTGGGACCCAGTGCCCGATGCGCCCGCTCCACGATAAATTGTGTAGAAAAAACCTCTGAGCCGATCGCCGCCACCAACATCTTCTCCACATACTCCTCCATTTTGCCCACGTTGGTAGATTCCGGAATACCCACGATGCGGATGTTATTCCGCCTACTCCTCGCTTCCAAATCCTCATTCTTAGCGGCGATGACCCGTAGGAGATTATCCATTCGAGATAACTGCGACGAGTGTTGGGTCATCGCATCCTCCGAGTTCGATATGCGCTGCTCCGCTTCTTTCAATCGACCCTCGTGCGCATCGAGCTTGTGCACCACCGCATCCATACGTGACGACAGGCGATCCACCTTGTCCGCAATTGTCGCGAACCCTTGGCGCACCTCACACAGCACGGCTTGTATACTCGTGGCCGCATCCGCAGCTCCCCCCGATGCTTCGGCCGCCCCATCCGGAGGGCTCGACTTCTCCCCAGGCGTCAACGCTTTCTTAGGAGCCGCAAACGACAGCTTGGGTTGTCTAGTGTCCGTCTTCCCCATCTCTGTGCCAGGGCAGAGCTCTCCTACACCACCGGTGTGGGCCCCGCGCCGTCTCCCCACGATCCCACACCGCTATTTCCTGCGCCGCTCCAAAGGGGGATCCCCGTGTTCTCCACTCAATGCTGGCAGGCCCTACCGCATCCAGGCCTCGAGCGATGCGCCCTCACCGCTGTGCCAGTGTCACTGCTGCCACTCAGGACAGACGCGGCAAGCCACACCACCCCGTGAGCAAAGGGGCTCAAGCAGCGATCCGCCGGCCCGGGGGGGGCTGCACACCAAGTCCAAAGAGAGCGTTCCAGGCGCCGTCCGCGCCTGACTCCAGCCGTAGCCCACCGGGCCTTCCACGAGGCTGGCACTGCCTCCGCTGCACCCGGCCCCCCAGGGAGGAGGGAGGGAAGAGATCGATGCCTCCGCCGCTGCCGTGCGCACCACCGGCCGCCCCTCAGGGGCCTCGCACCACCACAAGCCGGCACAAGATCCGCCCCAGGCCCACGGGCCTCGCAATCACTCCGGAGGACGGGGGGGTGGGGGGGCAGGGGAGCAGCCCCCACGTACTCTCACCCGTCGCTGTGGCCGTCCGATCTGCTTCTCTCAACCTGCCAGGTCACCATGAGCCCCAAGAGGCCTCCCGGATCGTCTCTGCCGTTTGCGGCCTTGCACCGCGTCACCAGCCTCGGCCTCGCCTTCCGGCTTAATCCGGAACGTCTGCACGGCAACCTCCAGCTCCGCTCCCGCCGCAGCTTGCAAGCGGTCCCACGTCGGCGTCCCAGCAGCCAGAGCCTTCTACGTCGGACCAGTGACTCTTGACCACCAACTGGACCTGCGACCGCCAGGACGGCCCCCAGGTGTGCGCCCAAAAGGATAAATTAGCGGATAAATAGCGCCGGACTGCGGGAGCCCTACAAGAAGGCGTCCATTCGCTAGCGCGCCACCTAGCGTCCCTCACAGTTGGGACCTTGTTTCAATTCAAAAAGCATTTATTCTTTTGCCAATATCTTTGGCTCCGTTTGACGAATCTATGCGACATTTTCCAAACTAATGACCAGCTCAGGTCAGCTCCTGTCTTGAAAGTTTGGGGGGGATTTGTCAAGCGGGGGCCGAGAAAAAAGGGGGGTCCCAAAACGTTTTCTCAATGTTAATTTCCATAGGAATTTTGGAACAGGCTACAGCTTGAACTGCTGAACGGAAGGACACCAAATTTGGCAAAAAGGTAGCTCTTGGTTCAGAAAGCGTCCTTTTTAGGTCTCGGCTAGCAAAGGCTGCGCTTGCGCAGTCTCGCTCGCGAGATTTAATGTTTTAGGAGTGGGGCTTTAAACCCGCCCCTTTTTTTCCCTCTTCTCCATTGGCTGGCCTCTTAAATGCTGGTCAGCCATTGGAGAAGACCTTTGTCTCTCCAAACAAGCCCCGTCTTTTTCGGATTCGGGGGCGTGTTTTTTCGATTCTTTCGGTCCTATGGAATGTAAACATTCCAGCCAATGGCAAGAGGAGAGAAAGAAAAACACGCCCCCGAATCCGAAAACGCCGCTGCGTCTCTCCGAGGCATTTCAGCACCCCTTCTAACAAAACCAAAAAAAAGAAAAACCGGCATTTTGCCGGAGGACCCGACCCCTCCCTTCACCACTTTGCAAACGCACCCCCTGGTGCATTCTCAGTTGGGGGATTAAGTTCCCTTCATTCCTGAGGGTACCTGGGGGCCAACTAGCCCACCAGGTACCTCCAGTAAACCCCACACAGTGGGATTGCTGAGAGGTGGTCCCAGCCAATGCCCCTTTTTACACCGTTATGCAAACATGCCTCTTCAGGACACAAGTGGACTTCATCCCCTCAGCAGCAGTGCGCCAAGAGACGCGTTTGCAGAGTGGTGTAAAAAGGGGGTATGACCTTTGAGCACTCTCAGCAAACCAGCTGTATGGGGCTTACTGGAGGTAACAGGAGGGCTAGTTGGCCCCCAGGGACCCTCAGGAGGAAAGGGGACTTCATCACCCAACCAAGAGCGCACCAGGAGGATCGTTTGCAGAGTGGTGGAGAAAGGGGGCATGGCCTGTGTCCACCTCTCAGCAGGATGTCCTTGGGGCCAACTACCCCTCCTGTTACCTCCAGTAAGTCCCACACAGTGGAATTGCTAAGACGTCTTCGGAGGCCATGTCCCCTTTCTCCACTGCTCTGCAAACTCGCCTCCTTGCAGACTACGAGATGGGGGATGAAGTGCACTTAACTCCTGAGGGACTTTGGGGGCCAAGAAGCCCTCATGGTACCTCCTGAAAGTCCTAAGAAGCGGAATTCATGAGCGCTGGTCAGAGGCCCAGCACTCTTTCTCCACCACTCTGCTAATGCGACTACTAGTTAAAGATGCATTTGCAATGTAATAGGTTTTGCATTTGCAAGAGTTAGAGCTATTGGCGTAAATGCAAAAGTTTTTTACTAATGTTTTTTGGTGTAGAGTGGATGTACGTTGTGTGTAGTGGAATTATGTGGTATGTTGTGCAGTGAAATTATGTGAATAGAAAGTATGTGGTATTTAGTGTAAATGAATTATGTGGAGTGGGATTATGTGTTTTGGAGAGTAATTATGTGGTATTGTAGTCTGTGTTGTGGAGTGGTAACCTCAGGTTTACTCTTCCTTGTTTCCATAGAAGCTAAACTATCAACTCAATGAGACATTAAAAAAAAAGGAACCACTGAGGAGCACTTCTGGACCTAGTCAGAGGTGTGAGCAGGGCCACTGGATTTATGTGACTGTTCGGCTGCACCAATGTTTACATAATTAAACATCTTCCGCATTTGCCAAATATTCCATCATCTGCTGCCTAATCTGCAGATTTGAAATTAAAAAAAGCCTTGTTTCAAGCTCAAACTGCTCAGATGTTCCCAAAAATGCTGCTTCATGTGTTACAGCGTGGTGGAAGGCCATTTGCAAAGCTGGAATGGTCATGTGTTTCTTATTGCTAAATGTGGGTGTTGAATTGGTACTAATGGTGCACAAACCTCTCTTCTTTCTGTGCCTTCTTGCCTCTTTCTGCATTTCTCTTGCATCTTTCTGTAACTCTCTTCCTCTTTCTGCACCTCACTGTCTTCTTTCTGCACCTCACTTGTCTCTTTCAGCACCTCTGTTGCTTTTTTTCTGCAGATCTCTTGCCTCATTCTGCAGATCTCTTGCCTGTCTTTGTACCTCTCGTGCCTCTTTCTGCACCTCTCTTGCCTCTTTCTGCACCTCACTTGCCTCTTTCTGCACTTCTCTTGCTTCTTTTTACACCTCTCTTGCCTCTTTCTGCTCCTCTCTTGCCTGTTTGTGCACTTATCTTGCCTGTTTCTGTATTTCCCTTGCCTCTTTCTGTACCTCTGTTGCCTCTTTCTGCTTCTCACTTGCCTGTTTCTGTACCTCACTCTCTTCCTTCTGCCCCTCTCTTGCTTATTTCTGCACTTCTCATGCCTCTTTCTGCACTTCTCAAGCCTCTTTCTGTAGCTCTCTTGTGCCGCTTTCGGCACTTTTCTTGCCTTTCCATACTGCTCTTGCCTCTTTCTACACTTATCTTGCTTCTTTCTATAACTCTCTTGACTCTTTCTACACCTCACTTGCCACTTTCTGCTCTTCTCTTGCCTCTTTCTGAACCTCACTCTTTTTTCTGCACCTCTCTTGCATCTTTCTGCACCTCACTTGCTTCTTTCTGCATCTCTCTTGCCTTTTTCTGCACCTCTATTGCTTCCTCCTGCAACTCTGTTGCTTCTTTCTGTACTTCTCTTGCCTCTTTCTGCACCCTTGTCTCTTTCAGCACCTCTGTTGCTTCTTTCTGCACTTCTCTTCCTTCTTTCTGCACCCCTCTTGCCTCTTTCTGTACCCCTCTTGCCTCTTTGTGCGACTCCTGCCTCTTTCTGTACCTCACTTGCTACTTTCTGCTCTTCTCTTGCCTCTTTCTGAACCTCACTCTCTTCTTTCTGCACCTCTCTTGCCTCTTTCTGCACCTTACTTGCTTCTTTCGGCACCTCATTTGCTTCTTTTTGCATCTCTCTTGCCTTTTTCTGCACCTCTATTGCTTCTCCCTGCAACTCTGTTGCTTCTTTCTGCACTTCTCTTGCCTATTTCTGCACCCTTCTTGTCTTTCTGCACCTCTGTTGGTTCTTTCTGCACTGCTCTTGCTTTTCTCTGCACCTCTTTTGCAAATTTCTGCATCCCTCTTGCCTCTTTCTGCACCTCTGTTGCCTCTGTCTGCACGCATGTTCCCTCTTTCTGCACCCATTTTGTCTGTTTCTGCAACTCTCTTGCCTCTTTCTGCAATTCTCATGCCTCCTTCTGCATCTCATGTGCCTCTTTCTGCACTTCTATTGCCTCTTTCTGTACCTCTCTTGCTTCTTTCTGTATCCCTGCTGTCTCTGTCTGCACCCCTGTTGTCTTTCTGTAATCCTTTTGTCTCTTTCTGCACTTTTCTTCCCTCTTTCTGCACCTCTCTTGCTTCTTTCTGAACTTCTCTTGCTTCTTTCTGCACCTCTCTTGCTTCTTTCTGCACCATTCTTCCCTTTTTTTGGGGAGATTTTCGCGAAGATTCATCAAACGATGCCAAAGTTATTAGCAAATCAAAAAATGCTTTTCATATGGAAACTAGGTTGTAATTATAACTACCTACTGGCGACCACCAGTAGGTAAAATAAACATATATATATTACCTACTGGCAGTCGTCAGTAGGTCATTACAGTTAGGACCTTGTTTCAATTCAAAAAGCATTTTTTCTTTTGCCAATATCTTTGGCTCCGTTTGACGAATCTTTGCGACATTTTCCATACTAATGACCAGCTCAGGTCAGCTCCTGTCTTGAAAGTTTGGGGGGGATTCGTCAAGCGGGGGCCGAGAAAAAAGGGGGGTCCCAAAACGTTTTCCCAATGTTAATTTCCATAGGAATTTTGGAAGAGGCTACAGCTTGAACTGCTGAACGGAAGGACACCAAATTTGGCAAAAAGGTAGCTCTTGGTTCAGAAAGCGTCCTTTTTAGGTCTCGGCTAGCGAAGGCTGCGCTTGCGCAGTCTCGCTCGCGAGATTTAATGTTTTAGGAGTGGGGCTTTAAACCCGCCCCTTTTTTTCCCTCTTCTCCATTGGCTGGCCTCTTAAATGCTGGTCAGCCATTGGAGAAGAGCTTTGTCTCTCCAAACAAGCCCCGTCTTTTTCGGATTCGGGGGCGTGTTTTTTCGATTCTTTCGGTCCTATGGAATGTAAACATTCCAGCCAATGGCAAGAGGAGAGAAAGAAAAACACGCCCCCGAATCCGAAAACGCCGCTGCGTTTCTCCGAGGCATTTCTGCTTGACCTCGGAGAAAGGCGGCAGTGTTCATGGCTTAGCTTAGGGAATTTGTGATGTTTCGGGTTTTTCCATGCCTATTCTATTAACGCGGCCTTTTACCGTTATAATAGTGCGCCGTCTTGCCCGATTCAAAGTCCAGTTAACTGCAGTTGTATTTAATTAATATTTAGATCATGAAAGCTGTTCTAGAATGTTGAATGCGAAAAAGATGTTCGCCAAATAACATGCAAACGTCAGCCTGCGAATAACATATTGGCTGAATGAGATGCTGTCAGCATTACTTAATAAGGTGGGAAATTTGTGAGTCTGGCACATTTCATGTTCCAGTTTGCAAAATATTTAATCCTGAATCGAAGAGCACTCACTAGCTTGTGTCGTGGAGCTGTTGTTGCACTCATGCCACCTATAGCAGCCCTGGTCCGGATGCGAGTTTACACTGCAACCCGTCCACGCATCTCGCGAGAACCGCTCTTCCTGTCGCTGAGCGCTGTAGGCTGCCCGCACAGCTCTCGCGAGATCAGCCCGGAACCAGCATGACGGAAGGTATTGCTTGCTTGTTCAGTGTGCACCAGAGCCGGGTTTCAGGGGGGTGGTGAGAGGGTGCCTGTGGTCCTGTACATGCACCTAACCTCCTGGGGTCACCCGCGTACCATTCCACGGGTGAGCGGCTGGGTTAAAAGCCAACTATTTTACGTGTACTGGTCCACGCCCTGCTGAGGCTGGAGCCGGCTAAGTTGTCATATCATAAATAGTGCTGCTGAAATTTGTTATCGATATGTCTCTCTCCCAACTTTTACACTTGTGCTTGCATCCTCTCTCCCAGCAAAATACAACTACTTTGCCTTCAGCAAAACCTGAACTTGCCAGATACAAACCCTGTAGTCTCAGGAGATGATAGTATGGCTTTATTCTTCGTGGTCCGTATTCCGATATTACTATATTTTTGTAAAATCCAAGAGGCATGTTTTGCCTCTGGCAGAAGAAACATTGCAGTGTCTCTCACAACAGACTTGTGCACAATGTTTCAGTTGTTTTCGCGTGGCCTTTATTACCTAGGAGGATCACTAAGTGTATTTTTCTAAAACTGTATACTTATGATTGATGTTTAATGTTCTTCCTAGAGAGAGATCGGAGTTTTGTCTAGTGGAAGTTTTGACTCCTGGAAAGGTAGCACATAGGATAATGTGCCTGCAGCAAAGAACATGTACCATGCAGATCACAAAGTGCACATAATGTAAATAGGTCAGTGGGCTACTGCGTGTGTGTGTGTAGGTGGCTCTATTTGTGTGTGGGTTGCTCTATGTGAGTGGCTCTGTGGGTGTGGGTGGCTTTGTGTGTGTGGGTGCAAATGCAACAGGTCTCGCATTTGAGAGTGATTAAGCTATTGACATTGTAAATAACAATGCCTTTTCTTTAAATGTTTTAAAAACAAAAACATAAACAAAAATAATGTCATGAGCAATGCCAATAGCTCTAACTTTAACAATGCTGAGACCGTTGCATTGTAAATGCTTGTTTTAAAATGGTGTAAATCCGTTCAGTAGTTGCTGAGAAATTAAAAAAATAAAAATATCGATATCTGAGCACCGTGGAGGATTCGCAAATCCTCCCGAGCGCGAGCTTCATTTTGATTGGCTGGCAACACTTCAAACCAGGAAGTGTTGGCACCCATCTTGTGACTCGGTAACCGAGCCACAAGAAAACAGCAAAAAAATGATTAAAAAACAAGAAAAGGGGGCAGGATAGAAACACCCTGACCCCCTAGGCCTGCTCAGGGGGTCTCACAAGGACCCCTGGGCCCAAAAAAAACATTTTTTCAAATAAGAAATGACACAATTCACGCTGTGTGAACCCTGCTGAATTTTTTTTTTAAAACGAAGCGTGGACTCCTGCGCTTTTGTTTGTTTTAAGCCCCCGGGTGGGCCAGGTCCCGGGGTAATTTATAGTTATTGTGTGGGGGCCCCCACAGCCCCAGGGACCACCACCTCCCTGGGGCTTTGCTCCTAATTTGCGTGTGGTCACGTGCCCTCCCCCGCAGCCCCGGGGACCACCGTCTCCCCGGGGTTTAAAAACAAAGTGTGGGAGCCCCCCATGCTGCCAGGGGACCGCCACCTCCCTGGGGCTTTGCTTTAATATGGGGCGGGGGTCCTCGTGGGCCCCCCAAACCCCGGGGACCACCACCTCCCCGGGACTCCAATCCAATTAGAGTGTCAGGAGCCCCCCACTGCTCTGGGGACCACCACCTCCCCGGGGCACTAATTATTTAAATACGGGGATCTGTTGCAGACCCCCGGGCTCCAGGGACCACCACCTCCCTCCTGTAGCCCTCGATGGCCCTGGTGACCGCCACCTCCAAGGGCCGGCTCCTGCAATGTCCAGGAGTGCCCACCCCCGGGACATTGCCCTTTGCTATGGCAGGGCGGGAGCACGGCTCCCGCCCTGCCATAGCAAACACTGCTTTGATTCTTGAAAGCTAGAGCAGGAAACCTGCTCTCGCTTCCAAGAAGCAAAGCAGATTTGCTTTTGGGCAAGGAGAGCTGCATGTTAGCAGCTGCCCTGCCTCAACAGCAATGCCGGCCCACCGCTGGAGGCGGGGAGATGACTGGGACCGCGGGGGCATTGGGGCTCCCTCCGCAGTCTCCAACATTGAGGGCAGGCCCCGGGGGATGGGGTCCCCGGGGCCGGAAGTGGCCTCAGGAGGGTGGCCACATGGCCCCCCCTCCTAAAAAAATAAAACAAGGCTGGCCAGGCCCTGGGGGATGTGATCCCCGGGGTTATAATTGGCCTCGGGTGGGGGGCCAGGCGACCCATCTCCTAAATAAAAAAATAAAATAAACGCTGGCGAGGCCCCGGGGGATGGGATCCCCAGGGCCAGAAGTGGCCAAGGAAAGGGGGGGCCATACGGTCCCCCTCCCAATTTGTTTTTTAAAACAAAAATGAGGCAGTGCCCCAGGGGCTGGGGTCCCCAGGGCAGATAAAGGCCTCAGGAGGGGGGCTCGTGGGCCCCCTCCAAAAAAAAAATAAAAGGCTGGCCAGGCCCTGGGGGATTGGTGTCCCCAGGGCCCAAAAATATAGTAAGAGAAGGGGGGGCACAGCACCCCTTCTAACAAAACCAAAAAAAAGAAAAACCGGCATTTTGCCGGAGGACCCGACCCCTCCCTTCACCACTCTGCAAACGCACCCCCTGGTGCATTCTCAGTTGGGGGATTAAGTTCCCTTCATTCCTGAGGGTACCTGGGGGCCAACTAGCCCACCAGGTACCTCCAGTAAACCCCACACAGTGGGATTGCTGAGAGGTGGTCCCAGCCAATCCCCCTTTTTACACCGTTATGCAAACATGCCTCTTCAGGACACAAGTGGACTTCATCCCCTCAGCAGCAGTGCGCCAAGAGACGTGTTTGCATAGTGGTGTAAAAAGGGGGTATGACCTTTGAGCACTCTCAGCAAACCAGCTGTATGGGGCTTACTGGAGGTAACAGGAGGGCTAGTTGGCCCCCAGGGACCCTCAGGAGGAAAGGGGACTTCATCACCCAACCAAGTGCGCACAAGGAGGATCGTTTGCAGAGTGGTGGAGAAAGGGGGCATGGCCTGTGTCCACCTCTCAGCAGGATGTCCTTGGGGCCCAACTACCCCTCCTGTTACCTCCAGTAAGTCCCACACAGTGGAATTGCTAAGACGTCTTCGGAGGCCATGTCCCCTTTCTCCACCGCTCTGCAAACTCGCCTCCTTGCAGACTACGAGATGGGGGATGAAGTGCACTTAACTCCTGAGGGACTTTGGGGGCCAAGAAGCCCTCCTGGTACCTCCTGAAAGTCCTAAGAAGCGGAATTCATGAGCGCTGGTCAGAGGCCCAGCACTCTTTCTCCACCACTCTGCTAATGTGACTACTAGTTAAAGATGCATTTGCAATGTAATAGGTTTTGCATTTGCAAGAGTTAGAGCTATTGGCGTAAATGCAAAAGTTTTTTACTAATGTTTTTTGGTGTAGAGTGGATGTACGTTGTGTGTAGTGGAATTATGTGGTATGTTGTGCAGTGAAATTATGTGAATAGAAAGTATGTGGTATTTAGTGTAATTGAATTATGTGGAGTGGGATTATGTGTTTTGGAGAGTAATTATGTGGTATTGTAGTCTGTGTTGTGGAGTGGTAACCTCAGGTTTACTCTTCCTTGTTTCCATAGAAGCTAAACTATAAACTCAATGAGACATAAAAAAAAGGAACCACTGAGGAGCACTTGTGGACCTAGTCAGAGGTGTGAGCAGGGCCACTGGAATTATGTGACTGTTCGGCTGCACCAATTTTGACATAATTAAACATCTTCCGCATTTGCCAAATATTCCATCATCTGCTGCCTAATCTGCAGATTTGAAATAAAAAAAGCCTTGTTTCAAGCTCAAACTGCTCAGATGTTCCCAAAAATGCTGCTTCATGTGTTACAGCGTGGTGGAAGGCCATTTACAAAGCTGGAATGGTCATGTGTTTCTTATTGCTAAATGTGGGTGTTGAATTGGTACTAATGGTGCACAAACCTCTCTTCTTTCTGTGCCTTCTTGCCTCTTTCTGCATTTCTCTTGCATCTTTCTGTAACTCTCTTCCTCTTTCTGCACCTCACTGTCTTCTTTCTGCACCTCACTTGTCTCTTTCAGCACCTCTGTTGCTTTTTTCTGCAGATCTCTTGCCTCATTCTGCAGATCTCTTGCCTGTATTTGTACCTCTCGTGCCTCTTTCTGCACCTCTCTTGCCTCTTTCTGCACCTCACTTGCCTCTTTCTGCACTTCTCTTGCTTCTTTTTACACCTCTCTTGCCTCTTTCTGCTCCTCTCTTGCCTGTTTGTGCACTTATCTTGCCTGTTTCTGTATTTCCCTTGCCTCTTTCTGTACCTCTGTTGCCTCTTTCTGCTTCTCACTTGCCTGTTTCTGTACCTCACTCTCTTCCTTCTGCCCCTCTCTTGCTTATTTCTGCACTTCTCATGCCTCTTTCTGCACTTCTCAAGCCTCTTTCTGTAGCTCTCTTGTGCCTCTTTCGGCACTTTTCTTGCCTTTCTACACTGCTCTTGCCTCTTTCTACACTTATCTTGCTTCTTTCTATAACTCTCTTGCCTCTTTCTACACCTCACGTGCCACTTTCTGCTCTTCTCTTGCCTCTTTCTGAACCTCACTCTTTTTTCTGCACCTCTCTTGCATCTTTCTGCACCTCACTTGCTTCTTTCTGCATCTCTCTTGCCTTTTTCTGCACCTCTATTGCCTCCTCCTGCAACTCTGTTGCTTCTTTCTGTACTTCTCTTGCCTCTTTCTGCACCCTTGTCTCTTTCAGCACCTCTGTTGCTTCTTTCTGCACTTCTCTTCCTTCTTTCTGCACCCCTCTTGCCTCTTTCTGTACCCCTCTTGCCTCTTTGTGCGACTCCTGCCTCTTTCTGTACCTCACTTGCTACTTTCTGCTCTTCTCTTGCCTCTTTCTGAACCTCACTCTCTTCTTTCTGCACCTCTCTTGCCTCTTTCTGCACCTTACTTGCTTCTTTCTGCACCTCATTTGCTTCTTTTTGCATCTCTCTTGCCTTTTTCTGCACCTCTATTGCTTCTCGCTGCAACTCTGTTGCTTCTTTCTGCACTTCTCTTGCCTATTTCTGCACCCTTCTTGTCTTTCTGCACCTCTGTTGGTTCTTTCTGCACTGCTCTTGCTTTTCTCTGCACCTCTTTTGCAAATTTCTGCATCCCTCTTGCCTCTTTCTGCACCTCTGTTGCCTCTGTCTGCACGCATGTTCCCTCTTTCTGCACCCATTTTGTCTGTTTCTGCAACTCTCTTGCCTCTTTCTGCAATTCTCATGCCTCCTTCTGCATCTCATGTGCCTCTTTCTGCACTTCTATTGCCTCTTTCTGTACCTCTCTTGCTTCTTTCTGTATCCCTGCTGTCTCTGTCTGCACCCCTGTTGTCTTTCTGTAACCCTTTTGTCTCTTTCTGCACTTGTCTTCCCTCTTTCTGCACCTCTCTTGCTTCTTTCTGAACTTCTCTTGCTTCTTTCTGCACCTCTCTTGCTTCTTTCTGCACCATTCTTCCCTTTTTTTTGGGAGATTTTCGCGAAGATTCATCAAACGATGCCAAAGTTATTAGCAAATCAAAAAATGCTTTTCATATAGAAACTAGGTTGTAATTATAACTACCTACTGGCGACCACCAGTAGGTAATATAAACATATATATATTACCTACTGGCAGTCGCCAGTAGGTCATTACAGTTAGGACCTTGTTTCAATTCAAAAAGCATTTTTTCTTTTGCCAATATCTTTGGCTCCGTTTGACGAATCTTTGCGACATTTTCCAAACTAATGACCAGCTCAGGCCAGCTCCTGTCTTGAAAGTTTGGGGGGGATTTGTCAAGCGGGGGCCGAGAAAAAAGGGGGGTCCCAAAACGTTTTCCCAATGTTAATTTCCATAGGAATTTTGGAAGAGGCTACAGCTTGAACTGCTGAACGGAAGGACACCAAATTTGGCAAAAAGGTAGCTCTTGGTTCAGAAAGCGTCCTTTTTAGGTCTCGGCTAGCGAAGGCTGCGCTTGCGCAGTCTCGCTCGCGAGATTTAATGTTTTAGGAGTGGGGCTTTAAACCCGCCCCTTTTTTTCCCTCTTCTCCATTGGCTGGCCTCTTAAATGCTGGTCAGCCATTGGAGAAGAGCTTTGTCTCTCCAAACAAGCCCCGTCTTTTTCGGATTCGGGGGCGTGTTTTTTCGATTCTTTTGGTCCTATGGAATATAAACATTCCAGCCATTGGCAAGAGGAGAGAAAGAAAAACACGCCCCCGAATCCGAAAACGCCGCTGCGTTTCTCCGAGGCATTTCTGCTTGACCTCGGAGAAAGGCGGCGGTGTTCATGGCTTAGCTTAGGGAATTTGTGATGTTTCGGGTTTTTCCATGCCTATTCTATTAACGCGGCCTTTTACCGTTGTAATAGTGTGCCGTCTTGCCCGATTCAAAGTCCAGTTAACTGCAGTTGTATTTAATTAATATTTAGATCATGAAAGCTGTTCTAGAATGTTGAATGCGAAAAAGATGTTCGCCAAATAACATGCAAACGTCAGCCTGCGAATAACATATTGGCTGAATGAGATGCTGTCAGCATTACTTAATAAGGTGGGAAATTTGTGAGTCTGGCACATTTCATGTTCCAGTTTGCAAAATATTTAATCCTGAATCGAAGAGCACTCACTAGCTTGTGTTGTGGAGCTGTTGTTGCACTCATGCCACCTATAGCAGCCCTGGTCCGGATGCGAGTTTACACTGCAACCCGTCCACGCATCTCGTGAGAACCGCTCTTCCTGTCGCTGAGCGCTGTAGGCTGCCCGCACAGCTCTCGCGAGATCAGCCCGGAACCATCATGACGGAAGGTATTGCTTGCTTGTTCAGTGTGCGCCAGAGCCGGGTTTCAGGGGGGTGGTGAGAGGGTGCCTGTGGTCCTGTACATGCACCTAACCTCCTGGGGTCACCCGCGTACCATTCCACGGGTGAGCGGCTGGGTTAAAAGCCAACTATTTTACGTGTACTGGTCCACGCCCTGCTGAGGCTGGAGCCGGCTAAGCTGTCATATCATAAATAGTGCTGCTGAAATTTGTTATCGATATGTCTCTCTCCCAACTTTTACACTTGTGCTTGCATCCTCTCTCCCAGCAAAATACAACTACTTTGCCTTCAGCAAAACCTGAACTTGCCAGATACAAACCCTGTAGTCTCAGGAGATGATAGTATGGCTTTATTCTTCGTGGTCCGCATTCCGATATTACTATATTTTTGTAAAATCCAAGAGGCATGTTTTGCCTCTGGCAGAATAAACATTGCAGTGTCTCTCACAACAGACTTGTGCACAATGTTTCAGTTGTTTTCGCGTGGCCTTTATTACCTAGGAGGATCACTAAGTGTATTTTTCTAAAACTGTATACTTATGATTGATGTTTAATATTCTTCCTAGAGAGAGATCGGAGTTTTGTCTAGTGGAAGTTTTGACTCCTGGAAAGGTAGCACATAGGGTTAATGTGCCTGCAGCAAAGAACATGTACCATGCAGATCACAAAGTGCACATAATGTAAATAGGTCAGTGGGCTACTGCGTGTGTGTGTGTAGGTGGCTCTATTTGTGTGTGGGTTGCTCTATGTGAGTGGCTCTGTGGGTGTGGGTGGCTTTGTGTGTGTGGGTGCAAATGCAATAGGTCTCGCATTTGAGAGTGATTAAGCTATTGACATTGTAAATAACAATGCCTTTTCTTTAAATGTTTTAAAAACAAAAACATAAACAAAAATAATGTCATGAGCAATGCCAATAGCTCTAACTTTAACAATGCTGAGACCGTTGCATTGTAAATGCTTGTTTTAAAATGGTGTAAATCCGTTCAGTAGTTGCTGAGAAATTTAAAAAATAAAAATATCGATATCTGAGCACCGTGGAGGATTCGCAAATCCTCCCGAGCGCGAGCTTCATTTTGATTGGCTGGCAACACTTCAAACCAGGAAGTGTTGGCACCCATCTTGTGACTCGGTAACCGAGCCACAAGAAAACAGCAAAAAAATGATTAAAAAACAAGAAAAGGGGGCAGGGTAGAAACACCCTGACCCCCTAGGCCTGCTCAGGGGGTCTCACAAGGACCCCTGGGCCCAAAAAAAACATTTTTTCAAATAAGAAATGACACAATTCACGCTGTGTGAACCCTGCTGAATTTTTTTTTTTAAACGAAGCGTGGACTCCTGCGCTTTTGTTTGTTTTAAGCCCCCGGGTGGGCCAGGTCCCGGGGTAATTTATAGCTATTGTGTGGGGGCCCCCACAGCCCCAGGGACCACCACCTCCCTGGGGCTTTGCTCCTAATTTGCGTGTGGTCACGTGCCCTCCCCCGCAGCCCCGGGGACCACCGTCTCCCCGGGGTTTAAAAAAAAAGTGTGGGAGCCCCCCATGCTGCCGGGGGACCGCCACCTCCCTGGGGCTTTGCTTTAATACGGGGCGGGTGTCCTCGCGGGCCCCCCAAACCCCGGGGACCACCACCTCCCCGGGACTCCAATCCAATTAGAGTGTCAGGAGCCACCCACTGCTCTGGGGACCACCACCTCCCCGGGGCACTAATTATTTAAATACGGGGATCTGTTGCAGACCCCCGGGCTCCAGGGACCACCACCTCCCTCCTGTAGCCCTCGATGGCCCTGGTGACCGCCACCTCCAAGGGCCGGCTCCTGCAATGTACCCGAGTGCCCACCCCCGGGACATTGCCCTTTGCTATGGCAGGGCGGGAGCATGGCTCCCGCCCTGCCATAGCAAACACTGCTTTGATTCTTGAAAGCTAGAGCAGGAAACCTGCTCTCGCTTCGAAGAAGCAAAGCAGATTTGCTTTTGGGCAAGGAGAGCTGCATGTTAGCAGCTGCCCTTCCTCAACAGCAATGCCGGCCCACCGCTGGAGGCGGGGAGACGGCTGGGACCGCGGGGGCATTGGGGCTCCCTCCGCAGTCTCCAACATTGAGGGCAGGCCCCGGGGGATGGGGTCCCCGGGGCCGGAAGTGGCCTCAGGAGGGTGGCCACATGGCCCCCCCTCCTAAAAAAATAAAACAAGGCTGGCCAGGCCCTGGGGGATGTGATCCCTGGGGTTATAATTGGCCTCAGGTGGGGGGGCCAGGCGACCCATCTCCTAAATAAAAAAATAAAATAAAGGCTGGCGAGGCCCCGGGGGATGGGATCCCCAGGGCCAGAAGTGGCCAAGGGAAGGGGGGCCATACGGTCCCCCTCCCAATTTTTTTTTTAAAACAAAAATGAGGCAGTGCCCCTAGGGGCTGGGGTCCCCAGGGCAGATAAAGGCCTCAGGAGGGGGGCTCGTGGGCCCCCTCCAAAAAAAAAAGAAAAGGCTGGCCAGGCCCTGGGGGATGGTGTCCCCAGGGCCCAAAAATATAGTAAGAGAAGGGGGGGGCACAGCACCCCTTCTAACCAAACCAAAAAAAAGAAAAACCGGCATTTTGCCGGAGGACCCGACCCCTCCCTTCACCACTCTGCAAACGCACCCCCTGGTGCATTCTCAGTTGGGGGATTAAGTTCCCTTCATTCCTGAGGGTACCTGGGGGCCAACTAGCCCACCAGGTACCTCCAGTAAACCCCACACAGTGGGATTGCTGAGAGGTGGTCCCAGCCAATGCCCCTTTTTACACCGTTATGCAAACATGCCTCTTCAGGACACAAGTGGACTTTATCCCCTCAGCGGCAGTGCTCCAAGAGACGCGTTTGCAGAGTGGTGTAAAAAGGGGGTATGACCTTTGAGCACTCTCAGCAAACCAGCTGTATGGGGCTTACTGGAGGTAACAGGAGGGCTAGTTGGCCCCCAGGGACCCTCAGGAGGAAAGGGGACTTCATCACCCAACCAAGAGCGCACAAGGAGGATCGTTTGCAGAGTGGTGGAGAAAGGGGGCATGGCCTGTGTCCACCTCTCAGCAGGATGTCCTTGGGGGCCAACTACCCCTCCTGTTACCTCCAGTAAGTCCCACACAGTGGAATTGCTAAGACGTCTTCGGAGGCCATGTCCCCTTTCTCCACTGCTCTGCAAACTCGCCTCCTTGCAGACTACGAGATGGGGGATGAAGTGCACTTAACTCCTGAGGGACTTTGGGGGCCAAGAAGCCCTCCTGGTACCTCCTGAAAGTCCTAAGAAGCGGAATTCATGAGCGCTGGTCAGAGGCCCAGCACTCTTTCTCCACCACTCTGCTAATGCGACTACTAGTTAAAGATGCATTTGCAATGTAATAGGTTTTGCATTTGCAAGAGTTAGAGCTATTGGCGTAAATGCAAAAGTTTTTTACTAATGTTTTTTGGTGTAGAGTGGATGTACGTTGTGTGTAGTGGAATTATGTGGTATGTTGTGCAGTGAAATTATGTGAATAGAAAGTATGTGGTATTTAGTGTAAATGAATTATGTGGAGTGGGATTATGTGTTTTGGAGAGTAATTATGTGGTATTGTAGTCTGTGTTGTGGAGTGGTAACCTCAGGTTTACTCTTCCTTGTTTCCATAGAAGCTAAACTATAAACTCAATGAGACATAAAAAAAAGTAACCACTGAGGAGCACTTCTGGACCTAGTCAGAGGTGTGAGCAGGGCCACTGGAATTATGTGACTGTTCGGCTGCACCAATTTTTACATAATTAAACATCTTCCGCATTTGCCAAATATTCCATCATCTGCTGCCTAATCTGCAGATTTGAAATAAAAAAAAGCCTTGTTTCAAGCTCAAACTGCTCAGATGTTCCCAAAAATGCTGCTTCATGTGTTACAGCGTGGTGGAAGGCCATTTGCAAAGCTGGAATGGTCATGTGTTTCTTATTGCTAAATGTGGGTGTTGAATTGGTACTAATGGTGCACAAACCTCTCTTCTTTCTGTGCCTTCTTGCCTCTTTCTGCATTTCTCTTGCATCTTTCTGTAACTCTCTTCCTCTTTCTGCACCTCACTGTCTTCTTTCTGCACCTCACTTGTCTCTTTCAGCACCTCTGTTGCTTTTTTCTGCAGATCTCTTGCCTCATTCTGCAGATCTCTTGCCTGTCTTTGTACCTCTAGTGCCTCTTTCTGCACCTCTCTTGCCTCTTTCTGCACCTCACTTGCCTCTTTCTGCTCCTCTCTTGCCTGTTTGTGCACTTATCTTGCCTGTTTCTGTATTTCCCTTGCCTCTTTCTGTACCTCTGTTGCCTCTTTCTGCTTCTCACTTGCCTGTTTCTGTACCTCACTCTCTTCCTTCTGCCCCTCTCTTGCTTATTTCTGCACTTCTCATACCTCTTTCTGCACTTCTCAAGCCTCTTTCTGTAGCTCTCTTGTGCCTCTTTCGGCACTTTTCTTGCCTTTCTACACTGCTCTTGCCTCTTTCTACACTTATCTTGCTTCTTTCTATAACTCTCTTGCCTCTTTCTATACCTCACTTGCCACTTTCTGCTCTTCTCTTGCCTCTTTCTGAACCTCACTCTTTTTTCTGCACCTCTCTTGCATCTTTCTGCACCTCACTTGCTTCTTTCTGCATCTCTCTTGCCTTTTTCTGCACCTCTATTGCCTCCTCCTGCAACTCTGTTGCTTCTTTCTGTACTTCTCTTGCCTCTTTCTGCACCCTTGTCTCTTTCAGCACCTCTGTTGCTTCTTTCTGCACTTCTCTTCCTTCTTTCTGCACCCCTCTTGCCTCTTTCTGTACCCCTCTTGCCTCTTTGTGCGACTCCTGCCTCTTTCTGTACCTCACTTGCTACTTTCTGCTCTTCTCTTGCCTCTTTCTGAACCTCACTCTCTTCTTTCTGCACCTCTCTTGCCTCTTTCTGCACCTTACTTGCTTCTTTCTGCACCTCATTTGCTTCTTTTTGCATCTCTCTTGCCTTTTTCTGCACCTCTATTGCTTCTCCCTGCAACTCTGTTGCTTCTTTCTGCACTTCTCTTGCCTATTTCTGCACCCTTCTTGTCTTTCTGCACCTCTGTTGGTTCTTTCTGCACTGCTCTTGCTTTTCTCTGCACCTCTTTTGCAAATTTCTGCATCCCTCTTGCCTCTTTCTGCACCTCTCTTGCCTCTGTCTGCACGCATGTTCCCTCTTTCTGCACCCCTTTTGTCTGTTTCTGCAACTCTCTTGCCTCTTTCTGCAATTCTCATGCCTCCTTCTGCATCTCATGTGCCTCTTCCTGCACTTCTATTGCTTCTTTCTGTACCTCTCTTGCTTCTTTCTGAATCCCTGCTGTCTCTGTCTGCACCCCTGTTGTCTTTCTGTAACCCTTTTGTCTCTTTCTGCACTTGTCTTCCCTCTTCCTGCACCTCTCTTGCTTCTTTCTGAACTTCTCTTGCTTCTTTCTGCACCTCTCTTGCTTCTTTCTGCACCATTCTTCCCTTTTTTGCATCCCTCTTTCCACTTTCTGCTGTTCTCTTGCCATGTTCTGTACCTCTCTTACCTCTTTCTGCCTCTCACTTGCCTCTTTCTGCACTTCTGTTGCTTTTTTTCTTCAGATCTCTTGCCTCATTCTGCAGATCTCTTTCCTCTCTTTGTACCTCTCTTGCATCTTTCTGCACCTCTCTTGCCTCTTTCTTCACTTCTCTTGCTTCTTTTTATACCTCTCTTGCCTCTTTCTGCTCCTCTCTTGCCTGTGTGTGTACTTCTCTTGCCTGTTTCTGCACTTCTCTTGCCTGTTTCTGCACTTCCCTTGCCTCTTTCTGTACCTCTGTTGCCTCTTTCTGCTTCTCACTTGCCTGTTTCTGTACCTCACTCTCTTCCTTCTGCACCTCTCTTGCTTCTTTCTGCACTTCTCAAGCCTCTTTCTGTAGCTCTCTTGCCTCTTTCCGAAACTCAAGTGCCTCTTTCTGCACTTTTCTTGCCTTTCTACACGGCTCTTGCCTCTTTCTGCAGTTATCTTGCCTCTTTCTATACCTCTCTTGCCTCTTTCTGCACCTCACTTGCCACTTTCTGCTCTTCTCTTCCCTGTTTCTGCACCCCTCTTGCTTCTTTCTGAACTTCTCTTGCTTCTTTCTGCACCTCTCTTGCTTCTTTCTGCACCATTCTTCCCTTTTTTGCATCCCTCTTTCCTCTTTCTGCTGTTCTCTTGCCATGTTCTGTACCTCTCTTACCTCTTTCTGCCTCTCACTTGCCTCTTTCTGTACTTCTCTTGCTTCTTTCCACACCTCTGTTGCTTCTTTCAGCAATTCTCTTGTCTCTTTCTGCACTTCTGTTGCTTGTTTCTGCACCTCTCCTGCGTCTTTCTGCACCTCTGTTGCCTCTTTCTGCACCTCACTTGCTTCTTTCTGCATCCCTCTTGCCTCTTTTTACACCCCTTATTTCTCGTTCTGCACCTCTCGTGTCTTTCTGCACCCCTGTTCCCTCTTTCTGAACATTTCCTGTCTGTTTCTGCACTGCTCTTGCATCTTTCTATACCTCGGTTACTTCTTCTCTTGCTCTTTCTGCACCCTTTGTGCCTCTTTTAGCACATCTGTTGCTTTTTCTGCACTTCTTTTCCTTCGTTCTGCACCCCTCCTGCTTCTTTCTGTACCTGTGTTGCCTCTTTGTGCACCTCTCCTACCTTTTTCTGTACCCCTCTTGCCTCCTTTGTACCTCTGTTAGTTCTTTCTGCACTGCTCTTGCTTCTTTCTGCACCTTACTTGCCTCTTTCTGCACTACTCTTGCTTCTTTCAATACCTCTGTTGCTTTTTTCAGCAATTCTCTTGCCTCTTTCGGCACTTTTCTTCCTTCTTTCTGTACCCCTCCTGCCTCTTTCTGTACTTGTCTTGGCTGTTTGTGCACCTCTCCTACCTTTTTCTGCACCCCTCTTGCCTCTTTATGCACCTCTGTTGGTTCTTTCGGCACTGCTCTTACGTCTTACTGCACCTCTGTTGCCTCTTTCTGCACCTCACTTGCTTCTTTCCGTACCCCTCTTGCCTCTTGCTGTACCCCTCTTCCCTCTTTCTGCACCTCTCGACTCTTTTTGCACCCCTGTTCCATCTTTCTGCACCTTTCTTGCCTGTTTCTGCACCTCTCTTGCCTCTTTCTGTACCTCTGTTGCTTCTTTCCGCACTTCTCTTGCCTCTTTCTGCACCCTGCGGGCCTCTTTCAGCACCTCTGTTGCTTCTTTCTGCACTTCTCTTGCGTCTTTTTGCACCCCTCTTGCTTCTTTCTGTACCCCTTTTGTCTCTTCCTGCACCTTTCTTGCCGTTTACTGCAGTTCTCTTGCCTCTTTCTGCACCTCTTTTGCTTCTTTCTGTACTTTTCTTGCCTCTTTCTGTACCCCTCTTGCCTCTTTCTGCACCTCTGTTGGTTCTTTCTGAACTGCTCTTGCTTCTTTCTGCACCTCTGACTTAGAGGTAGTTTTAATCCCCCTGCCCTATTATGTACTAGGGCCTTACAGGGGAGGTCATGCCAATCACAGGGGTACCCCAACCAATAGTGTACCCTAGTGCATGTTGGTGTTTTCACTGTATTCGAAGTGTCTTTAAGCATAGCACTGGCTCCACGCCTGGTTAGTCAAAGTCAGTTACCACCAGTATCAGTCAGCAAAAAGTTAGGGGCACCGGATGACTTTGCAACAAGGCCTATTTCTGCATCTCTGTTGGTTCTTTCTGAATATCTATTGCTTCTTTCTGCACCTTTGTTAGTCTTTCTGGACTTCTGTTGCCTCTTTCTGCATTTCTCTTGCTTCTTTCTGCGCCTTCCTTCCTCTTTCTGTTCATGTCCTACCTCTGTAGGCATAGTTGGAAATTAGCATTTAAAAAACCTTTGAAATTCACTGAAAAAAACCATAGGTTTCAGGGACGTTATAGTTAGAAATTAGCATTTAAAAAACCTTTGAAATTTACTGAAAAAACCATAGCTTTCAGGGACGTCATCGTTAGAAATTAACATTTAAAAAACCTTTGAAGTTCTCTGAGAAAAACATAGGTTTCAGGGATGTTATAGTTAGAAATTAGCATTTAAAAAACCTTTGAAATACACTGAAAAAAACATACGTTTCAGGAATGGTTTAGTTAGCAATTAGCATTCAAAAAACCTTAGAAATTCACGGAAAAAAACACAGGCTTCAAGGACGTTATAGTTAGTTGGACATTTTACTTGTGCAAAACCAGAGAAATTCGGCCGTTATAGTTAGTTGGGGTAACTATAACTCGCGCCCCCGCAATGCACTGCTGATGACATCACATATTACATCACTCATGACATGGTCAGTGACATCACTTAGAACACAGTGAAAACACCTACATACACTAGAGTACACTATGTGTTTGGGTACCCCTGTGAGTGGCATGACCTCCCCTTTAAGGCCCTTGTACATAATAGGGCAGGGGGATTAAAACTACCTTGAAGTCAAAGGTGCAGAAAGAGGCAATACAAGTGCAGAAAGAAGCAACAGTGGTGCAGAAACAGGCAAGAGAGATGCAGAAAGAAGCAAGTGAAGTGTAGAAAGAGGCAAGAGAGGTGCACAAAGAGGCAAAGGAGGTACAGAAAGAGGCATGAGAGGTGCAGAAAGAAGGAAGACAAGTGCAGAAAGAGGCAAGAGAATTGCTGAAAGAAGCAACAGAGGTGTAGAAAGAAGCAAGAGAAGTGCAGAAAGGGGCAAGTTAGGTGCAGAAAGAAGCGAGAGCAGTGCAGAAAGAACCAACAGAGGTGCAAAAAGAGTCAAGAGGGGTGCATAAAAGTTAGGAGAGGTGCACAAAGAGGCAATATAGGTACAGAAAGAGGCAGGAGGGGTGCAGAAAGAAAGAAGAGAAGTGAAGAAAGAAGCAAGAAGCAACAGAGGTGCTGAAAGAGGCGCAAAGTGTGCAGAAAGAGGAAGAGAAGTGCTGAAAGAACCAACAGAGGTATAGAAAAAGGCAAGAGAGATGCAGAAACAGGCAGGAAAGGTGCAGACAGATGGAACAGGGGTGCAGAAAGAGGCAAGGGAGGTGCAGAAAGAGAAAAGAGGAGTGCAGAAAGGCAAGAGGGGTGCAGAAAGAAGCAAGAGCAGTACGAACAAACGGAGGTGCAAAAAGTGGCAAGAGGAGTGCAGTAAGAGGTAGGAGAGGTGCACAAAGAGGCAAAAGAGGTACAGAAAGAGGCAGGAGGGGTGCAGAAAGAAGGAGAAAAAGTACAGAAAGAGGCAAAATAATTGCTGAAAGAAGTAACAGAGGTGTAGAAAGAAGCAAGAGAAGTGCAGAAAGAACCAACAGAGGTGCAAAAAGAATCAAGCGCGGTACCGAAAATGGTAGAAGAGGTGCACAAAGAGGCAAGAGAGGTACAGAAAGAGGCAGGAGGGGTGCAGAAAGAAGTATAGAAAGAAGCAACAGAGGTGCTTAAAGAGGCCCGAAGGGTGCAGAAAGAGCAAGAGAAGTGCAGAAAGAATCAACAGAGGTACAGAAAGAGGCAAGGGAGGTGCAGAAACAGGTAGGAAAGGTGCAGACAGAGGGTACAGGGGTTCAGAAAGAGGCAAGAGAGGTACAGAAAGAGAAAAGAGAGATGCAGAAAGAGGCAAGAGTGGTGCAGAAAGAAGCAAGAGAAGTGCAGAATGAACCTACAGAGGTGCAGAAAGAGGCAAGAGGGTTGCAGAAAGAGGTAGGAGAGGTGCACAAAGAGGCAAGAGAGGCACAGAAAGAGGCAGGAGGGGTGCAGAATGAAGGAAAAGAAATATAGAAAGAAGCAAGAGAAGTGCAGAAAGAGGCAAGTGAGATGCAGAAACAAGCAAGAGCAGTGCAGAAAGACCAAACAGTGATGCAAAAAGAGGCAAGGGTGTGCAGAAAAAGGTAGGAGAGGTGCACAAACAGGCAAGCGAGATACATAAAGATGCAGGAGGGGTGCAGAAAGAAGGAAGAGAAGTGCAGAAAGAAGCAACAGAGGTGCTGAAAGAGGCGTGAAGGGTGCAGAAAGAGCAAGAGAAGTGCAGAAAGAGGCAAGAGAGGTACAGAAACAGGCAGGAAAGGTGCAGAAAGAGGGAACAGGGGTACAGAAACAAGCAAGAGAGGTGCAGAAAGAGAAAAGAGGGGTGCAGAAAGAGGCGGGAGAGGTGCAGAAAGAAGCAAGAACAGTGCAGAATGAAATAACAGAGGTGCAAAAAGATGCAAGAGCGGTACAGAAAAAGGTAGAAGAGGAGCACAAAGAGACGAGAGGTACAGAAAGAGGCAGGAGGGGTGCAGAAAGAAGGAAGAGAAGTGCAGAAAGAAGCAACAGAGGTGCTGAAAGAGCAAGATAAGTGCAGAAAGAACCAACAGAGGTCGAGAAAGACGCAACAGAGGTGCAGAAAGACACAAGAGAGGTGCAGAAACAAGTAAGAGAAATGCATAAAGAAGCAACAGAGATGTAGTAAGGGGGAAGTGGGGTGGAGAAGGAGGCAAGAGGGATGCAGAAACAATCAAGGAGGTGCAGAAAGAGGGAAGAGGGGTGCAGAAAGAGGGGAGAGTGGTGTGAAAGAGGCATGAGGGTTACAGAAAGAAGCAATAGAAATGCAGAAAGAGGCAAGAGACTTCTTGGCAATCCCACTGTGTGGGACTTACTGACGTTAACAAGAGGGGTAGTTAGCCCCCAAGGAGATCCTTGGGGGCCAACTACCCCTCCTATTACCTCCAGTAAGTCCCACACAGCAAGATTGCTTAGTTCTTATAGCAGACCATGCCCCCTTTGCCCACCACTCTGCAAACACATTACCTGGTGTGCTCTTGGAAGGGGATTGAAGTCTCCTTCGCTGCTGCGGGTGGTTAGGGGTCATCTACCATACCTGTTACCTCCAGTAAGCCCCACACAGCGAGATTGCTGAGAGGTGGACACAGGCCACGCCCCTTTCTCCACCACTCTGCAAATGCACCTCCTGGTGTGCTCTTGGTTGGGGGATGAAGTTAGCTTTCCTCATGAGGGTCCATGGGGGTCAACTAGCCCTCCTGTTACCTCAAGTAAGCCCCATACAGCTGGTTTGATGAGAGTGCTCAAAGGCCATGCCCCCTTTTTACACCACTCTGCAAACGCGGATCCTGGCGCACTGCTGCTCGGGGGATGAAGACAACTTGTGTCCTGAGGTCCTCAGGACACCAGAGGATTTCATAGCCCCACCAGCAGTGCGCCAAGAGGCGTGGTTGCAGAGTGGTGTAAAAAGGAGCGTGGCCTTGGACCCCCTCTCAGCAATCCCACTGTTTGGGCCTTACTGGATGTACCTGGTGGGCTAGTGGGCCCCCAGGGACCCTCAGGAATGAAGGGGACTTAATACCCCGACTTAGATCGCACTGGGGGTGCGTTTGCAGAGTGGTGCAGGTAGGGGGTGGGCCTCCAGCGATATGCCAGCTTTTATCCAAATTTGGTTTTTGGAAGGGAGGGATGTGTGGTCCCCTTCCCTTTATTATTTTTTGGGCCCTGGGGACCCCATCCCCCAGGCCCTGAGCATTATTTTGGGTTTAAAAAAAGAAAGAAAAAATGGGAGGGGGCCGAGTGCCCCCCTACCATGGCCGATTTCATCCCTGGAGCATGGTCACATTTTTATTTATCATTTTTAGAGAGGGGGGCTAAGTGGCCCCCCTCCTGAGGCCATTGTTGGCCCTGGGGACCCCATTCACCTGCGCTGTGCCTTGATCTTTTTTTTTATTTATTTATTTTTCATTTTTAATTAGGAAGGGGGCCGCGTGGCCCCCCTTCCCTTGGTCACTTCTGGCCCGGCGCCCCCATCCCCCGGGGCCTGCCCTCAACTTTGGGGACCTTGGGGGGAGCCTCAATGCCCCCACTGTATCTGACAGCTCCCCTTCCCCAAAAGCAATTCTGCTTTGCTTTGTGGAAGCGAGATCAGGTTTTCTTCAAAGCAGAAGTTTGCTATGACCAGGCAGGAGCGGTGCTCCCGTCCTGCCATAGCAAACAGCAATGTCCCGGGGTGGGCACCCCGGGACATTGCAGGAGCCAGCCCTGGGGGGTAGTGGTCTCAAGGGCTCCAGAAAGGAGGCCCTGCCTACCAACATGCAAATAGCCCCAGGAAGGTCGTGGTCTCCGGGGCCCGCAACGGACCCCGCAGTTAAATAAACCGTGCCCTGGGGAGGTGGTGGTCTCCTGTGCAGTGTGGGGAGCTCGAGCCCCCACCCTAATTATTTGACTAAGCCCTGGGGAGGTGGCAGGTCCCGAGGCTTTGGGGGGCCCACAAGGCACCCCATCCTATTTTAATAAAGCCCCGGGGAAGTGGCAATCCCTGGGGCTTGGGGGGGGCCCACGAAGCCCCCGCCCTTATTAGAATAAATCCCCAGGGAGGTGGCTGTTCCCGAGGTTTGGGGGGCCCACAAGCCCCCACCCTTATTTTAATAAATCCCTGGGGAGGTGGCAGTTCCCAGGCCGGGGGGGGGCTGCGAGGCCCCCTGCCTATATTTAAATTATGCCCCGGGGAGGTAGTGGTCCCCGGGGCTGTGGGGGGATTGGATGCCCCCCGCACTTTATGGATAAAACCCTGGGGAGGTGGCAGTTTTTTATTTTCTCTGCCAGATTTGCACACCCAGCACAAATTCATCCAATTGTTTTAAAAAAAAAAAAATGCTTTCTTTGCCCCTGGGGGTCCTTGTGGGACCCCCTGAGCAGGCCTAGAGGTTCAGGGTGTTTCTACCCTGCCCCCTTTTTTTGTTTTACTGTTTTCTTGTGACTCGGTTACCGAGTCACAAGATGGCTGCCGACACGTCCTGGTTTGGAATGTTGGCAGCCAATCAGAATGAAGCTCCTGCCTGGGTGGGTTCACGAACCCCCCTCGGTGCTAAGATATATAAATCTTTATTTTTTTAATTTCCTCAGGAACTACAGACCGGATTTTTTTTTTTTTTTTTTTTCTTTTGAAACCGTTTATTGCAATCTCAAGTATATACAAGTATGGGCCTACAACCTTCCGGCCGGCCGCTAGAGTGACAGGAGCACCTGACAAACTTACAAAAGGGCACTTGGCGTTGCAGAGAAGTAAATCAGGAGGCATCAACGACGTGGGCCACATGACTCTAAGCCCACAATACGGTTTCATTTTATACACACACAACAACATAGAAAAACCACACCCGCAAGGCAACCCGCAATCGAAGGTAACCACACGTGCTCCTCAAATGAGGGACCCCGATCATCCACAGGAATCTGAAGAGGGGGAAGGGTAACAAGTCCAGGACTGGGGGAACTCTGTGCCCGGGGCTGGGGGAGGGGGTCAACTAGGGGGACGGAGCCGGTGAGGCAGCAGGCAGCAGTGGTGGCTCGCAGATACCCCCGCGGTAGGCGTTCCAGGGGCCCCATATTTTCACCCACGCCCCAGGCTTGCCCCTCGCCACATACACCACCTTTTCTCGGAACATGCACCAATCCATATGTTCTTTCCAGGCCGACACCGCCGGGGGCCGCTGGGATCCCCACAGTTGAGCGATGTCACGCTTAGCTATCATATATCCCAGAGTCACCCATCGCGTCTGCGGAACCGAGTAATCAGTTGGTTCCCACACATTCAGCAAGCATCTCCTCGCTTCAGGCAACAGTGCGACATGCGTAACCAGACGCAGGACCTCATGCACACCACGCCAGAATCGCTCCACCTTCGGGCATTCCCACAAAATATGCAAAAAAGTCGCCAAAGCACCACACCCACGCTGACACAACCCATCCTCAGCATAACCCATACGCAGAAGCCTTGGCCCCGTCATGTAAACCCGGTGGAGTATCTTAAGCTGGACGAAGCGAAGGCGAGCTGGTATGGCCACCTCCTTCGGAGAGGCCACCGCGGAAATCCAGTCTTCGTCGTCCAACTCCAGCCCGTCGGCAACCCAAGCCTCACGGAGGCCGGTCAGCAGGCCCGAGCGGTCATTAATCAATTTTTTGTAAATGAGGGAGATCGTGCTATCCGGAACGTGGCCATCCAGCACTCTATCCTCCAGGGGGGAAGACTCCGGGATGGAGGCGACGTCTGGGAAGACGGAGCCCAGCGCATGACGGACCTGCAAGTACCGAAAGTATTCACTGCCCTGCAGCTGAAACTCCGTCTGCAGCGTCTCGAATGTTTTAAATCCCCCTCTCGTCCAGAGGTCCCCCACTTTACTGATGCCAATCGTGTCCCACTTCTCGAAGCCCTTCGAGGTCCACAGGGAGCCCAACCGCTGAGGCGCATACAACGGCGACGCCCGGGTCAAACGGTCCTTCCACCCCATAGCTGCATTGGCCGCGTGCCACACCCGCACCATGACACGCGTGGGCCCCGTCAAGCGGGGATCCGGCGCGCCAGAGTAGAGTGCTCGATTGTAGTCGCCACCGGGCAGGAGCATCTTGTCCATTTCAAATGCCGGGTTCAAGGCGGGCCCATAGAGGCCGTGATTAATTGCAGCTAGCTGGGAGGCCCAGTAATACCGCTTAATGTCCGGGAGGGCAATCCCCCCGTCATACCACGGGAGCGTCAACTTCGCCAGGGCTATACGCGGCCTCCCTACAGACCGGATTTACACCATTTTAAAAAAAGTCGCTTTATGAACCAAGAGCTACCTTTTTGCAAATTTGGTGTAATTCCGTTCAGCAGTTCGGGCTTTAGCCGGTTCCAAATATTCCTATGGAAATTAACATGGGGAAAACACGTTTTGGGCCCCCGCTTGACGAATCATCCCAAAACTTTCAAGACGGAAGGTGACCTCAGTGAACCATTAGTTTTGAAAGTTTTGCGAAGATTAGTCAAACGGCGCCAAAGATATTGGCAAAAGAAAAAACGCTTTTTGAATAGAATCAAGGTCCTAACTATAACCACCTACTGGTGACCACCAGTAGGTAATATGTGTATGTATTTCTATCTATATTTATTACCTATTTGTAGCTACCAGTAGGTAGTTATAGTTTGGACCTAATATCTATTAAAAAGCCTTTTTTCAGTTGACTATATCTTTGGTGCCGGTTGACGAATCTTCACAAATTTTTCCAACAAATTTGACACTCACTTCAGCTTGTGTCTGTAAAGTTTTGGTGGGGCCTCTGAAGTGAGGGCAAAGAAAAATGGAGTGTCCCAAAACCAGTTTTCCCCATGTTAATTCCCATAGGAGTTTTGAACACAACGACAGCCCAAACTGCTCGACGGAATTACACTAAATTTGGCAGAAAGGTAGATTTTGTTCGGCAGATCATGATTTTTGTAATTTGGTGTAAGTCCGTTCAGTAGTTTTAGATATATTAACCAAAATCCAAATTTATATTTATAGGGACGCAGATCCTCTGTGGATCCGACAGTCCCCGCCCTGTAATCTGATTGGCTTTAAACACTTCAACCAGGAAGTGTTGGCAGCCATCTAGGGACTCAGCCCACAAAAAAGTTTAAAATAAAGAAAAGCAGGCAGAGTAGGAATACTGTGAACACCCCAGATGTGGTGATGGGGTCTCAGGGACCCCACTGGGTATTAAAACTATTTATTTTTCCCAATTCTGCCGCATATTCATGGGTGGATCCATGGATTCACTGTAAAATTGGAAAATAATGGGCCCTCTGGGTGGGCCAGGTCCCAGTGGTATAAGGAATTATACAAAAGAGGGCTCACCCCTAGACTTCATCCCCCAACCAGTAGTGCACCAGGAGACCCCTTAACAGAGTGGTTGAGAAGAGGTCTGAGCAATCCCGCTGTGGGGGACTTACTTGTAGCAATAATAGGGATTATTGGCCCCAGTGACTCCCAGAAGCCAAGGGGACTTCATCCTCCAAGCAGTAGTATGCAGGAGGCCCCTCTGCAGACTGGGTGAGAAAGTGGGCAGCCCTATGAGGTCTGAGCAATCTCGCTGTGGGGGGCTTACTTGTGGCAACAATAGGGGTTCTTGGCCCTCCAACGACCCTCAGCAGCCAAGGGGACTTCATCCCCCAACCAGTAGTGCGCCAGGAGACCCCTGTGCAGTGTGGTTGAGAGATTAGATAGGGCCTCTGATTGGGTCTCAGCAGTCTCGCTGTGGGGGATTTATTTGTAGCAACAATAAAGGTTCTTGGCCCCCAACGACCCTTAGCAGCTATGGGGACTTCATACCCCAACCAGCATTGCTCCACAAGGCCTCTTTGTAGAGTGGTTGAAAAAGGGGGCGCGCTCTCCAATGAGGCCTCAGCGGTCCTGCTGTGGGGGACTTACTGGTGCAACAACAGGGGTTCTTGGCCGTCAATGACCCTCAGCAGCCACAGGGACTTCATTCCCACAACCAGTGGTGCACCAGGAGGCCCCTTTGCAGAGTGGTTGAAAAAGGGCTGGGGCCTCTGACAAGGTCTGAGTAATCCCACTGTGGGGGACATACTTGTGGCAACAATAGGGGTTCTTGGCCCCCAATGATGCTCTGCAACCAAGGGGACTTTATCCCCCGACCAGCAGTGTGCCAGGAGGCCTCTTTGCAGAGTGGTTGAGAAAAGGGTTGTGGCCTCAGATGAGGCATCAGCAGTCCACTGTGGGGGACTTACTGATGGCAATAATAGGGGTTCTTGGCCCCCAATGACCCTCAGCAGCCAAGGGGACTTCATCCCCCAACCAGTAGTGCAACAGTAGACCCCTTTGTAGAGTGATTGAGAAAGGGGGCAGGGCCTACGACAAAGTCTAAGCAATCCCGCTTTGGGGGACTTGTCACAACAATAGAGGTTCTTGCCCTCCAATGACCCTCTGCATCCAAGGGGGTTTCATCACCCAACCAGTAGTGTGTCAGAGATGCCTTTGCAGTCTGGATGAGAAAGGGACTGGGTCCTCTGACGAGGTCTTAGTATTCCTGCTGTGGTGGACTTACTGGTGGCAACAATAGGGGTTCTTGGCAGCCAAGGTGACACACTTACTCACACACCCACTGAGACACTCATGCACTCATTCACACACTCACTCGCAAAGGGTACAGGTTACAATTAGAAATATTATAAAGTCACTTAAAGAAACAAAGGTTCAGGGAGGTTATAGTTTGGAAATATATATTTTTTTAAACATAGAAAAAGGTGACAAGGTCATTATAGTTAAGAAATAGAATTAAAAAATAATAAAAAATTCTGTGAAAAAGACAAAGGTTACAGGGATGTAATAGTTAAGCTCAGATTTTACTCATACAAAACCCTAGAAATTCAGCAGTTATAGTTCCCTGAGCTAACTATAACTTACGGCCCCATAATCGTGAAGGTAGGACTCATGTGTTAAATACAAAGTTCCAAAAAGTACAGTTCACTCACGGGGTAGCCAAAATCATACACTTATTTGGAGCAGACACATGTCGACGAAATGCCTTCCTCAATTCTTTAAAATGTATATACCCCGTGAGTGATCAGTACTTTTTTGATCTTTATACACACACACATATATAATACATTATAAACCCCAACCTCTCAACTCAATCACCCCTAAACCCTAAATATACCCTCATCACGCGATTCCCTACCCACCCTAAAACAATCTTACCACACAAATACCCTTATCCACCCAAAACCCTAACAACGCCTTTGTCACCTAGTTCCAAAGGAAAAGTGTTTTTTGGTTTGCTTATAACTTTGGCACAATCTGACGAATCTTTACACAATTTTCCAAAAACGTGTCCCACTTTGTCTAGTTCTTCATGTTGAGTTTCGGAGTGATCCATCAAGCGGTGACTGAGACAAATGGGGGTTAAGGGTAAAAAAAATGTGTTTTTCCCATGCAATTTCCCATAGGGATTTTGAACACGACTACAGCCCCAACTGCTGAACGGAATTACACCAAATTTGGTAGAGAGGTAGCTCTTTATCCAGAGAGAGCCCTATTTGTGATTTGGTTGAAGTCTGTTCGGTAGTTGTGGAGTTATTAGAGGAGAAACAAATTTGTATACCTAGGGACGTGGACCCTACATGAATTCATGTGCCACCAGCAATGCCATGATTGGCTAAGCACAACCCGACTGGGAGGTTGCTGCTGCCATTTTTTAAGTATCGGGTAACATGGTCCCGGGGCCTTAAACGTTATCTGCAAAATGATGAAAGGGTTCTGGGTAAAGGTAGTGTTGGAGCCGGCCTCGTGGCGTGGTCCTGTTCCCCCTCGCCAAGCCGCACGAGGTCCCCTGCACCTCAGGGCTCCTCCATTTTGGATTGTACGTGACTCTGCGCACCAGCCTACGTGACCCCGCTCATCCCCCGCCTCGGCCCCAGCAAGCCCCGACATCAAGGCACCAACAACTGGCCAGGGGGTACCACGTGAACACTTCCCCACTCCCGGCGGAGGGCAGTATCGATGGGACCCCCAACCGTCCTCCCACACCTAGGTGCGATCGCCCCACAGCTCTCCTGGGCCTGGCGCCTCTCCTGCTGAGCATATGGCCGCTCCCAACCCGGCCTCTCCGCCCCCCCGGGCGCAAGGGTCCGGACATCAAAGGGCTCCAGACCTATATCTGGGGCAACCCTGCAACAGGACAGCAGTTGTATCCCGGAGTCAAGAGCCCTGCTGATCGGATCGCGGCTGACCCTACGGAGAAAGACTCATCCTGGAACCACGCTCTGAGCCCTGCTGACTACGTCGCGGCTCCACCGTGCTTAAAGACCTTCACGAACCCTTGGGGCCCTGCTGACGCTGTCGCGGCCCGACTTTGTTGAACTTGCCATCAGAGCCCGGCTGACCTCGTCGTGGCTCGACCGAAGCGGACTTACCACCAGAGCCCTGCTGACTGTGTCGCCGCTCGACCCAAGCGGAACTACCACCCGAGCCCTGCAGACCCCGTCGCGGCTCTCCACGTCTGAGCTGCTTTGAGACCAGCACCTGCCGCTCCGGTCCCCGGAGCCACCTTCGGCTTAACGCAAGGTCTGGCACAGAGCTTCCCCGTACCAGGATGGTACTAAGACTGTCCCGCTACCCTGTCCCTACAAAGACATTGAGACTCTTTCTGGATCTCTCGATCCCCCTGTAAATATTTCGAATGTGCTACTATTGATAAAGTACCTAGATAAGCAACTGATACGGAGTCCTGTGTGGTGGTGTTACTGGGCCTAGTACGAGCATAGGAGAAAGACCTCTCCTAGGAGGCTTCTCAGCGGTGCTCGGCTATAACTTTGCGGTAGGAAGGTGCCCCGGAGTGGGCCCCCTGACTCCCCGGTGGTCCTCCCTCCAACAGGTAGCCTGATCCCATGGATGTGTTAGGAGAGTCCAAGGGACCTATGTTAGTTACAACATTGAATTTAAAAGATTTGTTTCTACTTCGGGAATCCGTGGATCCACCACAAGGCTCAGTGCGGCCTGAGTAAATCTATGATGGATTTGTGACTCTTAATGCACATTGAGAAAAAACACTTTCAGCACTTTCAGACCCACACAGTCACTCTCACAACCATTTATAGATCCTCACATGCTGTCACACACCTACTTACAGACCTCTGCAGGCATTCACACACCCACTCACAGAGCCATACGGGCACACACAGATCTACTCACAGACCCACATAGGCACTCACCGACCCATTCACATACCCACTCAGGTACTCTCTCACACACACACATATACCTATGCAGCCACTCATAGACCTATTCACAGATACATGCATGTACTCACATACCTACTGACAGACCCACATACCACTCACACTCCCAATCACAGACTCACACATAGCTACTCACACATAGCTAATCACACATCTACTCACATACCCGCACAGGCACTCACATAACTACTCACAGACCCATGCAGGCACCCACAGACCCACTCACAGACCCATACAGGCACTCACAGACCCACTCACAGACCCATACAGGCACTCACAGACCCACTCACAGAACCATGCAGGCACTCACAGACCCATTGCTCACCTATGCAGGCACTCAAACACTCATTCATAGACCCACAGAGGCACTCACACACCTACTGACAGACCCACACAGCCACTCACACACCCACTCCTAGACCCACACAGACACTCTCACACCAATTCACAGACTCACACAGATACTCACAAAGGTACTCACAGACTCACATATTCATGCAGGCACTGATGGACCCATTCACAGACCCATGCTGGTACTCAGACATCCACTCACACACCTATATAGGCACTTGCACACCCACTTACAGACCCACATGACCACTCACACACTCACTCACAGACCCACACATGCACTCTCACACCTACTAACAGAACCACACAGACACTCATAGACCCACTGTCAAAGCCACATAGGCACTCAAACACCCACTCAGAGATCCATGTGGACACTGACAGACCTACTCATAGACCCACACAGACACTCACACACCCACTAACAGTCCCACACAGGCCCTCATCTATTCTCTCACAGACCCACTCACAGACCCACACATACCCACTCACAGATCCATACAGACACTCACACACTCTCCCAGACACACACACAAACTCTTATACCAATACTACACACACCCATTCACTCAGCCACTGACACACTTAGAGAAACACTCACACACCCACTAACACACCCATAGAGCTACTCACCCATACAGTTATTCGCACACCTACTACAACACCTATACAACCAGCCACACCCTACTCATATACTGATAGAGCTACTCACACACTCACTCACACATGCATACAACTACTTACACAGCCACTCACATGCATACATCCTCTACACATTCACTCACACACCCATACAACCACTCATACAGCAACTCATACCATATTACCAGTCACACAGCCATTGAAATACCCAGTCACACACTCACCCACTCACACACCTCTCTAGTCTGTGACACACCTACTCATACACCCACACAGCCAGTAAAACACCTACTCACTCACTCACCCACTCACTGATCCATGCTGCTACTCACACACCCAGTTAGAGACCCATAAAGCCTCTTATACACTCACTCATACAACATCAAAACCACTGAAACACCTAGTCACATACCTATGCAGCCACTCCCACAATCATAGATACCCATGTAGCCAGCTATACGCCCACTGTATTAAATGTGCTATTGTTTTACAGAAATGGTTTTGGTTGAGGAAAAGCTGTTGATATGTGTTGAATGTGTGTTTTTGGTTTGGGATCCGTGATGCTCAAAACACTAAACTCTGACCCATAATCCGCACTATAACCATTTTGTCGGGAAGGAGGAGTATCACAGAGGAGAAGGCTGCAGTAGAATGAGGCATTTTTAAAGATGAAACATAGCTAAAGTGGGGGACAGCAAGTACAATATAAAATAACATATTTGATTGGATGGTGGACATGTGCATGGAACTAAAATTAGGTAGTGATCTGGAGAAAAAAGTAACTACATCTGTGATTGGTTTAAAAAAAAGATATATGTTGCTAGGGATATGCTTGACATTGCAACACGTGAACTGTTTATTTTTAAGCTAGTATGCTGCTCACAGAAAGTAATGTGTACTTTGACCTAGTGGTAGATGGAGAGGGCTACTAACATGGTCACCATGGGCACGGCACAAAAATAATATGGGGGAGGGGAACAAAAACGATTGCTCTGTGAAACTCAAAAAGAGTGGTGTGGAAACATTAGTAATTATGGAGTGTTTGGCTTTTAACTGAGTAGTTTCTACGAGTAAAACATAAATGCAAACTATTAATAGTATATTGTTAAATGCTGCTATGGGCTTCCATGTGGATCTGCGGATCCACCGCAAAGTTATACAGGGGGCTGAGCATTGTGGTGGGTCTGCGGATTCGCAGAAACAAAAAAACTAAATTGGGTTTTTCCAGGAAACATGGAAAGGGTTAAAAAAAACAATGACCATTTAGAAGTGGTATAACAAAAATAAAAGTTGAAAGGGGGGCTGTAATTCGTTAACTACAAAAGTATAAGAAAGAGCACATGCACAAGGGTAGGTATCTTAACTGCTTTTGTACTGAGCGTGGAGGAGGACTGTCAGCTCTGACTAGAGATTTCCAAAGAAAACAGATGTTAACAGCAATAGAAATTAAAGTTGGAGAACAGCAAAGAGCTTTTACAGTTATGTTAATTAAGCTGTAGTATAAAAAAGTCTATTTAAATAAAACATTGTGAGTTATGTAAGGTGAAAGAAAATGTGTTGATTCAAAACACTATACTAGAAGAAAAATAGAAGGTAGCATAGATGAGAACATTAACTAAAAACAGAGTGAGTAGCAAAGGAGAAAGAGGAATTGGTGTGTTGAAAATATAGCAATTTTATCAAGCCAGCATGATTGAATGTATTTTGAATTTAGATGTGGATGTTTGCTTATAGTAAATAATTTAATAGTATGTAATTTTCACCCCCTCACACAGTCAGACAGGCACGTACACGACCAGTTACAGTTCCATAAAAGCGCTTATGTAGACACCACTCATATAGCCAGACAGGGACTGCCACACTCAGTCACACACCCAGAAAACCATTCAGACCCATTTACTCACCTATACATACATTTACCTAATTATTTACACACCCATACAGGCACTGACACACCCACACCTGTATAGGCATACATGTATCTTGCACTTAGATAGTCAGTTACACACGCACTTACACACTTATATGCCCAGTCACCCACATATATATCTACTCACATACCTATTTACAAAAAACATAGTCACTCACACACCCAGTGCGAAACAGAGGCACTTACACATATATTCACATACCCACACAGCACTTATGTATGCAGTAGTAACTAAGCTAGTTGCACACAGTTACATACGCCAAAATTCACTAACACAGCCAGTAATCAATCCATAGAGCCACTTACACACACATTTACAGACCCATAGAATTACTTAGAGAGACAGTCATATGCTGGCATAGTTACTTACATCTCCAGTAACATACTCACAGAGGGACTGATACACTTATTTAGATGTGTACTCAAGTACTGACACTCCTAGTCACCCATACAGACAAGTAGCGCTTTAAACATGTCTTGGGCATACTACTGCAGAGCCTGTATGTGCAGTTTTACTGCCATGTTGGCATGGCATTTAAAACCCCTTTCCAGGCCTTAAACTCCTCTTCTACTACATATAAGTCACCCATAAGGTAGGTTGTAGGTAGGCCAAAGGGCAGGGTGGTATGTGCTCAAAAATATACATTGAGGGTACAGTGAGTTACATGTGAACTTAGAGGCCCATACGCCCAGTTAAACATCCAGTCTCTCACCCATACTGTGACTCACGTACTTATGTACAGAACCATAGAACCACTAGTACACCCAGTCAGACAGCAACAGAAGCAATTACACATTCACTCACCCACATACTACTTATGTATCCAGCAGTAACAGAGTCAGTTGCATATAGAGTTACATACCCCAACACTCACTATAACAACCAGTAAGCAATCCATACACCAACTTACATCCACATTTACAGACCCAACGAGTTACGAAAAGTCAATCATATAGTGACATCCTTGCACATTCAGTGACACACCCACAGAGGATCTGATAGTCACTCAGATATGTACTCATGTACTGACACTCCTAGTCACCCATCCTGACAAGTAGCCCTTTAAACATTTCTTGAGACTGCTACTGCAGAGCTTGTGTGTGCAGTTTTACTGCTAGGCCGTTTGACATTTAATACCCTTTGCCATAATTTAAACACTCCTTTTTTCACATATGTCACCCCTAAAGTACGGCCTAGGTAGCCCATTGGGTAGGGTGCTGTGTAGTTAAAAGGTAGGACGTACTTTTATGTTTCAGTCAATTACACATACACTTACAGATACATACACCCAGTTATATAGCCAGTCAACCACCTAGAAGGCCACAAACATACCTATTTGGTAAACCACACAGCCACTGTCACATCCAGACAATGACAGATTCACTTACACATTCACTCGCACACTCACACAGTACTTATGTTTCCACTACCAATAGAGCCACTTGCAAACACAGTTACACAACCAAACACTGACAAACGCAGCCAGTTACTAATCCATACAGCCACGTATATGCCAATTTAGACATCCATACAGTCACTGACACACCCAGTCACATACTGAGACTCCCATTTTCACCTTAGGAATTTGGGCAGTTTACCACTGCTAAATAGTGGTAAAGTCTCACCTAAACATGGTTTCATTGACTTATCCACAGTGGGTATATTAAATTGATCTATAAGTCCCCAGTAGAGTTCACTACTTATGCCCTGGGCCTGTAAATTAAATGTTAGCAGTGAGCTTACAGCACTAATTGAATCATCCATTCAAGTAGGCCTTTAAACAAGACTGAGCCCTGTCACTGCTGAGCCTGTGTGTGCACGTTACTGCCACTTTGACATGGCATTTAATACTTCTTGACAATATTTAAACTCTTTTTTACATATGTCACCCTGTCGGGGTGGCCTAGGGCAATCCGGAGGATTTGATTGATGAAATACCCTGGCATGTCAAAGGAACGGGCCCGAAACCACTCAGTTGCCTGTGATTT
Organism: Triturus cristatus; assembly: GCF_964204655.1. Classification (NCBI taxonomy): domain Eukaryota; kingdom Metazoa; phylum Chordata; class Amphibia; order Caudata; family Salamandridae; genus Triturus; species Triturus cristatus. The sequence continues at coordinate 563,954,816 of NC_140588.1, forward strand.
ACTTACAGCAGTAAGCTGTCGGGCAACATCAGGAAGGAGAACAGGAAGTCCCTCCTTCTTTTTTCCACATCAGAATTGGGAGGAGGATAAGGGAGAAGTCATGGAACCAGGCCCATTTAAGAAGGAGTCGGAGAAGATTCAGGGGTCGCTGTATCTGTTCTGGAGTGGACCGATGTGAAGAGGAGTATTGAGGGAGGATTGCCAGAGCGGAGGACAGCAGAGACAAGCTTCGAAGGAGTGCTGTGGGAGTCAATGGACATCTCCAGGGATATTGAAGCTGGGGAGAAGCCAGGAGGCCACCATCAGGACGCTGCGCTGTTCCACACTCCTATCACTTGTACAGGTTCATTTCCTTACATGCCATTGGAAGTGGGCGGAGCTTGACACTGGGAGGGTTGTGTCTCTAGAATTGTGCACTACATGTGCCGAGAGCCTGTAAATTACATGCTAATCGGGGTCCTGCAGCACTACCAGTCGACAATTGCCTGCTACAGACATTGAACTGGACAAACTTAACACTAACCTTTTTCTCTCTCAAAGGAATTCTGAATTGTTTCCAAACAATACTCTCCTTTTTCAGAGGTGGCATTTTTTCCTGCTCATTCAGTACAGAGTCAGGTTGCGCTTGTTGGTCTTAAGACATACCTGCTTCTATCTGAAGTACTTGTACATAAAAGTGTATTTGTAAATAGTTAAATAAGTTATGTTATGTTTATTGTTTGGTTTAAATTGTATAATGTTACCTTCACAGATAACTTATTGCAGTAAGCTGGTACTGTTATTTGTTGAACATTTGAAGGTTTCCCCAAAACTGCTACAGATGGTGAGTATGCTTCTGCTCCAGTTACCTTCTTCAGCATGAAGTGATTGTATGTCCTTTCATGGATGGTTTTAACATGCTTTCACATGTAAATGTTGTAGACTTGTAAAGCGCACAGCTACCCCAGCAACGGGGCGTCCCGGCGCTGTAGACCGCTGGGGAACCCGTCCTGGCTATCCCTGTGAGATGGTCCCTTTCTGGGTATCTCCAAGGTGAAACCAGGCATCCCTGGCGTCTGTGGGGGGCCGTTGTAGAGATGAGGCAAGCTTAATGCCCAGAGTTGCCGAGTGTGTTCCTGGTTAGAGTAGGTACGGAGGCGAGAATTATCGAGTCCGTTTTGACCCTGGTCCACGACCCTGCCGCGTCGGGAATTGAACCCTGGTCCCTGGCCGATTCTCTGCTTACGGGTCTGCCGCCTCTAACTAGTGAGCCACACCTCTCCACATGGAACTTGTCCTATAAGAATACATTTTACCAGTCTCTCTTGATAATTGATTGCTGCAGACATTGCACTGCTCAAACTTGACAAAAACGCAACTCTTTCTTTAAGTTGTCTTGGTGTCTTTAATTTGAGTACTTTAATGTTAGAGTTTGCTTCTCACAAAAAATCATGCACGCCATACCATGGATATTCTGCACAACTGATGGATAGAAATCAAGTTGGTATTCCCAAATTTTGCAACATGCACTTGGGCTCACCATGACGCTGATACGAGCACCTTTTGGTCCCACGTTGGCATCCCATCAGATTTAACAAATTTGGAGAGGTAAAGTAAATAGACAGCAGCACTGCAAGTACATGGGTGGTGTCCTAGTGTAGTTAATCAGAAGTTCAGGCTTGGGTGTGTTTCTGTATTTAACAGTTAAATAAGCGATTTTATGTTTATTTGTTAAGTATTTGGTATACATTGTATTGTAATGTGTTAATAAAATGTATTTCTAAAGTTATAAAAATGTATATTACTAATTTAACTTATGGGGCACAGACACACCCATACAGGTAATCATAAATGAACTCACACACCTAAAGAGTCATTCACCCAGGCACTGACACACCCACTCATACACTCACAAACCCACTCAAAATCCCATACAGTGATTCACACACCCATTTACATATGCAAACACCTTTTTCTACAGTCTTTATGATAGTTTTTTCCCCACTATTCAATGATGATTTTTTTAACAGTATATCATTTATGGTGTAGGAGTATAGAACCTGAGAATAGTAAAAAAAAAAAAGGGAAAATGCACCCCAGAAGACATTTTTACAGTGACAAGCATGTGGCATTTTGTACAGTGAGTAACCATCTCACTTAAACCTTCGCAGGCAGTTGGTATTGTAATGACTGCAGCTGATGATGGTTCTCCCAAGGGTGCTGTTGAAGTGGACTGTCCTGATACACGTGCTTTCTCCTGCATCATCAGGTTGTAGACCCTTTCATGAACTGTTTTTAAGTGTTTCCACACGGAACTTGCGCCATGTGGATACTTCTTGGCAGTACTCCTGGATAACTGCTTGCCGCAAATATTACACTGCACATGTTCATCTGTAACATTCTTTTCCGCTGAAGGTATTGCAAAATGCTTCCATACATCACCTTGTTTTGTTCTTGCTGGTCTAAAGATATACCTGCATGTATCTGGAGTGCTTGTGCACAAAAGTGTATTTGTAAATAGTTTTTTTTTTAAACTTATTTTTCTTGCAGATTTGCACAGAATCACATCGCATATTTTGCCATATATATGTTACATTTTATCTTGGGCAGTCTATTGTTAACATAGTATATCCTGTCAATCTGTTAATGTTTTCATATGCCCACTCAACAGCTTCATTTACTAGGCATATCTATGGCTATTACAGTGCTTGAACACTTTCCCACACCGGAGTAGTGTGTGCAACAATACTTGTCCGAACTGTTAAATAGAAAAACAGAAAAGCAAAAAGAAACAATTTAACTAATAGTACAAAAGAAAAAAGGGAAAAACCTTGGCAGCAACTGGTGGCGGAACCATCTCGCGGGCAAAAATTATAAATCCTCTAGGGCGGGGCTATCGGGAATCTGAAATTGTGTTGTCGTAAGGGCTAGAGAAGGCCTATTTCTGCCCTCCAATGAAGGCTATTTATTTATATGTGGGAGTGAGGGTTTTCTCCATTCTCCAAATTTGGCTCGTGGGCGATAGGATTTGACACCTGTGTTGAGTTCTCCCCCCCCCCCCCCCCCTGGTCTCGACTGATGTTGAGTGTAATTCCTCCAACATGTGTCCCCATTCTTCCAGGTCTCGCTTTGAATTCTCATCCATACGCACTGCTCTCAGGCACCACTCTTCAGCCACACCCCATTATTGCATATCTGCCGTCCATTTGTCTATGCCAGGGGGTGTAGTGTGGGTCCAATGTATTCAAAATGACTAGGCTTAGAAGTGCAAATCTGTGTCTCACGCCGGTCCCCTTTTTTGGTATCGGAAGTACTCCCAGGAGACACTGTTTAATGGATACCTCCATACGCACTATCATAGTTGTATGGAGTACCTGGATCACTTGTTTCCAATATACGTGTAGGCGGACACAGTTCCAAGTCATATGAATAAATGTGGAGTGATCTGTACCACACCTGGGGCAACCCGCGCTATCTATAAATAGTTAAATAAGTTGATTTATGTTTGTTTATTGTTTGGGTTAAATTGTATTGTAATGTGTTGATAAAATGTATTTGTAAAGGTATACAATGTATATTACTAAGTGAAATCATGGGTCACAAACACAGCTATACAGGTACTCATACATTAACTCACACATCTATACAGTCACCCACACATATACTTACACACCCACTAAAAAAACCATAGTCAGACATGCCAATTTACACATGCAAACACCTACTTACATAGTCTCATACATCTATACAGTCATTCAAACACCCACTCACACACCAAGCCACACACCAATATAGCCACTTATACACCCAGCTATATACTGATATACCCACTAACACACCCACACACCAAGACAGCTACTCTCACACCCACCCATACACTGTTAAAGCCACACAGAGACTGACACATCCATGCACAGACCAATACAGTTACTGACACACCAAGGCACTCACCGATGCAGCCACTGACAGAACTAGGCTCGCACTGAAACAACCGCTGACACACCCAAGGACACCCCGATACAGCCACTGATATGCCTAGACACCCACTGATACAACTACTGACACACCCAGCCACACTCTATTAGAGCAGCTGACACACACAGGCAAATACGTATACAGCCAAGGACACACCCAGTCACATATAGATACAGCCACTTAGGCATTCAGCCAAATACTGATACAGCCTATCAAACACTCATACACATATTGATACAGCCACTGCCACACCCAGCCACATACTAATACAGATGCTAAAACACCTAGGCACACATTGTTACACTCTGACACACCCAGGAATGCACAGATTATTAATGTTATTGTTAACTGGGATTTATAAAGCGCATGTTCACCGACAGGTATCTTAGCGCTGAGAGAGAGAGAGCGAATAAACCCCGCCAAAGATCAGCATGTACAAGCTCCTGGTATTGGCCTATGTTGTGCCCCAAGCTTCTATAAAAAGAAGAGTCTTAAGTTTTTTCCTAAAGGGGAGAAGGGTGGGTTCCCTATGTAGGCTCTCCGGTAGCCCATTCCACAGTTGAGGAATCACTACAGAGAAGGCTCTGCCCCCTTTGGAGGTAGTTTCGAAGCACGGGCAGGCCAGTAGGCCTGCCTCTGACGAGCGGAGAGTACGTCCTGGCATATAGTTTTTGAGGCGCTCCTTGATGTAGACTGTGGCCTGGCCATGAATGGCTTTGTGAGCAATGCAAAAACCTTTAAACCGGGCTCTCTGTTTGATAGGGAGCCAGTGCAGCTGCTGCAGTAGCGGAGTAGCATGTGCCCATCTTGGGAGCCTAAAGACCAGCCTAGCTGCGTCGTTCATGGCAACTTGTAGTTTGGTTAGCAAATTCTCGGGGAGACCAATGTACAGAGCGTTGCCATAGTCCAACCACGACAGATTCATTGCCAACATGACCATCCGCAGTGTAGTAAATGAGAGGAGGGGAGCCAGTTTCCACAGCTGTCTCAGTAAGCCCACGCAGGTTTTATGCCTAGGCTTTTTACGACCGGGACTGGCGTAGGGGTGGTGCCCAATTCTCGTGGCCAGCCTTACATCCACAGTGGATCCAGTGGGCCACTTCCTTGTCAGCTACTGATGTAGACGAGGTCTTTGACCCTACACTCAGAACACAAGAACTTCTCCAGTATGAACAAGAATACCCCATGTCAAATGAAATTTTGCCTCTAGGCCAGTATAATTACATAATCTATTCTTATGGTTCAAACCATCCTCTGAATGGCCATTGGTGCTGCCACTTACTCAACTTCTCTTGCCTTTGCCTCTGCACTTCACGTAAGTTCTGCCACTTGAAACCAAGCCATTTCAGATGTTGGGTTCAATTATTCTGTCGCTGGTGTTGCTGTTGATGGCTGTGAGATAAAAGCTGTGCCCTCTCTGGAGGTTGATGGTTGAAAGCCAGAACGTCTGCACAGACCTCTAATTTCCAGCCATTCTTTTTCCAGGTCTCTTGATGTGTGAAACATCCCTTTCTGAAAAAGGAATGAAAGAGGCCAGTATGTTTTTGTTCTGTGGATCAAGTATTGTGTCATATATGTGCTCTTTGGAGGACACAAACTCTCTTTGCAGCCTTAAATAAACACCCAAGTGAAGAATTAAGCTTTGAACCAATTCATATGCTGCTTTGTTCACACCAGCAAACGTTTGCGACACCTTTTTCAACTGGTCCTATAGTAGATGCAATAACAGGATTGCTTGGCTCATCGTACTGTCCTCCTTGCTTTCTTCCCTTGTAAAAACCTCAAAAGGAAATAGCATTTGTCTCAGAAATTTGACTAGCCCATATTTGTCTATCTCCATGGTTATGCTTCTCAAGTTGCAACCCCTCTTCTTTGAAGGACATAGTTGGTGATTAAGCTGTACTGATTAAACAGATGTGTAGTAGGTTGACTTCCAACGTGTTGGCACCTCCTGTATGAGGGGTTTGACTGGTACTCTATTAGCATGCTGAATGATCCTCAACTGCTTCCGAGCTTTAAAAGAATAACTGAAATTAGTGCAGATTCTTCGGCAGGTGGCCAGTATGTTGCTGGCCATGTCATCTTTTTTGAGAAAGTCCTGCACAATCAAGTTGATGCAATGCGCCAAACAAAGGAACCTGAAATAGCCACAATCTGCCATGGCCTTGACTATATATTTGCTACTGTCCATGGCAACAAATCCAGTTCTGAGATCACTGGGTTGAAGCAATTCAAACACATTGCTATTAAACTATTCCAAGATGTTTGCAACTGTATTGGGTTTCTCCATGGTAACACTGCTGCTATTGCATGAAGCTGAACGCCCTTAAAACATTCTTCTGCGGTAAGACGTACAGATAGCTGTTGCCTAATCCCCATTAAAGGGATCAGGTTACAGTGATACACATGTAATCAGTTGCTTGACAACTGACCCACATGTCTGTAGTCAGTTAGATAGTGTGAACAGCACTCTGCTTTATAGCTTGGCCAGCACATCGTGATGGAGCGATGGAACAGCAACTCTGGCAAAATAGGTTCGGCTGTGAACCTTCCATTACAGGCAGATGGCTGCCACAAATTATAAAAATCCCATTCCTTCCACAAGCGAAAAAGGGAGGAGGTCCAGCACTAACATTTTAGCCAGCTTCTCATTGTACAAACATGCCTCTGGGTGGGCTGCGTTCATAAGACCCCTTCTGCCTAAACATGCCTTTAATAATAGCTTGTATTTGTTTTTTCTGGTGCTACGGACACATGCAACTTCTGGAGAGAACCAAGAGAAGGTAGAGGTAGACTCAATGTGCATCTTGGGGGAATCACTGTATGTAGCAGATGTATCTGCATCTGAGTCTTGTGTCATTTGGAAGCTGCTGATGCAGGTGATGCTGGCACACTACAGGACTGCTTTGTGTAATGCCCCCCAGTGACGTATCTAGACACTTTGACGCCCATGGCGGACGCTGCCTTTGTAAGAGCGGGAGGGGTGGAGGCCCCCATCCCCAAAACTCATGCCAACCGGGGTGGACCACACCCTCGCCCCCTCTGGCTGCAACACTGATGCGGCCATTTTCCTCTTCCTTATTACCATCTTTTTCTTCTACCACTGTGCAATCTGCTGCCTTCCCTCTCTCATCTCCAGTACCAGCTATCTTTTTAAGGTGCTTCTCCCACCGGATTGAATGATGTTTTATCAGATGAGACGCTTGGCCTCCAGCAACGTAGTGAAAACCTGGCTTACCTTGACGAACACTCGCGTGGCAAGTGTAGCATATTGCAGTGTTATCCTCTTGCCTGCTAATTGTAAAGAATTCCCAAACTGCTGAGGATAACTTTTATAGTGTGCCAGTGCCGGTTGCTGAAGAACTGGAGGTAGGTGGCTGTGTAGTTTGCCTCTCTGTAGGGTGTACAAATATGTAAGCCAGTGGTGGTGGTGTTGGAACCACAGCTCTCTTGGCAGGTTGAATAGGAGAGGTAATATTGGTGTCCTCTGAGCCCCCCTCCATACTGACAATCACTGGCTTCTCCTCATGACTGTCACTTTCCATAATTCTAAGGCTTTCCGGAACTTTCCTTTTCCTTTGTCTCTCAGGGCAGGTCTCATACTAAGCCGGGGTCCAATCCATGCCCAGATCCTCAGAAGGGGGGCATGGAGAAGATGATGGAGCACTCTTTCTTTTTCTTGCCGGAGATTGTGATGCCAATGATTGAAAGCCACATCTTGCTCAGGAAGAAGTTCAACTTCCTGTTCTGCTCCTACTTCAGAAAGAACTGTTACTGGCTGTTGCTCCAATTGTCCACTTTCCTGCAATGGTTGGGTACTAGTCTGCAACTGAGAAAAATCTAGTTCAGACTTGCGGTTGTCACCATGACTCCAGTGGCTGCATCGCTGAGACACATGGGCTTGAGCTTAGCCTTAGGTTGGGGTTGTGCTGTTGATGATGCAGGAGTGCTGTTCCCAGTCTTTTGCTGCTCAAAGGAGGGTGCACCTGCAGCAGGCACACCATGTTTCATGAAAAAGGTAGAGGCCAGCAAGCTAGTGGTGGCAATATACTTTTTCTTCTCCTTACTGGCCACTTTCTTGGCTGGAACACCCTTCTTTGGGGCCATCTTCAAACTCTTTCTCAACTCTGGCAGTTGCCACTGAGCTGCAGAAGCAGAGGACAAATCAGCTGTTGTGCATCACTGACGGCCTTCTGTTTGGGTGTTCTGTGTGTGCTAATGTCGCTTAAGCCCCTAACCACAAGCAAATAAGAAAATAATTCAGCGAGACATGGAATTTGTAGTTTGAATCTAAAGACAATATAATTTAGTGAGGTCACATCACAAATAATGAACAATAGGGTATCCATTCCTAAATCATAACATAATATTTCATTAACATACGGATTGAAAAGTTCACTTTATGTGCCTCTTAGACATATGAGATGCCTGGGATAGGCAAGGGGTGCAAGGTGAAAATGGAATAATCCTTAAAATCATTAAGGCTGGTATGCACCTACGGGGTATGGTAGGCGGCCTGTTCAAGCCAAGGGAAAATGGAATAATCCCTAAAAAGATTATTGCGGGTGTGTCCCTATGGCAGGTGGTGGGTGCAGGGGGAAAATTGAATAATCCTTAAGAAAACTATTGCTGGTGTGCACCTGTGGCAGTCAGCAGGTATAGGGGAAATTGGAATAATTTTTAAAAACATTATTGCTGGTGTACGCCTATGGCAGGGGGCCAAGCATCCAGAAATTGTGCTCGGGACACCAAATCTCGCTCACCAGTTCGCTTGCTGGAGCCTTGCATTGTTGCAGTTATCATTGCATTGCTTGAACATGTACAAAATACTACCATGTGATGACTGGATGGAATTCGTCCGGAACTCCGCGTTGAAGAGTAACACAGAGTGACCAAAATTCCGATAGCGGAATGACATTTTCCGCCCACCCCTAATCAAGGCATATCATGAAAAATATAGGGTTTCAAACAAATAGGTCAACTAGGTCAATCTTTGCCAATTCCATGTCGCTATGTATCGTGATCAGTCTCTTAAATGTCCACTTGCAATCTATCTTTAGATGCCTAAATGGCATCTCATTTAGAAACTTTGATGGATCTCTGAAGCACGGAGGCCTCTCTGTCCATGTAGATCTTGTAGTATAAACTCAAGCTATTGTTTTCACATTAGACAGAATTTCCACTCCCATCCGTCCTAAGACACCAAAAAAAAAATCCCAACAAGTAGTTCCAAACAAACTTGCTGAACTAGAAAACGCAGGAGCTCCCATGAGCACAAACAAATAAAAACTGGTTTTTGTGAAGATCACCAGCTACAAAATCCACCTAATAGTGTATGAGAAGGTAAATAGAGACTTATACTCCACATGATGGCTCATTAGAACTGCTAGTAAGAGTAGGAAACTTTTTGAAAACATTATTATGCATGCCTTCATCACCACCCCTTGCGAACTGTGAAGAAAGGTGGTTCACTATCTGGTATGGTTGTGTGATCTCACCATGTAATAAAATAAAGAGGCCTGGGGGCAGGCAATTCATGCAGTTTTGCATTGCCGAATTCTGCGAAGTGCCCAATAACTCTGCGAGATTCTGTGGGACACAGCAAGCAAGTGCTCATCTGTCTGTTCATGTTGCTTTTTTTTAATGCGAGTTGCGCAGTTCACGCTGCAAAAATCTGTGTGATTGGCGCCACATAGTTCTCAGTGGTGTGGCCATTTGGTTTTTTACTTGCTCTCTGTTCTGTGCATGGTTCTGGGCTTAATTTTTCAATCTAGTCTAATCTATTCCAATCCTCCTTTTATCCCACTCATCCACCCCTCATTTACCTTTACTTTATCAGTGTATTTCTTTGTCGTTGTGTACTTCACATTTTTGTCTTTTTTTAATTTTCTGTGACTGTTAGTACTTACTTTTGTTTTCCCTTTTCATGTTTAGTTCTTTCTTTCTCCTTCTCTTACATCCTACTTTTCCTATTCCTGTTTTTCTCCCACCCAGCGCCATGTCAGAGCAGCGAGAGAGTGAAAGCAGTGGCACCAGTGTGGCTGCTAGCTGCACACCTTGTGGTCACTGGCACCGTGAAGGGGTGCTGCCCCACCCCATTTTTTTCTGATGTGGAGGTGGCAGCACTTATTTTTCATATCCAGTGCCACCTCCACATCAGAAAAACAAATGAGCCTGCAGAAACGTCTGCTACTGTGGGGAAGGGTGCACTGGTGCATGCGCCGGAGCACTAGGGTCCAGCGCACCATGCAACAGTTGACGGGGCTCGGTGAGTAAATATTTCATTTTTCTGCTCTACAATGCTAATATTTTTTTTTCAAATAGCACGCTTCTCAAACTCAGAAGTAAGTTAAGTTTATGTTCCAAATATCATGTGATCCAGTTTGAGCTAGCCAGGTGCTCAACGCTACCTAATTTTACTCCTCGTGTCAGCACTCGCTTAGGCTAATTATATTGGGGAGTCATGCAGACTCCTCTGTCCTGTCATTTGAAAAGTGGTACTAGTAATATCAGTGAGTTAGTGCTCTCTGTGCATTTCTTAATGTAGCTCATACATTCCCAATCTATTGATATGTAGTAATACTATTATACTATGCATTGAAAAGGGAGACTAAGTTGGCCCATCAAAGGGGAGTGAGAAGCAAACATCATTCGTTGCAATGCATTAGTAGTTCCAAATGTATTTTAGGAAATTAGGAATAGGGCTTAGGTTTTGGAAATTAGGACTATGTTAACTGAACAATACGAGTGCTATAGGGGATCTGATTTAGAAACGTACAGTGTTACTGCGTTTGCCTGTCAAAATATTTTTGGGGAGATTAACAGTACCACTAATCTATTTTTTTATCTTCTTTATTTCTAACATCGCCACCCAAGGGCAAGAAAAAGAGGGCATCGTCAATGGCGGGTCCAGACATGGCTGCCACTACCAGGGCAGCGGCATGTGGAAGTACCACCACCAGCTTCGTGGTCGTGGTCAATAGCTCTGCTGGTCCCAGTAAGTCCTGTTATTATTATTATTTCCCTAACTTTTACCTCTCCCCACTATTAGAATAATTTTGCGTGGTTTATTCTTTTTCATACTGTCTCTTTTTTCCAACTACTTTCTTAACTAATGTTTGTTAAATTCTTGTTATCCCCGCATTATCCTGCTTTTCTATATTTCATGTTTGTGTAGCTGACTTCCTACTGTCTGTACTAGTAGTCTGAAGCTTTCTTCTGCTTTGTTAGTAAGCTTTCCCTGTCCCCTTATATATCTGGACTGGTACTGTAAGGCTAAGATAACAGATTTTAGGTACTCTACTGTGACGAATGCAGGCCAAAATAAGCTATTTTTCTATACGCATGTTTGTTGAGAAGGCTTTCTTTTGCTTGCTCATGCTCAAACAGTAAAACGAGAGAGTGCCCATGGTCATAGTGTACCCCCACCCCAAATGTTGTGGTGTGTTATCATTCATTTTATACCAGCAGTTTCAATGACAGTGCAGTAAGGCAGGAAGTAGTATGAGATCAGGGACTGACTAGGCCAAAGCTTAGCACATGATGATGATTAGTGACACCCCACTATTCTAAAGCAAAACCTTTACCTACCTGCAATAATCCCATTAACTTACCCTTCAGTAGAGTAAGTTAAGCTTCTTTTCCTTACTGCCAAGCAAATGTATTGGTTGAAAATATTTTGTGGTGGAGGGCCAGTGAGTAAAATGAGAATAAGTGCCTAATTTCAAGTTTTGCTGATGGGATACTCTGTGATGAATGTGTCAAATAAAATCTATATCCAGTTCCTTTCCCTGTGCTGTATTGCATGGTTTTTCTCACCGTCTACTTACGGCAGACAGGATATAAACATCTTAAATGTTACCCATGTATGTAGTATCATTATTCTTCTTTTGCTCTTTGGAGTCAGGGTAGGATTGAAGAGCATTTTGAGAAGAGGAGGGCCATTAGAATTAAAGTAAGATAATTGTCAATCACAGCTGCCATGGCTGCAGACTGCAGAGAGAAGCAAAGTATTCCACACGTTAGCTAGCATGCCTCCATTAATTTAGCACAGCAAGAATACTTGTACTCCATAGTTCATAATGCCTTACACATTAATGAGAGGTAATTTATTTTTATTTTTTCACACAAAGTGTCTGTTTTGTTTTTTTATTAGGAAATCATGTAAAAGAAAAAAAATCACTCTGTTTGTTTAATCTGGTCTTATTCTGCTTTAATGTGAGGCATGTATGGGTAATAAATGGCCCTGTGACTATCCTAATCACATCAGATTCCAATGGCCCTAGGGGGCCAGCAATGTACTGATACTGTGACACAATATAATTTTAAACAAGAGTTTTCACAGAGCAATGTTTACTTTTATTTATTTTTTTGCTTTCTTGATATACCATCACCATCTACACTACAGGAGATAGCAGCATGACTGCGGCGGCAGAGGTCGGAGGATATCCAGGCTGAGTACCATCGGCTGTTGGCTCTGAAGGAGGAAGAGGCTGAGGCGACAGCATCTGCCACTGCCCCGGGCCCCAGTTCCTCCAGCCAGTCTCCAGTGCCTCCATCCTCCCAGTAATAACATCACCAGTGCTGTCGGCAGCTGACAGCCTCATGGAATACCACTGCTGCCCCGTCCCGCCCAGACCACCAGCTTAAATGCTGCGTGAGCTGGCGCAGCTTCACCTGTCAGGTGGCACACCTCGAAGAACAACAGCAGCAAGTCTGGACTTGCATCAATAATTACCTCTTCAAAGACATTTTTTTATTTTTTATTTTGGTGGGAGAGACCTTTGTTGTGGGTGGAAAAGTGGGAATTGGGAAGGACAGTTGGGGCAGTTTTAGACTTTTCTTTTCACATTGGACATTGGTTGGAGCAATATTTATTAGTTTAGGGAGAAAGGTGGGCCTGTTGTGGGTGGAGAGGGTGGGTTTTTCTGTTAAAAATTAAAGGGGAAAAATTATTCCAATACTTTATGCCTGAAGTATTTTTGGCGGTGTTTTACTTTTACTTTGCACTGCTAACTTTTTGAGCAGTCTGTTTTTTTGATCCGCTTATCAAAGTGTATACCAATTAGTTATAGTTAGTTATACCCTTGTCCTTCTACCCACTGTAACTATATTGATCATTGGGGGGCATGCTGCCATTGCCTTTATTGCCTACAGCAACCTAGATAAACATGACATAATTACTTATCTGCAGTAGAAGTTAATTACTTACTAAACTACTTCACTTCACTCCATAGTTCTCTTACCTGAATAGATAAAGCAATGGCTGCTTCTTCTCTCATTTGAACCAGCACATATGCTCAGCAGCTTTTCCCAAATGACCTCTTTCCAGTCCACAGAGCTGAGTAGCCTCAGAGTTACCATCAGCATGGTTTCCCTTTGAAGTCAAAAACTCCCTTCTTCCGGCTGTTGTTGAGGTAGTCCCACCCTGAGTCCTTCCATCCTCCACCTGTCTCCGAGTAACAAATCAGTCCAACTCCATCCCGACCCGAGCGAGATAGGCCTGTAGTGCACTGCTGTTGAGGAGCAAGAAGAGAACCAGAATTTGACTAGGGGGCTTATTTCATAAACCAACCTTGGCGAGGTGAGAGGCAGTTGGGCTTTGTGGCGAGGCTCCGAGGCTGTGAGGCTCGTGAGGGTCCTGTCCTACTGCGCCCGGTGTGGCCGTGCTCTGCGGTCCCTAGCGGACTACATTACCCAGAATCCTGAGCGGGGCACTTCCGCCCGACATCGCGCCCGGAGGCGCTGAAATACCGCAAGGCTCCCCCCGCGTCGCGGGACGCGCGCGGGCGGCGCCGGGCTGAGCCCGGGCAGAGGGCGGGCCGTCTGAGGCCGTCAGAGGACGAAGGAGGTCGGGTTGGGACTATCCCTTAACATCTTGTTATATTCGTTTGAACTGGGGTGAGTCCTGTAAAGTACTTTTAGCAGTGTTGTCATATATTCATATGTCATATGACGAAGGGGCCTTCCAAACCAAGTACAAGGGCAGCGGGCATGGGGACATTGGACAATTTTTTAAAACAGGCTGAAACTGCTGTAGTTAATGAAATAGCCCTGGTTGAACGTCGACTGTCCCTTGACCCCACTGGACATCCAAGTATTTTGCTACCTCCGGCAGACATTCCCTCTTCCAATGCACCTCCGGCTGCATTGTATCCCCGTGTGATTCCCAATGTGTCAATTGTGGAAGATTGTCAACTGATTGTTACTGCCCCCTTACATATATATAGCACAGTCCCCTCACCTGTGGCTATACACACCAGACAGTCTAGGGCCAAAAGCGATTTGATGACTAATGGGGGGAAAATTGTCATGGGGAAAAGAAAGGCTAACAAAAATCCAGAGGGTAATCGGAAACAGGCGAAACAACCAAGGACTAATACCATCGCCTCAGGGTCGGATCGAACTAACAGTAGTTTTTCACATCTAGATAGAGCGGACCCGGGAGAGAGAAGGTGTGATTGCTCTAATTCAGGCACGGACAAGAGTAGGGAGACACTCATGTCGAGCCTTGTCACAATTATGGATGCTCATCTCGGGTCACTTACCCAGCCCTTAATGGATACTTTGAAGCGCATTGAGGACCGTATTAGTGTTATTGAATCTCACCTTAGTATCAAGGTGCCTAAGACAGGCCCAAGTACCTTGGTAGGGGACACACTTAGTACAGTTACGGCCTCCGTTGATAACTTGTTGAACTCAATGATTACTCCATTACAACAACCAGTTCTTCCTGTAGTGTCTAACAGTTTGGGATCTAATATTCCCCTATCATCAAAAGACATCCTGGGAAATACTCATGGAAAGGAAGGGCAAACACAGGTTAAGGGGGGGGGTCACATTCTTTAGTACCCCAACGTGGAGGGGATTTGTCATTACACCTACCGGTAGAGGCATGCCCTTACACTATAATCTTAGCCAACGTTCCTAAATTGGAGTCTGATAAAAAGGAACATTGGACCTCCCTGAAAAATAAGGCTCTCCACTATTTGTCAAATAAAACGGTCCTGGGTCATCATCTTGACAACCATTTTATGATGATCAGAAGGGTTCCATGGGTGGGCAAGACTGTTAAACACCTGGAGGGAGACTGTATTGTTGTAAGTTTTAGATCCCCAGGGCTGGTGAATGACAGGCAGGGTCATTTGGAATCCATAAAGAGTTTGTGAATGTTCTCCCCTTGGGTTTTTTCTACCCCCCATTTTATACTAGACCGACGTTTATTGACCAACCCAACAGACTTGGCCCTAATAATTTTGCTGTCCCAGTCTCGAATAGATTTGATGTATTTTCCAATTTGGAAGAAAATGAGTGACTAGGGACACGTGAACTAAGTATTACCCCTGACATACGGGCTGTTGTCCCTGAAGCCGTGATATCGCCAAATAATGTCTCCACTTTAGTAAGATTAAATCAGGGATCACCGGGTTTCTCATCTAAATTGATCACCTGGAATATAGCAGGCTTAAAAAGTAAATTAGATGACCCTGCTTGGAGAGAACTAATTGGTCTGGGTGATATAATCGGCTTGCAAGAAACATGGGACACAGAGGATACGTTGAGTATTGATGGGTATGTTAGCTTTTTTGCATCGGCTACCCCGACTAGTATGGGGAGGGCGAAGGGGGGGCTGGTTACATTAATTTCGGCAAGTATTCCTGGGTCATTGACCCAATTAGAAACAGGTTCACCAAATTGTTTGGCAATCCAAATTTCGATGATCGAGGGATCTGATATTTTAATTGTTAATTTTTACAATTCCTATGACAGAGTTGCCACGACTGATCACCTGGCCGCGTTAAACCGTTTTTTGGTTGATCACAAGGAGACCAACAAAAATAATAGTAAGAATTGTCTTACCATAATAATGGGTGATTTTAACATCCATGGTTGCTCACATAAGTGCTTTTTCTCGGATCCTTTGGGTCCGACTGAGTTAGGGGATGCACATTTTGAACATACAGTGGCGGGAGATCTTCTCGAAACCATACTGGCAGACCATGGTTTGCTACTCCCTTTTATGGTAGATGATAATATACCCACTTTTAAAGGAAATGGGAAAAATTCAGTTATTGATTATATTTTTGTTAGTTCAGTCTGTGGGGTTAGTATCAACAGTTACATGGCGACTTGGACCCATTTCAGTGACCATAATCCTGTGATCCTTAGTATTTTGAACCTCTTTAAAAAACCTGTTAAATCCCAAGTTAGCGTGGATAAATCTGATATCCGTCCTACAGATCAGGATCGCAGAATTAGGTGGAATAAAGTTATTCCAGGCAATTTTTACAATAATTTAAAAAGTAAGGTAAGACCTGAATTAAATACGTGCCTGGACTTTGAAGCAGGGAATGATGAGGTTCTGGTGGCATACTCTGTAATCTGCTTGCAGATCTTTGCAGACTTGAGTTGCCCAGGTAATTACAAGGATAAGGCCGAGTTGGGGTGGTTTGATAAAAACTGCTCAAATGCAAATAGAAAGTTGAAGGCCGCCCTAAAATCCAAGCCAGTGAATAGGGTTATTGTTGCTGGGTTGAGGAAAGAATATAATAAAATCTTGGACATTAGGAAAAAGAAGATTAGGGAGGACGCGTGGGAAGAACTCTCTGGCGTGGATGTCCTCAGAAATAGCGCCAAGTTTTGGTCTGTGGTAAATAAACCCTTCTTTCGTGACACATGTAATGACCAATTAGATTGCGGTATCGGGAAACAATCATGGCACTCCCATTTTAAATCAGTCTATGAAATGGGCACCTGTGGGGAATCGAGTATTTCTTCCCCTATTGTGAACCCATATACTTTATTAGTCTCTAAGACAGAGGTGGCTGAGGCCATTGGGAAAATGACAAGCAACAAGGCTCCAGGTCCCGATGGTGTCCCAGCGGACCTCTTTAAGTCTGATCTTGAGACCTGGTCCATAGTATTAACAAATGTTTTTAACAGGGTATGTATCGCAGGTATTCCGGACACTTGGTCCGAATCTGTGATCATACCCATTTTTAAGAAAGGGAACAGGGGGGACCCTAGCTGTTATCGGCCTATCTCCCTTATTGATTCAGCAGTGAAGGTTCTGGGCCGTGTGGTTCTGGCCAGACTAACAGACTGGCTAGAAGACACGGATACCCTCTCGTGCCTACAATATGGGTTTCGTAAGGGGCGCGGGACCATAGACCAAAGCCTGAACCTTCACCTTTTAATAGGCAAATATACCATAGCTAAAAAAGGGACGTTCTATCTAGCATTCATGGACTTGTCCTCGGCGTTCGATCGAGTAAATCGTTCGAAACTATGGGGGTTACTCCTTAAATGTGGCATAGATGCAAATATTGTGTATTTCCTTGCGGATCTACATAGAGACCTCACTGCCACTGTCAGATATGATCGCCTTGGTTATTGCACGGATAAGATCGGACTCACTAATGGCGTTAGGCAAGGTTGTATTTTAGCCCCCCTGCTTTTTACACTTTATATTAATGATTTGGGCTCTGTATTAACTGAGTCATGCAAGGACATCCCCAGGGCGGGCAAATACGCCATCCCGGCATTATTATATGCAGATGATGCCGCCCTTTTAGCACGTACAGCAGTAGGGCTCCAAAATCTTTTAGATTCCTTTGCAAAATTTATGATTGCACTTGATCTTTTTTTTTTTTTTTTTTTCTTTTTTAATTCTTTTTATTTGCATTTTTAAACAACAGAAAACAATACAATCCACTGCTGTGTACATATAACATGTTATGGACGAGATTGCCGCCCCCCACCTCACCGCTAGTAATACTATAGATATGCTCCCTAACATAGTGTTCGAACCCCCTGCGCTTGACCCAACCATACGCCCATCCCCTCCCGCCGTACTGTCTCCCGACCCATCTATGTAGTCCAGCGTGCCCTACATGCCATCCGACCCGCATCCGTCCCCCAGCAATAGCAGGGAATGAACTTGAAAATTACAGTTCTTGAAGCGTTGTCTGCGCCAACCAGTGAGTAAAGGGTTCCCAGATATCCTTTGGCCTGGAACGCATCGGCATCATCTCCCAATATAGCGCTAGCTGCGACTGGCAATATACTACGCTTCGCACCCAGTCCCTGATATTAGGCGCTGTAGCCACCCCCCAGTGCATCGCAACTTGGCGTTTGGCTAGTAGGATAAGCATCGCTGGCAACTTACGGTGTTTGGGCTTGATCATAGGCAATATACCTAGCAGTGTAGCCTGCGGGGTGCATGGGATCTGCAGACCAGTGATCGTTCCCACTATGTTTAACACTTTGACCCAGAAAGCCGCCAACGGGGGACAGTCCCACGCCATATGTATGAAGGTCGCCGCACCCGTGCGACACCGCCAGCAAGCAGCGGAATCTCTCAGTCCCATGCGGTGGAGCCGGTGAGGGGTGCGATATATCATATGAATATATTTAAAGTGTATCAGGCGAAGTCGGTAATTAGGGGATAGGACCCCCAGGAGCCTGCAGCATAGATCCCAGTGTTCATCAGAAATGTCGGAACCCAATTCCGCAGACCACAGCTCACGGGCCGCCGGGATCACTACAGGATGGCTAGCTTGCATACGTTGGTACAATCTGGATATAAGCTTGCGTCCTGATTCTACCGCCAGCACGTTTTCCAGGGCTGGTAAATCTGGCGGAGGAGCCGGAAACGTGGGAAACAGTTTTTGACCTGTGTGGCGTAACTGGCAGTAGAGTAGCGTGTCTAACAGCGTCGGAGCCTCCTCGCCACACATCTGCTCCAGCGTGATGAAGGAGCCCCCCGGGAACAAGTCACCCACTGTGCGAAGGCCGTGCGCCGCAGCCCGCTCGCCAGTGCGCATATTCTGCAGCGGGGACCACATCGGGTTATGTCGCAGCGGCATCGATCCGGCATATAAGAGGTCCAGTCCAGCCCTGCGTCGCAGCCCATCCCAGGCCCATCTAAGTGCGTGCACCGGGTCTATGTCAGCGCATCTCCGTTTGTGCGGCGCATATAGGGCCACGGCGAGTGGCAACGGTGCCGCTCTATCCGTTTCTATCGCCACATGTGGCTGGAACGGCGTTGGGTGGACCCAGTGGTGTAAAAACTGTGCCTGCGTGCAGTATGCGTAGAGCGGGAAATCCGGCGCCGCCAGGCCTCCCTGTCGCTGCGGGAGAGTGAGGGTCTCCCACGCCACCCTCGGCTGCCTACCGCCCCACGCCAGCTCCACCATCTGCGAGCGCAATTGGCGCAAAAAACTAGCAGTCAGGGGCAGCGGAATGTTCCCGAAGAGATATAAGAGCTTCGGCAGGATGACCATCTTGGCCACCGCAATTCTGCCCGCCAGCGAAAGGGGCAAATGCTTCCAGCGGCCGACCCGCTCCTCGACCCAGCCCAGTGTACGCCCGTAATTTTCCGACCATATTTGCTGCATATCAGTGCTGATCCAGACCCCCAAGTATCGCACCGGTCCGTCTGCCCATTTCAGCGGGCAATTCGGGGAAAAGCGAGTCGTCCCGGCCGTCAAAGGTAGAATAACCGACTTCTCCCAATATATGGTTACACCTGATAGCAAGCCATACTCTATCAATTCTCCTGTCATGGGCGAAAGGTTTTCCCGCGGGTCGGTTACATACAAGGTAATATCATCCGCGTACAGAGACACGGTCAGTGCCCTCGACGAAAACCCTATGCCCCGGTTTGCGTGGTGCTGTCGGATGCGAGCCGCCAAGGGCTCTGTGGCGATGGCAAATAGCAGGGGCGATAAGGGGCAGCCCTGTCTCGTACCCCTCCCGATGGCAAAGGGCGCAGAGACTAGCCCGTTAACCCGTACCCGGGCAGTGATGTTGGTATACAACAAGCGAATATAGCCAATGAATGCCTCACTCATACCCATTCGCTGCAGCAAGGGAAACAGGAATCCCCACTCCAGGGAGTCGAACGCTTTTGTTGCGTCCAACAGCACCGCTACGGCTTGTACATGCGGGGCCAAGTAGTGTAGCACCCCAAATAAAGTTCGAAGATTGTGAGACGTAGAGCGGCCCGGCACAAAGCCCGATTGGTCAGGCCGTATCATGAGTGGCAGTACCGGTTGCAACCGCAGTGCTAGCATTTTCGCGAAAATCTTTGCATCCGTATTAATTAAGGACAGCGGCCTATAGGAGTCGCAGTGTTGCGCGTCTTTATCCGGTTTTAAGAGGGCGATAATGACCGCCTCTCTCATCGATTCCGGGAGCACACCCGCTTCAACGGCCTCAGTATATACTGCCAGTAGTTTGGGGGCCAGCAGATCCGCATATTCCTTATAGAATTGTGCCGGTAACCCGTCCGGTCCCGGCGCTTTCCCGGCCGCCAATGCGCCTATCGCCTCTTTAACGTCGTCTATCTCAAAGGGGCGATCAAAGTACCCCTTTTGGTGTGCATTGAACCAAATGAGCTGGATCGTATCAAAGTATCCCGGGTGCGGTACAATTCTTTATAAAAAGTCCAAAACGTATCTAGAATTGTTGGAGGAGTATACGCATGCCCGCCCTCCGGTGTCGCCACCGAGGAGATGAAGGGGGATGGCCGCTGCAAGCGCAGCAGCAGAGCTAGCGTCCTGCCCGGTCAGTCCCCCTCGCCATATCTGCGGGCCACCGCCTGTTTAGTCAGAAACTTAAGCTCCCTATCGGCTTCAGCCTGGTATTCCGTGAGCTTGGTGCGTGTGTCCGCCAGAGTTGACGCCGATGGGTCCGAACAGTACTGCACCTCCAGAGCATGCAGGCTGTCTTCCAGCCGCTTCAGCGTTCCCCTGATGGTCTTCAGCACCGCGGCCTGTCCCGCGATGCAGTGACCTCGTATTACCACCTTGAAAGCGTCCCACAGGGTGCCTTCCGACGTAACAGAGCCCGTGTTCTGTTCAAAATATTCCGTAACGCGTTGGTATATATCTTCCCGAAACACCGGATCGGTCAGGGCCTGTGCTGGTAAGCGCCACGCGAAGGGCGTCACATATGGCTGTGGCACGCGTAGCATCAGTTCCACTGGCGAGTGGTCAGAAAGGGTGCGCGCCCTGTGCACGACGTCCGACACCCATGCATGTACCTGTGGGGTTAAAAGCCAAAAATCCAACCTGGACCAAGCTCCCCTGTGTGGGGTGAAGCAGGTGCCCTCCCGCAGCTCGGGGTGCAGAACGCGCCACGAATCTAATAGCTGATAGTCCGTCATTAGGCCACGGAGGAGATCAGCCACATGCGGATGATGCACGCGGGCCGCTCCCTCCCTGTCTAGTTCCTGCGAGATTACCGCATTGAAGTCGCCGCCCCACATGCATGCGCCCTCTCCCAGCGACTGTGTCTTGTGCCAGACGTGTCGGAAGAAATCAGGGTCGTCCGAGTTAGGGCCATATATGTTGACTAGTGTCATTGGCATGTGAAAAAGCTTCCCCTGCAATATTATGTAGCGCCCCTCAGTGTCGGCATGCACCCGATATGTTTGCCAGGGTAGGCCTCGCCGTATTAAAATGGCCACTCCCTGGGAGTAGCTGGAGTAGCCGGACGTGTGTATTTCGCCCCATCTAGCATGTCGAAGCCTCACCCCGGCTACTTGGGGCAAATACGTTTCCTGAAGGAAACAGATGTCAGCTTGGTGTCGTGTCAGATATGCATGGGTCAATCTGATCTTGCGATGGTCATTCAGACCACGAATATTCCAAGTAAAACAGCGCAGCGCGGTCAGGTATGTGTGCGGTGGTGTTTCCTACGCAGCAAGGGGTTCAGTAGCGGCAGCGCGCATGTGGTCCGCAGGAAGAGCTCTCGCTCTGAATTTCGTAACAGCAAGAAGAACATGGCAGCGGTCAGCGGCAGGGCCACAACATCCTGTAGTATTACATACAAATAGTGCAGTGTAAGAAAACCAAACAACATTATCCAAATCCCCTCACCACCCACACCAACCCCCCAATCAGGTTGAGACACTCGCCCCCCCCACACCCAACAACTATATTGCATCAGTGAAATTACGGGAATTATCCCTGTGAGGGCGTGGGTCACCGGCATACTCCCCTGTCCAAAAGGCGACAGGGTGGCCGAACATTACCGCCCATTAACATATACACTATCTGCCTGCGGCGGGGTAAGCCCAACACCGATCCCCTCACAGGTTCTCAGTCAATGTTCAAGAGTAGTCCCCGAACCTCGCAGCACTTGACCTCTCCGTTCCCCACGGCAGCCACGACACTCTATAAGTACAGAGTCTCCGTAATAGAGCAACAAGTGATACGGTACAACCAAGCTGTCCGGCGTCTTTATACGTTCCAGTTCAACGAGTACATAAAATGTAGGCCTAGTTACTCAACGTCACTAAGCTGGTCGTGCGGCGGTGTCCCCTGCCCGGAACGTTTGTCTCTCAGCGTCCGCTCCGCCTGCCTCGCAAATTTGAGTGCTTCCGTCGCAGCCGTGAAGACCATCGATTTCCCCCCGTGGTGGACCCTTAATTTAGCAGGATATAACATCGCATATTCTGTCCCCACTTTCTGGAAGATCCGCTTCGCCGGGAGGAATTCACGCCTGGCGGCCTGCACAGCCTGAGTGAAGTCGGGAAACAGTGATATTGCCATGTTTTGGAATGTTATCTCACCTCTTTCACGTGCCACCTGTAGGATCGTGTCTCTGTCTCGATAGTTGAGGATCCTGGCAAGGATCGGGCGCGGCGGCGCCCCCGGCACCGGCCGCGGCCCCAGAGTGCGATGTGCCCTCTCAACCAGGAACATGGCCGACAGGGCCTCACCAAACAGGTCGCGGAACATCCCTTCAACGAAGTGCTCCATAGTGCCAATGTTCGTGGATTCCGCAATACCAATAATTCTCACGTTATTTCTGCGAGAGCGGGCTTCCAAATCTTCGTTGCGACTCTTTATCACCTCCAGGACCTTGTCCATGCGCAACAGCTGCTCCCGGGTATCACCGCTACTCTCTTCATAGTCGGCAACCCGCGCCTCTACCGCCGCCAATCGTTCTTCGTGTTGATCCACCTTGTTCGATATTCCGTCCAGCCGCCTGGCCATGGAGTCCAACTTGCCGTCTATCTCCTTTAGGCAGCCCTTCAGCTCCCGAAACATGCTCTTGACATCTTCGGCGTCCTGCGTCGGCTCCAGCTGCGTTCCAGGGACCACCGTCTGGGACGCTGGGACAGTTTCAGTGTCCTGAGCCATGTGCTTCCCAAACTGGAGCTTCCTCTGCTTAGCATCCGTCTTCCCCATGGCGCAGCAAAGGGGTCACACCATCAGAGTCTCAGCGGGAGGGTGGGTAGGAAAGATGGGCCCAACAGAGTATGCACAGGCCTTCGAGTCCGGACAAAGTCACGGGTCCACCATGCCCAATCTGCTCCCTCCCAAGGCCGCCCGGCCGTCTGCGCCGCCAGCGGGCGTCTACAACGCACAGTCGGGCCCAGCAGGCCTGCAGCTCTCACCACGTGCAGGTCCGAGGCCGGGACAGGCCCTCCAAATGGGCACACCGCTAGTGACCAGTAGTTGGGGCGGCCGTACAGCGGGCACACACTCCGCAGTCCCTGGATCCTCTGTAGTTCGATAGTTATGCACCGGGCGGAGGCTGAAGGAGGGCGCACTCCACCACCCGGGTCACCGTCGAGGGTAACAGGCTTGGCGTCGCTATCGCAGCCCCAGGGCCGTCCCGTCAGTGCTCACGTAGATTGTCAGGAGGCGGGGAGATCGCCGCAGATTAGGGCCCCCCGGGCCGTCCGGGGCGCCAGGGACAGCAGGATTCGTCCCCCCTCCGGCAGCCGCGGCCTTTGCACGTCGTGTTCTGGCCCGCGACACGGGACTTGCGTAGCTGGGATCCCCGGCCGGGAGTCAGGAGAGCCACCGCCTGGGCTACAAGGGAGCACCGCTCCGGATCGCCGCCACCGATTTCGGTCCGGATTGCAGGGACCGATGCCTCTACGTCCGGGCACCCTCCGCCTCAGCTTTGTCGGGACAGGATGTCGGCGTAAAACGGATGAACTGACGGATTTAGGCGTTCGGCCGGCAGAGCCCCGTTACACGGCGGCCATCTTGCAGCTCGGCTCGGCCACGCCCCCATGATTGCACTTGATCTTGGCGTGAATTTTTCCAAATCCCATGTGATGATCGTGGGCACCAAGCCAAAGAGAGCAAAGACTATGTTCTGTGAAGGCCATGTTCTATCCCGGGTTACGAGATTCCCTTACCTGGGGGTCATTTTTGATGATAAGTCTACCTGGGCCCCACAACTAGCAGCTAAACGTAATGCTTTTGCTAGGGCAACACTTGCTGTCCTGGAGTTCGGACGTAAATTGGGGGTGAAGCCTATGCAAGCTATGTTGAACATCTATGTAGCTAAATGTACCTCGATTGCATTGTATGGCGCTGATTTGTGGGGAATTAAAAACGTTTTTGAACTACAGGTCGTAGAAGATAAATTTTTAAAATCCTTTTTATCCCTCCCCTGCTCAACCTCGGGTTATATTGTCCACCAAGAATGTGGGATAGACTATCTAGCGGACCGTATAGCTATTGCCCCATTTTTTAAATGGATTTCAATTTGGCTAAACCCTGAACTAGAGTTGAACCATGCGATCATAAAAGATTGCTTATCTCTAGAGTATGGCAAAACTATCCCCTGGTTGAAATATATCAAGAACCTAGCCAGGGAATTGGGTCGGCCAGACATATTTGATTATCCAAGTAACATATTAAAGGGGGACCTAAAATGGGCTAAAGATACCCATAAACAGAGGGCAATGCTAATAAGGGAAGAAAAGGAATTACTTAAACCTACAGTAAGGGCTCATCAGCTGATCATTACATCTAATAGTTTAGAGCCTTACCTGGGTATTGTTAATAACATGAATCATTGTTTTTTATTGATCAGGTTCAGAATGAATAAATTCCATCTTCTACTTACTGATTCTCCTGGGTGGACGAAGGAGAGGGATCTGGAGATCTGTTCTTGTGACAGATTTTCCATCACAGACACTACGCACTTTATCTTCTTTTGCAGCCACCTGTCTTTAATTCGTAAAAAATGTATTATCCCCCTTGTAAAAAACAAAGGATTCAGACAGGTCAAACCAGCACTTTTGTATCTTCAGATGTTGGGTTCTCCTTGGGAGATTTTTAACATAGCTAATTTTTTAGTAATCTCAATGAGGCTAAGGAAAAAAATCACGTGGTCGTAGTGTAATTAATTAATTTCTGAATTGTGATTAATTTTTATTAATATCATCTTTTAACATGCTTATAATACTATTTTAAATGTTTTTATAATGTCTCTATTGTCTTATGTACATTGTACTTTTATGGTATTTGCTATGAACCGAATAAAGTAATTTTGACTGACTGACTGACTAGTTTGTGTAGATTTGTGTTTGTTAACTAAAGTGATTAGTCTGGTCTCTGAAAAACGAGAAAAAGGGAATTGACTCTGCAAATGAATCCTGCTAAGTGTGAAAGGGCCAATCACCTTCAGGAAAAATGATCAGATATCAGGACCCAAACATTGCAAATCATCAACATAAGGTTACAAATTATTTGAACACCCTCCCGCAATGTCTGCTACCAAATGAATCATCAATTATCACCCACAATCAATCAATAATACATCACTCATTGGTGCTATAGTTACCTGCTCCAATCCAAGCACATTGTTAGGTACACAATTTTATCTCCTCTTTGATGCAAGCAACACATTGGGATATGGCAGTCTTGTAATCAAATGATCTTCTGGGGCAGCACTGGTAGGTGATAAAAAAAAGAATGATAGGCATGGGCAGGAGGCAGGCATTGTCTTCAAAGTCCTGGAAGCTATGGGGAGACTTCTTCACTGCACACTGGTCCAACTCCAATCCGGCCACCAAACATGTGCCTAAAAATGGTGCGGCTGCATACGTTAAACACAAACATAATGTACCACTGGCTAGGTCCTTTTTTTATTTTTGGCAAAACAGTGCAATGATAAACAATAAAAAAGTTCCAGAGTGGCCTACTCAGTCAGGGGAGTAGAGTTAATCCTCAAACTCAGGTGGTTCATGCAGAAGTTGGTCAGCTAATACACTTGAGTCTGACCAATCACCTCCTTCCTCCTCCTGTGATATTCCAGGAACAGTGTAATTGTGTGGTATGAAGTGTTGGTTCATTTTGATCATGGTTAATCTCTCCACATTTTGAGGCACGAGTCTGGTCATTCTCACTGTAACAACTGCACCAGCTGCACTGAACACATGGTCAGCAGATACAATGGATACCGGACAAACCAGATACTTTGCTGCCAGCCTGCTGAGCTCTGGTCATTTGCGTATCTTTCCATACAGATACATCATTAGGTTTTGATCCCCATAGACCTCTCTTGAGTCATCCAGATAGTCCTGGAACATCTTCTGAAGGGTCATTGGTGCTGCCACTTGCTCAACTTCTTTTGCCTTCACCTCTGCACTGGACTTAAGCCCAGCCACTAGAAACCAAGTCAATGAAGAAGTTGGGGCCGATTTGTCCAATCCGGTTGTGGTTGTTGCCAGTGTTCTTGTTGCTGGTGTTGGCTGCTATGAGACAACAGCACTGCACTCTCTGGAAGTTATAGACAGCACCCCTGAACTTCTGCCCAGGAGTGGGACTCTAATTTCAAGCTGTTCTTCTTCCAGGTTTATAGCTTGCTCAACAATCCACGTCTTGTATTGTGAAAC
Source organism: Triturus cristatus (assembly GCF_964204655.1). Classification (NCBI taxonomy): domain Eukaryota; kingdom Metazoa; phylum Chordata; class Amphibia; order Caudata; family Salamandridae; genus Triturus; species Triturus cristatus. Next base: position 563,981,427 of record NC_140588.1, read on the forward strand.
ATCCACTTCTAAATAAGGAATGAAAGTGGCCAGTATTTGCTTGTACCATGGATTAAGTATTATGGCACAGATGTACTCTTTTGGTGACACAATGTCTATTTACAGCCTTATATTAACAGCCATGTGAAGGATTACGTCCTCAACCAAGCCATGTGCTTTTTCGTTCACACCTGTGAACCTTTCAGACACCTTTTTTATTGGTACTGTAGCAGATGCAACAACGGGATAGATCGACCCATCGTACTGTCCTTTCTGCTCGCTTCTTGTGTCAAAACATCAAATCGAAGCAGCATCTGTGTCAGGCATTTGACTAGGTCCCATTTGTCCATCTACATGGTCATGCTTTTCCCAGTTGCAGTCCCCATCTCTTTGAATGACACAGTCCTTGATCGGCTTGTACTGCTCAAACAGACGTTGCAACATATAATAGGTCGAGTTCCAACATGTTGGTCCCTCCTGTATCAGGGCTTTATCCTCAACTCTATTAGCATGCTGCAGGATCCTCAACTGTTTCCAGGCTTTAAAAGTATGGCTAAAATGAGTGCAGATTCTTCTATGTTTTGTTTTTTGATGAAGTCCTGCATAATCAAGTTGATGCAATGTGCAAAACACAGGACTCTGAAATAGCCACTATCTGCGATGGCCTTAACTCTATTACTGCTATTGTGCGTGGAAACAAATCCAATTCTGATACCTTTGGGTCACAGCCATCAAACATTTTGCTGTTAAAGTCTTCCAAGATGTTTGCAGCTGTATGAGATTTCTACATTGTAAACATAGCTACTGTTGCATGCCACCGAACACCCTTAACAGTATCTTCAGCTCTGACACCTGTAGATAACTGTTGGCTAACCCCCGCAAAAGAGATCTACTGTGCAGTGATACACCTGTAATCAGTGTATTGACAACTAGTCCACATGTCTGTTGTAATTTGGATAGTGCGAATAATACTCTACTGCAAAGCTTGTCCAACCAATTACTGCACATCGTGATAGAGCGCAGGAAAGGCAACTCTGTCAAAATAGGTCTGGCTGGAAGCGTTCCATTTTGGTCAAGAGAAAGAAGGTTCCTTGCTAAGATTTTAGCGAACTGCCTGTTGTACAAATGTGCAATTGGGTGGTTGAGTTTGTAGGGCCCCTCCTGTCTAATCATGCCTGTAATAGAAGCCTGGATTTTTTTCTATTGTCGTTCCAGCGACTTAGGTGACTTTGTAAACAACTGGGAGGTGGTAGTCTCGATGTGCATCTTGGGGCAGTCACTGTATGCGGTAGTGTCGCCATCTGACTCTTGTGCCATTTTGAGATTGCTGAGGAGGGTGATACTTGCACACTGCTGGGGACAAGGCTGCTTTGCATAAAGTTGTCACCCTCTTCTTCCTCGTCACCTTCACCTCTCACAGTGATTGGAGCTGATCCCCCTCTCTCATCACCAACACCGCCTGCTGCAATTTCTTAAATGTGCGAATCCACCTGGATTGCATGATGTTTTTTGGTATGGGTCATTTGGCCTCCAGTACTGTAGAATGAAGTAGGCTTACCTCAATGAACACTTGTGTAGCAAATGGACCATATTGCAATGGTATCCTACTGCTTCCTAATCATAAAGAAGTCCCAAACTGGGGAGATGAACTTTTTCAGTGGGCACTGGTGACACTGCCAATGCCTGGAGGTAAGCGGGTGTGTCGATGCTTGCCTCTATGCAGTGCACACTTCCACTGAGGTGGTAGTGGTGAATGCAGGTTCAGCAGGGGTCTTACAAATATGGAAGTTGGCGGTGGTGTGGTACTAGTGCTAAATCCCTCGGAGCAGGTTGAATAGGAGAGGTAATGGCATTGTACTCTGAGCCTGCTTCTATGACAATGACTGGCTCATCATCCTCATCCCAATCCATAATTGTAAGGCTTTGAGGAACTTTCCTTTCCCTTGCCTCTCCTGGTGTCTCGGACTTAGCCAGGTTCCAATCCATATCATCAGAAGGGGGGCTTGGTGAAGATGGTGTAGTACCCTTCCTTTTTCTTGCTGGAGATCTGGAAGCCAATGGTTCTAAAAGAGAAAGTTCTTGCTCAGCAGGAAGCTGAACCTCCTGTTCTGCTCTTACTTCAAGACGTTCTACAATTGTCAGGTGGCACACCTCGAAGAACACCAGCAGCAAGTCTGGACTTGCATCAATAAGTACCTCTTCCGAGACATTTTTTTATTTTTTATTTTGGTGGAAGATGCCTTTGTTGTGGGTGGAAAAGTGGGAATGGGGAAGGACAGTTGGGGCAGTTTTAGACTTTTCTTTTCACATTGGACATTGGTTGGAGCAATATTTATTAGTTTGGGGAGAGAGGTGGGCCTGTTGTGGGTGGAGAGGGTGGGTTTTGCTGTTAAAAATTAAAGGGGAAAAATTATTCCAATACTTTATGCCTGAAGTATTTTTGGCGGTGTTTTACATTTACTTTGCACTGCTAACTTTTTGAGCAGCCTGTTTTTTTGATCCGCTTATCAAAGTGTATACCAATTAGTTATAGTTAGTTATACCCTTGTCCTTCTACCCACTGTAACTATATTGATCATTGGGGGGCATCCTGCCATTGCCTTTATTGCCTACAGCAACCTAGATAAACATGACAAAATTACTTATCTGCTATAGAAGTTAATTACTTACTAAACTACTTCACTTCACTCCATAGTTCTCTTACCTGAATGGATAAAGCAATGGCTGCTTCTTCTCTCATTTGAACCAGCACATATGCTCAGCAGCTTTTCCCAAATCAACGACCTCTTTCCAGTCCACAGAGCTGAGTAGCCTCAGAGTTACCATCAGCATGGTTTCCCTTTGAAGTCAAAAACTCCCTTCTTCCGGCTGTTGTTGAGGCAGTCCTACCCTGAGTCCTTCCATCCTCCACCTGTCTCCGAGTAACAAATCAGTCCAACTCCATCCCGACCCGAGCGAGATAGGCCTGTAGTGCACTGCTGTTGAGGAGCAAGAAGAGAAACAGAATTTGACTAGTTTGTGTAGATTTGTGTTTGTCAACTAAAGTGATTGGTCTGGTCTCTGAAGAACGAGAAAAAGGGAATTGACCCTGCAAATGAATCCTGCTAAGTGTGAAAGGGCCAATCACCCTCAGGAAAAATGATCAGATATCAGGACCCAAACATTGCAAATCATCAAAATAAGGTTACAAATTATTTGAACACCCTCCCGCAATGTCTGCTACCAAATAAATCATCAATTATCACCCACAATCAATCAATAATACATCACTCATTGGTGCTATAATTACCTGTTCCAATCCAAGCACATTGTTAGGTACACAATTTTATCTCCTCTTTGATGCAAGCAACACATTGGGATATGGCAGTCTTGTAATCAAATGATCTTCTGGGGCAGCACTGGTAGGTGATAAAAAAAGAATGATAGGCATGGGCAGAAGGCAGGCATTGTCTTCAAAGTCCTGGAAGCTATGGGGAGACTTCTTCACTGCACACTGGTCCAACTCCGATCCGGCTACCAAACATGTGCCTAAAAATGGTGCGGCTGCATACGTTAAACACACACATAATGTACCACTGGCTATGTCCTTTTTTTATTTTTGGCAAAACAGTGCAATGATAAACAATAAAAAAGTTCCAGAGTGGCCTACTCAGTCAGGGGAGTAGAGTTAATCCTCAAAATCAGGTGGTTCATGCAGAAGTTGGTCAGCTAATACACTTGAGTCTGACCAATCACCTTCTTCCTCCTCCTGTGATATTCCAGGAACAGTGTAATTGTGTGGTATGACGTGTTGGTTCATTTTGATCATGGTTAATCTCTCCACATTTTGAGGCACGAGTCTGGTCATTCTCACTGTAACAACTGCACCAGCTGCACTGAACACATGCTCAGCAGATGCAATGGATACCGGACAAACCAGATACTTTGCTGCCAGCCTGCTGAGCTCTGGTCATTTGCGTATCTCTCCATACAGATACATCATTAGGTTTTGATCCCCATAGACCTCTCTTGAGTCATCCAGATAGTCCTGGAACATCTTCTGAAGGGTCATTGATGCTGCCACTTGCTCAACTTCTTTTGCCTTCACCTCTGCACTGGACTTAAGCCCTGCCACTAGAAACCAAGCCAATGAAGAAGTTGGGGACGATTTGTCCAATCCTGTTGTGGTTGTTGCCAGTGTTCTTGTTCCTGGTGTTGGCTGCTATGAGACAACAGCACTGCACTCTCTGGAAGTTAAAGACAGCACCCCAGAACTTCTGCCCAGGAGTGGGACTCTAATTTCAAGCTGTTCTTCTTCCAGGTTTATAGCTTGCTCAACAATCCACGTCTTGTATTGTGAAACATCCACTTCTAAATAAGGAATGAAAGTGGCCAGTATTTGCTTGTACCATGGGGAGTGTTTGGTGAATTACTTGTGAGGGGCAGGCTTCCTACCTGAATATCGCGGCAAACCTTGAGGGGACAGACGCCCTTTTCTTTGTGCTGGGGTGCTTGCTGCCTATCGTTTCTGCCACCGCTGCTGCTGCAGACTTGCCGCCACACGCAGGGAGTACAGGACCACGACTCCCAAGACTCTCTGTGGCTCCGCCCCCACTCAGCAGCACTTCCGCGCCCGGAGGCGCTAAATTCAATCAGCTCCCTCGGTGGAGCGGGAGTGTTTGGTGAATTACTTGTGAGGGGCAGGCTTCCTACCTGAATATCGCGGCAAACCTTGAGGGGACAGACGCCCTTTTCTTTGTGCTGGGGTGCTTGCTGCCTATCGTTTCTGCCACCGCTGCTGCTGCAGACTTGCCGCCACACGCAGGGAGTACAGGACCACGACTCCCAAGACTCTCTGTGGCTCCGCCCCCACCCGGCAGCACTTCCGCGCCCGGAGGCGCTAAATTCAATCGGCTTCCTCCGCGTCGCGGGACGCGCGCGGGCGGCGCCGGGCTAAGCCCGGGCAAAGGGCGGGCCGTCTGTGGCCGTCCGAGGTCGGACTAGGTTGGGTTGGGCCAGGGACCCTGACTGAAATTCCTTTTGTACTATTTATGTCCCCACGTGCGGTGTGGTCTATACAGGGTAATTATAACATCTATTGGTATCCTGTGCTCTAAGAGTATTGATTATCTTAGCCACCTTATTGGTTTTACTCATGCCTGGAAAAAAACAAACCCCAGCAAATAATACTTTAGATAATTACCTGATCCAAGTTGTGGCTAAAATCAACAGTGACAGGAGATCCTCATTGGGATTGGATTCATCTACCCAATCCCATATGGCCGATAAAGAGTATGGGGATTCTTTGGCTTTACACAATAGTAGTGCATCCTGTGTGGCTCATGTCCCTCTATTTGATACAGACCCCATCTTGCCTAGTGGTGTAGTCGCTCTTATTGACGCCAACAGCGATAGTGAAGGGGTGTCAGTGATATCCACCAACATCGAGTCCCCTCCTTCTACTATCCCTGTACCAGCTCCGCGGGTTACTCGGGGTAAAAGCAAGGTTATTCAAAAAAGAGGGGGTCTAAGATCAGGCAGAAACAAAATTGCAACCCCTTCGAGGAAAATATCAGAGGACGAGGAGGAGGAGATTGATCTGCTCAGTGAAGCTCATGTTACCCTTTCTAACGCTCAATTTACTAAACTATGGAGTTTGATGGATACAAAAATAAAAGGTATAGTCAAACCCCTGGTTAGTAAAATTGACAAATTAACCGCCGAGGTCAACAGACTAGGTGGTTTATTAGAGAAAACTTTGGTGAAGGAAGGAAAAACTACTGAAGTTGTTGTAGAGCCAGTATTGAGCAAAACAACACTTGCTGAGAATAGGGGATCTGTCTCCAATCCTGTACCACTGCCTAATGTACTTAGTGGTGCTTTTGTTGATCCACCCCCTGTCGCTCCCACTAATAATTCTAATATGGGGAAAGGGTCTTCTGAGCTTGTAGTTGAAGCCTCTCCATTAGTTCTTGTTCTTGCTAATGTCCCCCCTTTGGCTTCTGGGGAGGTCGAATCTGCCCCTTCTCTACTAAACAAATCCTTATCATTGCTTACTAATAACATGATAATAACACCTTGGGGGAAGCAACAATTAGCTGTTGAACTTGCTAATGCCAGAAGGGTTGAGTGGATTGGTAACAGCGCCAAGAGGTTCAGAGGGGATTGTGTTATTCTAACCTTCACTGACCCTGAGGTTTTATCAAACATCTTACCTAACATTTTGCCTCCACAGAGAAGGTCAACTTCAATGGTACCACTGACCCTGGACTTTTTTTATTCTCGGAAAGGGAGAGGTACGAACCCTAATATTCTAAGAACCAAATGGAATGTTGTGACCAATAGGAGTAGTAATGATGTTGGATCTCGTGAATGGGGTCTATGTGTGGAAAATAGGTTTTCTGCCCTGTCAAACCTGGACGCTTGTGATTGACTACCATCCCACCGTTCATCTGAATTACCCTGTACTGATGAGCTGGGCCAACGAGAAGGTTCTCGTCCTGAGATTGTTAACTCGGAGGCCATAGCTGGTTTAATAGCTGAAAACGTAATATATAATGGTTTTAATGATAATGTGATGAGTGTACTTACTCTTAGCCCCAAATCTGTAATGGCACATGATTCTGGAAACTTATTATCCTGGAATGTGGCCGGGCTAGGCTCAAAACTGGGTTGCGGTGATTGGTTTAATTTTGTTAGTAATTTTGATGTTTGTATTTTTCAAGAAACATGGGCTTGTGACCCCGTTTTCGCTTTTGGGTACTTAAATTTTTATGTACCAGCTTCTAAGGGCCCTAAAGGGCGTCCGATGGGGGGCCTTACTATATGGGTCAAACAATCTTTAAAGGCCGTTGTAAAGAACGTAGAGACTGGTCAGAAAGATATTCAGATCATTAGACTCATGAGTGATTTATCCTTATCCATCGATATTTACAACATTTATGTCAGAGGTGGAAACGTAGGAAAATCTGTGGTTCTTCTTGCCCTGTATGATCTCCTTGAGACACATTCAGGTGGTAAAAACATAATAATTGCTGGGGACCTAAACCGTACGTTTGAACCTCTAGATACAGGCGAAGCCTTTCTAGGGGCAGAGGAAGACAAACAATGGGACATTCCCCCACTAGATACCATCCCAGTAACTCGTTGGTCAGAGGACATTTTGGGTCTGAACGCAATGTGCCTTGAGCAAGGATTAAGAGCTTTGAATGGAAGGACAAAGTCAGACAGAGTACCAGCTATGACCTTTGACAATGGGAGAAGCAAAAGTCGTATTGACTATATTATCTGTAGCTTTTCCCTTTGGCCTACTGTCAAAGACATGGATGTAACTGAAATGCCAGAGAGTGACCATAATCCGCTATGTGTCACCCATAAATGGTGGCTGTCTGAATCCAACGCCTCTACCACTCTAGATAATTGCCTACCCCCGCTCATTGTCCCAACAAATGATATGCGTAGGCTCAGATGGACAAGTGTTAGGACAGACCAGCAAGCTATAGATAATATAGGAGCTGCGACTGACAAGGCCATTATGGCCCTAGACGGCGAAACAGTGATTACTTCAAGTCAAGATACTATTATTGAAGTACATGAGTCCCTTTTCCAAGAAATCAAAAGCTACTTCCTGAAACCAGTAAACCCTAAGGTGACCCGTGTTCATAGAGTAGCCAAATGGTATAATCATGTTTGCAAGGTGGCACGAACTTCTTTGGGAGCTGCAATTAAGAGCAAAAACCTAGGGGCTATCCGCTCTGCAAGAAAGTCATATAAAACTTGCATTGCTAAAGCAAAAAAAGATTGGGATGAAGCCCATTGGGAAAAGCTGAAGTGTGCTAGTGATCGAAAAGATTCTAGACTATTTTGGCATATTGTCAAATGGGGGCAAGAAAGGCCTGAAGAGGCTTGCAATAATTATGTCCCGCAGGAAGCCTGGGTAAACTTTTTTAGTGATCAATATGCTAACAGGGTCCAGATTGTAAATAACATTAGCCCTATCTATATAACTTCTGAGGACAATGTCTTTACGACGGGTGAAATTCTGTCGGCCCTCAAAACTGTACACAGTGGACGTGCTCCTGGCATTGACGGAGTCCCAGCGGACGTTTTTTTAAACGACACTGATAGGTGGTGTAAATATATTCACTTACTAATAAACCACATAGCGAGGGGAGCAGCTATCCCGGCATCATGGCGGGGTGCTGTTATCATCCCTGTGTACAAAAAAGGTGATCGTTCCCAGCCTTGTAATTACCGCCCGATTAGCCTAATCGACACAGTGCAAAAAATCGTTGGGCGAGTGATTGTTAATCGATTGCTCGATTGGGCGGAAGAACTCAATATTCTATCTCCATTTCAGGCTGGGTTTCGAAAGGCCACTAGTACTGTGGACCAAGTTTTTTGGTTTCAGCTGATCCAGTGGAGGACGGTGGTGCTAGGCGGGGGCAGTCTTTATGCGGCTTTTGTCGACTTGAGGGCTGCCTTCGACCTGGTACCAAGGGCGAAACTGTGGGAAGTACTTGCGGCCTTGGGGGTCCCAGGAGTCCTGTTGACTATGATCATGAGACTACATGAAGGCACCTATGCCAAAATTCAATGGGGTGGATACGGCAAAGACACTGCCGAATTTCCTGTTGAGCGTGGGGTTCGGCAGGGGTGCTCAATGGCACCTACTTTGTTCACCCTTTTTATTAATGGCATAGTCCCCTGTATCCAATCACAGGCAGTTGATGCTCCTTCACTTGCAGGTGTAAAAGTTCCGATTATAATGTTTGCCGATGACACGTTAATTTTATCTAAAACTCCAAGTGGATTGCAAAAAGCATTGGATATTTTTGATAAGTTTTGCGGGGATCACGGTCTGGAGGTGAACGCGTCTAAAACAAAACTCATGGTTTTTAATCCGTATCGTAATTTTAAATCTAACATTACCATGAGTGGACGCACTCTTGAGGTCGTATCATCATTCACATACCTGGGAATCCTTATTTCTAATGATAATAGGTGGAACCAGCATCTAAATATTGCAACTTTGAGGCACAAGCAATTAGCTGGAACCATCATAAAGGAGCATAGGAAATCATTGACTAAACCGATCAAACCACCCCTGATTATATATGAGGCAAAAGCAATTGGATCGGCATTATATGGGGCTGAGTTATGGGGGCATGATAACCTACAGGAGTTGCAAACCTCAGAGAATAAATTTCTTAGGAAACTAACGGGTACTCCTCAGAGCAGTCCGTTATTGCCTCTGAGATACGAGCTTGGAAGAAAAGCAATCTCGGAAATGGCCAAACTACGACCAATTCTATACTGGCGTAGGTTATGGACCACACCTGAGCTCACTCATTATGCATCCGGGTTCACTGATGTTATTAGAGCAGATTGCTTTAACAAAATCAGATGGTTCAAACTATTAAAACTAGCACTATTTGAACTAGGCCTGAATGCATTATGGTCCGACCCAGTTGGAGCATCATTCCCTAATAAGACAACCTTAAAAAATATTTTTTGGGATAATGTCGCTAATAAAAGTCTCCTCAGTATCAATTGTGGGGCCATGACTGCTAGTTTTCTCGAGGTTAAACTGTACCCCATGTATGAACTGTATTGGGATTATATATCCAAACCTTTGGATAGGAAATTGCTTTTTCAATTAAGGGCGGGCTCTCTTCCTCTTCGTTATCTAACATCTAAATGGAGGGAAGGAGACCCTGCTATATGCCCAGCTTGTGGGGAAGGTAATGAAACACTTGGTCACTTTTTGTTTTCCTGTAAACCATTCTCTACTCCGAGGCGTGTTTGGTTAGCACCTATGTGTAGGAACCTGGGTACTAAAAGTAGTACGGTGGCTTTGCGCATAGTAAGATCGACTACTTTAACTTGGATTATAATTGCCACCGCCAAGTATTTGGGGTGGGCATGGACAATCCGGCAGAGATTGCTAGTCCGGTGATTACTCTCTGCCTAGACGAACAGAGATTGCTAGAGTATTGTCTATTCTCTGTTTAATGTAATCTATCGTGTCACCTGGAAAAAACAATTTTAAATGATTTTTTTAGAACAAAGATTTTATAATATTATACTTAATTGTATTAATAACATTAATGAACTATACACCTGCGAAATGTATGTCTAAATGGCCCTCTCATTAGCACAAAGATTATATAAACTGTACATAATTGCATTATCTATAATAATGAATTTTATTACTGTAATTAATTTTATTTCATATTTGAAAATAATTTGTATCTTTTTAAGAACTGTGCGTTTGTCAATATGACATCTCTGATTTAATTGTTTTTTATTATATGTTTGTATGTCTGCTTTTATGAGTATTTCTCGAATAAAGCACTTTTGAATTGAATTGCTTGTACCATGGATTAAGTATTATGGCACTGATGTACTCTCTTGGTGACACAATGTGTATTTACTGCCTTATATTAACAGCCATGTGAAGGATTATGTTCTCAACCAAGCCATGTGCTTTTTCGTTCACACCTGTGAACCTTTCAGACACCTTTTTTATTGGTACTGTAGCAGATGCAACAACGGGATAGATCGACCCATCGTACTGTCCTCTCTGCTCGCTTCTTGTGTCAAAACATCAAATCGAAGCAGCATCTGTGCCAGGCATTTGACTAGGTCCCATTTGTCCATTTATTTATTTTATTTGTGTATTTTGTAGAGCGCTGCAGCTGCCCCAACGGGGCGTCCCGGCGCTGATAAATCATGGAACTAGAGGCTAGGCACTAAGGAGCATTATATGGGGAAAAGATGCGTTTTCAGGGATTTTCGGAATGCTAATTCGGTTTGGCAGGCTCGTAATGCAACCGGAAGGTTGTTCCAACACAGAGTGGCACAGACCTCGAATGTTTTCCCGCCTGCGCGAGTACGTTTAAATCTGGGGGTTTCCAGCAGAAGTTGGGAATTTGAGCGTAATGTCCTGGAGTTGACATACGGTTTCAGAGTGCTTCTTAGGTGGGCCGAGCCTTTGCCCTTGGAGGCCCGGAAAGCCAAGGTCATGGCCTTAAAAATACATCTCTTGGAAATGGGGAGCCAGTGGAGTTTACGGAGGTGTGGGGAGATATGATGTCTGGCGGGAATTCTCTCCACCAGCCGAGCAGCAGCATTCTGCACAGTCTGAAGCTTGTGGCATAGGCCTGCTGTGATGCCAAGGTATAATGCGTTGGCATAGTCCAGGTGAGATATTATTAGGGCCTGTACCACAGTCTTACGGCAGTCCATCGGTAGGTAGTTGATGAGCCGTCTAATTGTCTTGATCTTAGCAAAGCAGGATGCTGCTACTGTTTGAACCTGGGCGTTAAAACTGAGATGATTATCCCAACGCACTCCCAGGTTTCTCACCGAGTCTTTAGGCGTGGGGGCATGGCTGAGATCATTCGGCCACCATAAATTAGAATCAAGAGGGGATGATGAATTAAAAAACAGAATCTCTGTCTTTCCGGCGTTAAGTCGGAGGGAATTGGAGTCCATCCAGCTAGAGATGTCTCTTAGACAGTTTTTCAGTGGGTCGAAGGCAGAGGCAGTAGGGGTATCAAAAGTAAAGAGTAACTGAATGTCATCCGCATAGGAGGTGGATTTAATCCCAGTTTGCGCAATCAGTTTAGCCAGGGGGGAAAAGTAAACGTTGAACAGGAGCGGGCTCAGGGAGGAGCCCTGAGGAACTCCCCATTTTAGTGTTCTAGCAGTGGAGGTGTAGGGAGGGGTGAATACCTGCTGAGTACGGTCACCCAGGTAAGAAGAGAGCCATCTCAGCACTGTACCGCCGAAGCCTAGGTCTCTCAGCCTTCTCAGCAAGATCTTATGAGAGACGGTGTCAAATGCTGCTGAGAGATCCAGCAGCACTAACACCGCCCTCGAGCCTCGATCCATCGTCCATCTCACGGAGTCAGCCATTTCGACAAGGGCCGACTCCGTGCTGTGGCCCGACCGAAAGCCATGCTGAGAGTCATGCAGGAGCCCATGGGATTCGATGTAGTTAGCAAGCTGGGCGTGCACCAGTTTTTCCAGAATCTTAGCTGGGGCAGGTAGGAGGGAGATGGGCCTGTAGTTACTAGGGTTATCTGGGTCAAGATCAGGTTTCTTAAGGATGGGGACTAGGGACGCATGTTTCCATTTTGCGGGAAAAACACCCGTTCTTATGGATTGGTTCCAGATATGGTTAAGAAATGGATTGAGCAGGGGTGCCAGTTTTTTATATTGTTTGGCTGGCAGTGGGTCCTTGGGGGAGCCGGATTTACAATTGAGTAATTCTACCAGTGTGTCATCCTCAGAGATTTCTGCAAATTCTAGAAATGAGGGTGACTGTGGCGGATACATGGTAGATTCCTCAACCGACCCTTCACTACTGGTGATGGGAAAGGAGGAGTAAATAGCCTGGATTTTTTCCTCAAAGAATTGTGAAAGTTCATCACACAGAGATTGGGAGGCTGGATGAGTACGAGTCAGAGTGCTGGGGTCCGTGAAGGATCTGACTATGTTGAAAATCTCCCTGGCGCCGTTACTGGCATGTTTAATTCTGGAAGCCAGGAAGTCCCTTTTATGATCCTCAATCGTTCAGCGGTATTCTTTGAGAGCTGTTTTGTAGGTGTTTTTACTGTCGAGGGAATAGTTCTGCCTCCAGGAGCGTTTGAGGGCTTTGCATGCTGCCTTTTTCTGGCGAAGCAGGTCAGAATACCAGGGTGCGGAAGGTGTGGCCCGATAGGTTTTGATGGGTTTGAGAGGGGCCATAGCCTCTAGGGCTTGGCCTATCCAGGCATCAAAATGGTCAATACCACCATCCGGATCAGATAATGGGATGGGTAGAGAATTATTTTGGTATTTCTGGAACGTTTCAAGGGTGATACGACTCCAGTTTCTGCCTGATACTTTGGGGGCGACGGTGGGTCTGATAGAGCGGGAGATAACGATCTCAAAAGGGATGAGAAAGTGGTCTGACCAAATGACCGGGATGGGAGAGGCTACCAGAATGCTGGGTAGGTTGGAACAAATCAGGTCAAGGGTATGTCCCGCTTTGTGAGTGGGGTAATCTATTTTTTGCTCTAGATTGCAGGTCGCCAGTGAAGAGATAAAATTGTTGCTGTGCCATTGTCTACATGGTCATGCTTTTCCCAGTTGCAGTCCCCATCTCTTTGAATGACACAGTCCTTGATCGGCTTGTACTGCTCAAACAGACGTTGCAACATATAATAGGTCGAGTTCCAACATGTTGGTACCTCCTCTATCAGGGCTTTAACCTCAACTCTATTAGCATGCTGCAGGATCCTCAACTGTTTCCAGGCTTTAAAAGTATGGCTGAAATGAGTGCAAATTCTTCTATGTTTTGTTTTTTGAGGAAGTCCTGCATAATCAGGTTGAATCAATGTGCAAAACACAGGACTCTGAAATAGCCACTATCTGCGATGGCCTTAACTCTATTACTGCTATTGTGCGTGGCAACAAATCCAATTCTGAGACCTTTGGGTCACAGCCATCAAACATCTTGCTGTTAAAGTCTTCCAAGATGTTTGCAGCTGTATGAGATGTCTACATTGTGAACATAGCTACTGTTGCATGCCGCCGAACACCCTTAACAGTATCTTCAGCTCTGACACCTGTAGATAACTGTTGACTAACCCCCGCAAAAGAGATCTACTGTGCAGTGATACACCTGTAATCAGTGTATTGACAACTAGTCCACATGTCTGTTGTAAGTTGGATAGTGTGAATAATACTCTGCTGCAAAGCTTGTCCAACCAATTACAGCACATCGTGATAGAGCGCAGGAAAGGCAACTCTGTCAAAATAGGTCTGGCTGGAAACGTTCCATTTTGGTCAAGAGAAAGAAGGTTCATTGCTAAGATTTTAGCGAACTGCCTGTTGTTCAAATGTGCAATTGGGTGGTTGAGTTTGTAGGGCCCCTCCTGTCTAATCATGCCTGTAATAGAAGCCTGGATTTTTTTTCTATTGTCGTGCCAGCGACTTAGGTGACTTTGTAAAGAACTGGGAGGTGGTAGTCTCGATGTGCATCTTGGGGCAGTCACTGTATGCGGTGGTGTCGCCATCTGACTCTTGTGCCATTTTGAGATTGCTGAGGAGGGTGATACTTGCACACTGCTGGGGACAAGGTTGCTTTGCATAAAGCTGTCACCCTCTTCTTCCTCGTCACCTTCACCTCCCACAGTGATTGGAGCTGATCCCCCTCTCTCATCACCAACACCACCTGCGGCAATTTTTTAAAGGTGCGAATCCCACTGGATTGCATGATGTTTTTTGGTATGGGTCATTTGGCCTCCAGTACTGTAGAATGAAGTAGGCTTACCTCAATGAACACTTGTGCAGCAAATGAACCATATTGCAATGGTATCCTACTGCTTCCTAATCATAAAGAAGTCCCAAACTGGGGAGGTGAACTTTTTCAGTGGGCACTGGTGACACTGCCAATGCCTGGAGGTAAGCGGGTGTGTCGATGCTTGCCTCTATGCAGTGCGTACTTCCACTGAGGTGGTAGTGGTGAATGCAGGTTCAGAAGGGGTCTTACAAATATGGAAGTTGGCGGTGGTGGTGGTACTAGTGCTATATCCCTCTGAGCAGGTTGAATAGGAGAGGTAATGGCATTGTAATCTGAGCCTGCTTCTATGACAATGACTGGCTCATCATCCTCATCCCAATCCATAATTGTAAGGCTTTCAGGAACTTTCCTTACCCTTGCCTCTCCTGGTGTCTCGGACTTAGCCAGGGTCCAATCCATATCATCAGAAGGGGGGCTTGGTGAAGATGATGGAGTACCCTTCCTTTTTCTTCCTGGAGATCTGGAAGCCAATGGTTCTAAAAGAGGAAGTTCTTGCTCAGCAGGAAGTTGAACCTCCTGTTCTGCTCTTACTTCTGGACGTTCTACAATTGCTGACTGTGGTTTTGTCCACTTTGCTCAGTTTCTTGCAGTGATTGGGTACCTCTTTCTGAAATTCCAATTCATAGTCACTGCTCATCAGCATCGCAATTATTGCAGTGGCTACCTTGCTGAGAGACAAGGGCTTGGGCTTAGGTTGAGGTGGTACCATTGATGTGAGAATGCTGCTCCCAGTTTGCTCACTGGAGGCCAGTGCAGCAGGCACATGCATCTTGAAAAAGGTTTTGGTCGGCACACCAGTGGTGGAAATCTGCTTCACTGGCCACTTTCTTGGCAGCACCTTTCTTTGGAGCAATCTTGAAGCTGTCAGTTGGCAGTGGCACTTGGCTGCACAAACGGAAAAGACTGGAGGACTTGCCTCATGTTTTGTGTGGTCATGTCACTTTGTGCAGGCCTTCTGTCTTGAAGTACTGTAGGAGATGTCTCTTGTGCATCTAAAAGCAAACAAGCAAGAAAAAACATTTAGTGAAAGGCAACATTGTTGCAGTTTGAATTAGTACAGACAAAGACATGATACTTTAGTGTGGTTACTTAAGGTATTATCCTAAATATTTAACAACAATATTGTATTCATTCTAATGTCAAACCACACCACCAAAACATAATATTTTATCTTCAATCAGGATAACAACATACAGATGTAAATGTTTGCTTTATGTGCTTCCAAAGGAGACACCTGTAGCAGTCAGGGAGGTGCAGGGGAAAATGAAGTAATCCTTCACAATTAATCCTGGTGTGCCTCTATGGCAGGGAAAGGGGTCCAGGAAGAAGTGGAATAATCATTAAAAAAAAATGCTGGTGTGAGTGCATCTATGGCAGGCAGGGAGTCTGCGGGTAAAAGCGGTCCATGGAGAAATGAAATAATCCTTAAAAAATGAATGCTGATGTGTGCACTGTGCACCTATGCCAGAGAGTGGGGCCAAGGGAAAATTGAATAATCAATGCCGGTGTGTGGCTCTGCACCTATGGCAGGCAGGGCGTCCAGGGGAAAACGAATAATGATGACAATTCTTAACAAATGAATGGTGATGTGCGGTAGATGCTAACGGCAGGCAGGGGGTAGATGGATGGAGGGAAAATGTAAAAAAAAATTACAATAAATAAAAAAGATTTTTTTAAATGTAAAAAAATAAAAATAAATACAAAACAAAAAACAAATGAATTGCTGGGGTACTAGGGGACTATGAAAAACACATTGGGGAGCCAAGGAGGTGCAGAGGATAAATGCAAGGAAATGCAAATAATATATAATGCTGTTCATAATATATATATATATGTGTGTATATATTTATATATATTACTACAATGTTCTTCAAGGTTATTATTAAACTGATAGCAGGGAAAAGTAAAAAACAAATGAACAACAACAAAAAGGTATAGCCCTCTCCCATCAATCTCCCTAGACAATGGCTTTGAAAACTGGGAAAAGGTTGGCTGCACAAAACGGCTACCGGCTACATGGTCAACCAATAAGAAGCAAGGAGGCATGGCCATAACAAAGAACATATGCAGGCCTATGGCAACAGCACACAGGCTGGCTATACAAAATGGCCACTGGCCACGTGGTGAAACAACAGCAAGCAAGGAGGCATGGCCACAAAAAGAACACATGCAGGCCAATGGAAAAAGCATGCCGATTGACAGGCTACACAAAATGGCCAACAACCACATGGTCTAACAACAGCAGCAAGCAAGGAGGCATGGCCACAACAAAGAACACATACAGGCCTATGGCAAACGCACACTGGCTGGCTACACAAAATGGCCACTGGCCACATAGTCAAACAACAACAGCAAGCAGGGAGCATGGCTACAACAAACACATTCAGGCCTATGGCAAAAGCACACTGGCTGGCTAAACAAAATGGCCACCAGACACATGGTCTAATAACAGCAAGCAAGGAGGCATGGCCACAACAAAAAACACATGCAGGCCATGGACACTGACAACACAAAATGGCCCCCGGCCACATAGCATGGAGAACAAAAACAAATGGTGGCCTATGGCAAACACACACTGACCAGACAAAGGAGGCATGGTACCACTGAAGAAAACCACTACTATTATTTCAGCAATGCCAAAAATGAGAATTGTGAGCTATAAAATAATTTACAACACACATCCTCCCAAGGCATCAAATATTACCCATCCAAAATACACTTTTTGCAGAAAGAAATGTGAAATACAAAAATTAAACCCCACAGTTTTCATTCAGTCCAATACCATCCCTTCCCCAAATGATGTTTTAAAACAACATATACAGTTTTTTATGTACGCATGACTAGTTCTGGGCCTACTGGCTGGCTGGCCCCTGAGCAGACTAGGCCATATAGTTAAATAAATGAATAATGCAAATGTATCAAACATGAGGCAATTGTACTAAACTGTGCGAACGTTTACATGGTGAAACAACAACAGCAAGCAAGGTGGCATGGCCACAACAAAGAACACATGCAGGCCTATGGAAAAAGCATGCTGACTGACTGGCTACACACAATGGCCACCAAACACATGGTCTAACAACAGCAGCAAGCAAGGAGGCATGGCCACAACAAATAACACATACAGGCCTATGGCAAAAGCACACAGTCTGGCTACACAAAATGGCCACTGGCCACTGGCCACATGGTCAAACAACAGCAAGCAAGGAGGCATGGCTACAACAAAGAACACATGCAGGCCTATGGCAAAAGAACACTGACTAGCTACACAAAATGGCCACCGGGGCCACATGGTTAACCTACAACAGCAAGCAGGGAGCATGGCTACAACAATCAACACATGTAGGCCTATGGCAAAAGCACACTGACTGGCTACACAAAATGGCCACCAGCCACATGGTGAAAATAACAACAGCAAGCAAGGAGGCATGACCACAACAAAAACACATGCAGGCCTATGGACACTGATGACACAAAATGTCCCCCGGCCACATGGCATGGAGAACAAAGACAAATGGTGGCCTATGGCAAACACACACTGACCAGACAAAGGAGGCATGGTAACACTGAAGAAAACCACTACTATTAATTCAGCAATGCCAAAAATGAGAACTGTGAGCTATACAAATTTGACAACACACATTCTCCCAAGGCATCAAATATTGCCACTCCAAAATACACTTTTGCAGAATAAAATGTGAGAAACAAAAATGAAATCCCAAATTTTTCATTTAGTCCAATAACATCCCTTCCCCAAATGATGTTTTAAAACAACATATACAGTTGTTTCATGTATGCATGACTAGTACTTGGCCTACTGTCTGGATGGCCCCTGAGCAGCCTAGGCCATTTAGTCAAATAAATGAATAGTGCAAATTTCTCAAACATGGGGAAAATGTATCGAACTGTGTAACCTTTTTCCTTTCGAAAAGATAAAAAAATGCAATACAAATAAATAATTAGGCCCCTATTGAAACTCCATGTCACCCACCACAATAAAAATGTAATAAAAGTACAAATACATACTGGTGCTTGTCCTCTGTCAAACAAACAACACCTCTAAACAAAGGTTTTTGACCTTACTTGTGATATCACAAAAACAAAGTCCTTAAATCCAATGGTGTATATATGCAGCAGACAAAGATGGTGATCCCTCTACCTTGAAATCCAAAGAAAAAGTGACCAGATGACAGATAAAGCAGTGGGAGGAGCCTGTTGGACAGGAACAGGAAGTTGGAGTCTTTGGGGCACTTTCTTCTTGTTGAAAAAAAAAAAGTTACATTAAAAAAAGGCTTTTCGCACTAAAAAACAACCTTAACGGTCCATTGGTGTAGAATATTTACTCAAAAATGTATTTTTTAGTAGATTTAGCTGCTTCTTGAGTAGAGAATATGCTTGAGGTGCAGCCGCATTTGCCAGAATCATAAAAATAGTAACAGAAAAACAATGTCTAAACTGGAAAAT
The DNA here is from genome assembly GCF_964204655.1 of Triturus cristatus. Lineage (NCBI taxonomy): Eukaryota > Metazoa > Chordata > Amphibia > Caudata > Salamandridae > Triturus > Triturus cristatus. The sequence continues at coordinate 564,000,205 of NC_140588.1, forward strand.
CATGTAAAGGAACCACTAGATATGAGAATTAATCATAAAGCACAAGAAAGGACAAGGGAGACCAAAGGGGAGGATGAAAGGTTGTTATTTGTAGATAGAAGCACAAAAAATACAACTAATTTACAGTAACCATAACAACCATGTGTGTACTGAGGGTGAAGTGATAAGTGAACGGCGCAGTGACATAGGTGTTTAGGCAGCAACGTGGAACGGCGAAGGACAGATCAAACATGAGGATCAAACAAAGGTATTTACAAAAGAATTTACAATTACAAACATGATTATTCAAATTATGAATGACCCTTTTCAAAGCCGCAATTGGCGATGTAGAGTCGACGACGTTTCAACCTCTTTGCATTGAGGTCATCATCAGGACTATGGTTACGATGATTCAAAAGTACTTCTATGAGAGCAGAGGGAAAGGAAAGAGAAGGTTCGCTATGGGACCCAAGGAAATCAATTGAAAGCCATAGAGAGGTAGGTAAGGAAAGTAAGTGAAAGAATACCTGAAGTGGAGGGACGAAGGGAACGAAACCCCACGGGGCACGCTAGCGTCAGAATTCCAAAGGACGTTGACAGCGATATGGATCTGGCCGGGGGAGAGAGGGGACGAATTAAAAAGTGCATGGAACCAATAGGAGCCAAATCAAACAAGAGGAAAAAGCGTCCTTACCAAATGTGAGGAAAGTAACTGAGTGGTGGAGTGTGCATCAAAGGCACTTTAAAGTTGCAAAGGACGGGATGAATCGTCACTTGGTTTATTCCGCATTCTGAAATTAAAGGAGCAAAGTAAGACAGAGCGGGGTGGGGGCGAGGATTGGAACGCAATTAACTTAAAGGGTTACCGTTCCTGACACTGGGAGCAGAGAAAGGCACTTACCCTAGGAATGCGTTCAAGCAGGTATAAGTCAATCTGGTTTTTTGAACCGGGATAAGTCCAGGATGGGCAAAGTCACGGGACGAATGAAGCGTCTAAGCAGAGAGGCACGGCAAACCAGGAAGTAATGCCTGCAGAGTCACGTGACTCAGTAAGGGAGGGTCCCACCACTGAAAAGGAAAGAAAGACTAGAACGGGGAGGAGGTGCTAGTACCCCCGGGGGAAGAGGAAAAATGCCAAAAGTACCGAGATCGGAATAGAAGGATTGGAATTATAGGACAGTTGAGAGATATAATAACATGATATTAATAGTCATGAAACAAAACATATACGAAGCATGAATAACTTTAAAATTCAACAACGTTTAAATTAAGATCCGTCAATCTGTGAAAGGACATGAATTCGTGATTAAGTAGAGGACAGAAAAAGAAGTAAAGAAAGCTTCAGCATTGCGAGACAGATCATCGGAAATGTATTGGTATTCACTAAACGGTGTGGGGTACATAGGGTTACACAGAGAACAAATGTACCACTGAATGAACATTGCGGGTCAATACCAAAGAAAAAACATCATGACATTAAAAAGGTAACAAGGCAAGTCTAAAGGATTGTAATTGGGCATTGATTTAAGGAAAACATAAATTCTACGCAAATAACTACGAGGTAGGTATTAAAACTTATTGACAGTGCACAGGCACGATGTACATTGCTGATAGAGGAAGAACAGTGTAGGGTGGTTAAAACATGCAATAATGGCAACAATTGTCAAGTCAGGTGGTAAGACATACATTGGAGTAACAGAATAAGGCACATAGGTAATCGCATGTATAGCGATTAAGGGAGGTTAAACACTGTTAATCAATCCAGGAGAAGAATACTAGAACTATGGGTGTGAGGCCACCATGGACGAAAGTTTAGGCACTGGCAATACCTGTATTCCACTCATCAAGAGAATTTAGGCCATGTGCCACAGAATTGCAGAGTGTGATCCATCTACACTCGCATTTATTCAATAAAAGTTGAAGGTTGCCACCACGAATAAGTAGTTGTGGACGGTCTATGACCTGCCATGTCATGTCTGTTTCAGAGTGGTTGTGTTCTTTGTAGTGTATTACCAATGGTGCGGTAATGACATTGCATCTAATGCGGCTTTTGTGTTGTGAGATGCGTTGTTTGACCATCTGTGTGGTTTGGCCTATGTAAAGTAGATTGCACGGGCACCGGATCGCATAGATAACATTAGTGGTGCGACAATTGGAAAATTGTTTGAGTTGGTAAGTGTGTGAAGTCGTTGCAAAGACTTTGGTGTTGATAGTAAGGTCACAAACATTGCAATTTTGGCATTTGAAATGGCATATTATGGGTGGAAGACCCCACAAAGTAGTAACAGAGTGATCTTGTTTCTCTTTAGAGGGCCATGTAATGGCATGGACTAATTTGTCAGACAAATTGTTACCCCTTTTGTATGATAGCAGAGGAGGATCCGAAAAATGCGGAAAGGTACGTAGCAATTTCCAGTTTCTTTTGATTATTTTGCTGACCTTGTTACTGGAAGGACTGTAGGTCGAAACAAAGGGGATACGTGTGTTGACGCGTCTGATAGATGGCGCCAGGATAACCTCCCCGTGGCTGTACCATGCACGTTTGAGAGCCCTTTTGACCAGATGTTTAGGGTATCCTCTGGTGGTCAATTTGACCGAAAGGATTGCTGCCTCACGAAAATAGTCCTTGCGCCACTTGCAATTACGCCGGATACGGAGGAACTGCCCATATGGCAGTCCATCACGTAGGCCACGGGATGGTAGCTAGAATACAGAAGAAGATTATTACGTTCAGTGGGCTTACGGTATAAGGATGTTCCAATGGAACCTTCTTCTGCGTGTAAAGTGAGGTCCAAAAATGGAAGATCATTTTGGCGGATGTCTGAGGTGAATGTAAGGTGAGGTTGGGCAATGTTCAGCCAATTAATAAAGGAGGTAAAATTCTCATGGGTACCCTGCCACAGTAGAAGGATGTCATCTATGTATCTGCGCCACAGGGTGATGTTATTCAGGAAGGGGTTGTGGATTGTCAAGATAAGTGAAGATTCCAGATGATGGACATAAAGGACAGCAAAATTTGGCACAAAGCAAGCGCCCATAGAAACTCCTTTAATTTGGAGGTAGTATGTGTCCTTGTACAAGAAGTAATTGTTAGTCAAGGCAATGTGTAGTAGTTGGGTTACGAAATCAGTGGGAATACGTGTAGGTCTTGGTCGTGTGTTCAGTAGATGTTCCATAACCTTAAGTCCGTCTGTCTGGGGAATGTTTGTATACAAAGATTCGATATCCAGACTTGCCATAAGGTCTATTTCTGGGTTAAACGGGAGATCCTCCACGATATTGATCAGATGGGTACTATCCTTAACAAAGAATCATAAAAATGGCACCTGAAGGCACCATGGTAGCCAGAAGCCGCGCTAGCAGCCAGCATATTTTGCACAAGCTCGCGAGCGACCGACAAGTCTCCTCATGCTGGTCATTGCATGCCAAAATAAGTCTTGCACGTACCAATGCAAATAAAATTCCGCTACACACCGGATGGCGAAATGTAATGGGAACTTTGCCTTACAAGCATAGTGCGGCGTTCCTTTATTCCTACAACTGCGCAGGCAAAGTGAATTGTTCTTTCCAGGCTTACTAATAAATTCTCAAATCTGTTTTAGGTACTGTCAGGCTTGTTTATAGAACCTTTGCTAAACCATGAGTAGCTGTGACTTCAGGCAGTCAGGCTTTAAAAAAGGAAAAAGTGCAAAGCATTTAGAAGTACCAAAACAATCGAATATGAAAGAAATATGGCACATATAAATGCAAAACCAATTTATAAAAATGTATCTTATCTTTATGAATTATTAGACACCAAAACAAACAAAATTCACTGGAGAGTTCCAGAGATATACATTAATTAGTAGAACGTAAATCACTGCTTTTCACTTGAAATACAAACAAGCATTGGCAACTACCACAGATAGCAGTTACTTTGGCAACTTCTGAAAACTTTTTATGAAGTTGTGTTTGGGTACTCTGGCCCACTTTTGGTGATAAATTCCGGAAGGGAGCAAGTCACAGGTGCCGATAAGGCTTCACAGGACAGTTAGCTTACAGTCAAAGCAGTCTCCAGTCCAGTTGCAGGCTCTATGGGCTCCTCACCTTAAGCATCAATGGAGTGGTCCTGATGAAAGGGGTACAGGAGGCTGAGCTGCATCACCGGGTCTTTTGCGGCCACCGCTCAGTTCCCGAACAAGGGAGGGAGATTTTGGCCATAAAGGTCAACATCCTTCAAAGTCCAGATAAAAACCAGTTGCCACTAGTCTACTGGTCTCTCATCACAACAAAACCAGCGGTTACACTTTGACGACTTTCCGAAATCCAGTGGACTAGGGTGCAACTTTCAGTGTCTGAGTGTGGTCTCCCTGGCTGCGCTTCAGCAGTGGCGAACAAGCAAGTGTGGCTATCAACTCTTCCAAGGCTGCTTCTCCAGGTTTTGTGGCCCTGGAGCTGTAACAGGAAGTTAGCCAACTGAGTCTTAGAGTTCACCTCTTGTGTCTGGGGCTCCTTGAGTAGGGCACCACAGGCACAGTCTTCAGTTTGAAAGGCCAAGAGTAGCAAAGGCAGCCCAGGTCCAGGGAACAGTAGGGCAGTCCTTCTTAGGGCCTCTCTCCAGTGCAGACGTGACCTGAGGTCTAGGTGCCGGGGTCCCACTTTTATGCCCAAAACCTTTTCGGAATGGGGTGACTACTAGCCAATGGGCTACCAGGTCCCTTCACGCCTGATGATGACTTGCAAAACGTGGCATCATGCTATCCCAGAGTGCAATAATCTGACCACTCCCAAGATGGCAGAATCCCTTCTCTCGCTGTGTGGAGCTATGCAGCCCACCACAGAGGTGAACCTACCTGAGGGCTACACATGTACAGGAAAACCAGTTTAGCAACTGTTGTCCTCTTCTGTCCACGATGACAATTGTCTACTGGAACATAAGAGGAGCCCCATTTGTATGTGTCCATCATTTACCCTTCAAAGGTGGCTTCTCCTTTGAAGCTCACCTTTTGGCCTTACACCCTGTGTGACTTCCTGCCAGGGAGAAGTAAAACATTTTCCAATGGTAGGCCTCTATTGTTCCCTTTCATGGAAGTTGTTCACACGTCTCCGCAGGGGACCAGAAGGCTGTCTCATGGTCAGACTCACCTTGGACAAACGTCCTAGGCCACATTGGATACCGACTGATTTCCTGACAGCTTTGTTGGAAATCGCAATGAAAAGGAATTACTTTGTCTTCAGGAATCAATTTTACTACCAGTGCAAGGGCGTTGCGATGGGTGCCACTTATGCACCAGATCTGGCTAATATCTTCTTGGATGATTATGAGGAAGAATATCTGTACAGCCATGAAAATCCATACATAGAGCATATTGCCGTGTGGAAACGATTTACAGACTATGTTATAATGTTATAATGATCTCAAGAAGTTCAAGGACTGGCTAAACAACAGAACAAGGGATATTCAGTTCACCATGTCCTGCCTCTTATTTTGCGATCTCTACCGAAAACCAACGGAGAGAAATACACTCCTTAAGTACGAGTCGCACCATCCAAGGGACAATTTGCCATATGGTCAGTAACTCAGGCTTAGAAGGAACTGTACATGCAGGACAGACTTTTTCAAAGAAACAGAAATCCTCACTATTCGTCTGAAAGAGAGAGGTTACCCGACAGGACTGCTCAAATGGGCCCGCAAACGGGCTTGGTACTATCCACGTGACAAGTTACTACCAGTAAAACAAAAACCAACGTAGACTGAAAATATTGTCTGTGTGACTACATTCAGTTAGAAAAGCAATGACATTAAAAAGATTGTAAAAAAGTATTGGAATCTGGCCGCCTGCGAACTCAACGGAGGATCCATTGTTTGCCTTCAAGAGAGGCAGGAATATCAAAGACAATGTGGTTAAAGCCTATCTTGAACCACCAAAACCACTTAATCTAAGGGGCCAGTTGGGACTACCACTGATAACTGGACATCACAAATGTGGCCAATGTAAAGTGTGCCCCTTGGCCATCGAAGGGTCTACCTTCACACACAATAATCGAACACACAAGTTGACACTATTTACTAATTGCAACAGTACTAATCTGGTGTACACCATCCGCTGTCCATGTGATTTAGTTTACTTTATGTAGGGCAGACCACCCAGAAGGTGAAGGCAAGAATTTTACAACACATGAGTAGATTAAGATGTAGGGTACAAGGAGCCCCCTTTGGTTGAGCACTTCACGACACACAACCACCCTCCAAGGAGCATAGGATGATGGGTTATTGAGAAAATCTCTCCCCACCCGAGAGGACTTTCCCTTACTGTGGCTCTCAATCTGAAGGAAGGCAGGTGGATCCATTCCCTAAACACAGTAACCGAGGGACTTAACAAACTTGAGGAGACCTCAAGACAGATGGGCCAGTTATAGAACATATAGCTACACCAATACTTAAATCAATCATGTCTGCACCATAGGTGTCTAAACTGTATATGAGTACAGGTAACAATATCATGAGTAATTTTTGCGTCCTAACCTTATACAGACTGTATATCTTCTCTGTCTTTCTCTCCCTATTATATTATAAAATGTGGTTGTCTGTATATGAGAATTTTCTACCTTATGAATACCATAGGGTAACTATGTTCTACAATTTGGTTGTTTGTATATGAGAATTTTCTATTGACCAAGCGATGTTTTGTTAATCCACACAAGGCCTGGTACGACGTTAGACATCTAATGTGCACGCAATTTAATTTTCTATTGACCAAGCGATGTTTTGTTAATCCACACAAGGCCTGGTACGATGTTAGACATCTAATGTGCACACAATTTAATTTCCGACTGACCAAGTGTTGCATTTTTAATTCACACTAGGCCTGGTACCTCTAACCACTGGGTGCTTTTACTCTAAAAGTGAAGATTCTCTTTATTGCCGTACATGTTAATGAGCCTTTTACTGTAAATGGTTCTTGTAAATGCTTCAATTGTGTGTTGCACGAATTGGCGTGCTTCAATGTCTCTATGTTGTTTTGAGTTCAATTTACCAACACTAGCACGGGCAATCGTGCCTCACTAGTCTGTCACCTAGCGAACAAGCCTGTCAGCATTGAGCTGCTGCCCATGTAGCGCGGCCCAAGAAGCCTGTTGACTAGCGACCAGGCATGCATGCATCTAGCTACTGCTCGCCTCTGCGCACCATGCGCGCAAACGCAGCATACGTGTTGAAGCCTTTATCCACGGCTTGTCAGAATCACGAAGGCTGGCTGACAGACGGCAGCAAAGAAACAAGACTCACGCCTGGCTTCTCGTGGTAGCTCTGAATCCCCCATTGCTTCTGAATCCCAAGACTCATAGGTAAGCGTCTTCATGGTTCTCCAGCATACAGGCAAACAGTGCCTGAATATGTTTGTTTGCGACCATTCTAAAATCGCCTTTCCCACTCTTCTTTTATTATAGATCCAACACATCGGCGAATTCTGACTGGGTGAGCTTTCCCTTTTGAAGCATCAGGTCTAGAATTTAAGAGCAGGTCTTATACAACGGAGCGCCTTTAATTCACTCACCCCGCATTTCTTTTTAGATCACCCATGCCGAATGCGACTGATCGAGTGCATTCTCAATCCAACTTCCCATACATGGTAGTATCATCACGCCGGCAGTAATTTGGCCTTGGTGAGTTTGGCAACTAGTTGAGAGTCACGTCTGGTATTGGTAAGCAGGGCGTGTGCACAACAGAGCGGGTGCAATTAATTGTCCATCCCGCTTTGTCCATAGATCTACTGCCCCCGGGATCTAACTATTGGACTTCACAGATGTCCGATTAACCAGGATTCACCCTGGGTTTCGTGGGTGAGTTGCTATTTTTGAATCTGTAGACCTTATTAGCCTCAGTAATTGAACACACCGTAATTCACGTTTTCTTTAATTATAGGCTGTCATCTCCTACACCCCCTACTTGTCCTGATGAAGACCCGCCTTGACTACTTAATTGAGCATAGATTGGGTTGGAACGTCAAAGATCTAATATGGTCCAGACTGACTAAGACTCTGCGTGCAATCGAAACATTAATTTGTATAAGCAACAGAGTCATTGTGTCTGACATAAGATTCTGGCCCCCCTTTTTTCCCCTGTACATATTTTAATCACCTTGTATATAATACGCACTGTATTTTACCACTGGGCACAAATGTCACTTTAACACACGTCACCCTAAGCTTCACCTATTGTTGACAGTCTTGCTTTACAAATGTATGAGTATATCTAAATGAATCGATTTATATATAAAAAACATAATACTCGTCAATTTGCATTGCTATTGTTGCTTTTTGTTTTGTGTTCCATATGTCATAACAGTATAGATATGAATGCTTGAGGACTTTTAATTATTGACATAAGAAAGAGTTGATACACCCGACAGAAAAATTGTTTTGTTTATTTCCATACCCAGGTTCTGAAGGACACAGGGTCACCCCATTATTGTTGAACTTTAACTGAAAAACTTGGGGAACAAAGTGGCAAATTTCAAAATTTGCCTTAAACTCAAAAGTTACATTAAATTCAGCTTGAGGATCAGGTTTATACATCTCAGACATCAACTGTTAGGGCAACTTCCCCACCTGCAACTATTCTTTGGCATCTAAAAAGGCATTTTCATTAATTGACCAGCACTCACTCAGTTGCAATTTTGGATGTTTTATCCATGTCTCAAACTTCAATGTCTTTGAAATAGCATTTAAGATGAACGTTTTGTTGTTGCCCGCCACCAAATTTTAGCCAAGTGTTTAAACACTTTGTAACACATTGACTTCAAAGTATCACTGTTTATTTTTATCCAGGGAGCGATGCCATTATTCCTGCCTGCATCGACAAACCTGTTGCAGGAAGCTGGCTCTGTATATACTAAACCAAAGCAAGCTATAGTGTGCACCGAGACCTGTGGAACCCCAAAGGTAGGCAATGGTAAAAGTAGATAATACCTTACTCTCTATTTGTGGTAGTGTGGGCGAGCAGTAAGGCTTTATCAGAGGGTAGTATTAAGCATTCATTGTACACACTCAGGCAAGAAATGATGTCACACACTCACAGACTGAACTCAGACCAATTTTGGTCGTATACAAATATTATTTAGTAATTTTATTTCTAGAACCAAGCCAGGCCTGGTGCAGGTAAGTGAAATAATGCTATGCAGGTGTATTGCAGTTGTAATACAGTTGAAATGCAGTTGGCTGCAATTGGTTTGGTTACAGATAAGTCAGTTGGTTGTAAAGCAGTTTGAATTACTTTTCAGATTACTTTTTAGATTACTTTTTCAGTTACTTTTACAACTCAGTGTGATATGCCTAGATATCACACTGGGACATTTCCTAGAAGAAAGGTAAGTAAATCAGTTCTTGAACATTTGCTGTTTTTCAAGGTTTAATACAAACCAACTCCGCACTTAGAAGAATTTTCAAAGATAAGCAGCTAATGCAATCCTATAGGAGGAAATAAAGTTATTGGTTTACAGGTAAGTACTTGGATGTGGCAGTTGGGTTTCTGGGGTTAGAGCCAGGGTTCCCCCAGGGTCAAGGATGCACTCTCAAAGCACCCTCAGCAGCACAAGGGCAGCCGGGTGCAGAGTGCTAAGGCCCAATGTTATCCAATGGGGATAGGGGGCTTCCGGTGGTGGCTGCTTATGAGCAGGCCATAAGGTTGTGGGAGCAAAGGCTCCTGGTGTTAGGCTCAGGGCAAAGGAGAATCTGATTTACCACACAAGGTGCACCCTCAGTGGCTCAGGGGCGGCCAGGTGCTGGTTTGGCGTTGGGTGCCCTGTTGATTTCAGTGGGTATTCTCCAGTTGTAACAAACACTGCAGACTCGAGGACAAAGATCTTCTGGAGGTGACCACCGGTTGGAGAGGTAAGTTGGGATGCCTAGGGATTCTGGGACGTCAGATGCAGGGGTGTCTTTAGGCGTCTGGTTTATCTAACTGGCTCCTGTCGCAGTCAGGAGGATCCTATAGAAAGGGACTGCAGGCATCGGTTGGAGACTTAAGGCTGGTCAGGGATCACCAAATCCCAGTTCAGGATTACCTAGGGGACCTCCTCGTGGTGTTGGGCTACTGGAACTCGGGCCGTGGGCGTCGGGTGCAGAGTGGTGCAGACTTGCAGATTTGGATGGAGTCAGAGTCTGTTGGTGTGCAAATCCGGTGCCACAGGAGATAGTCTGGTTTGGGAAGGCAGGGCAGGTCCTCTGGGTTCTTGGGAGCTGCTGACTGCAGGACACACTGGGATTTCACTGTAGCAGGTTCGAGGTTGGGGCAGGCAAGTAGGGCTGGGGCCAAGTCAATCAGTGTCCGCCTCTTCTTCTTTTAGCACGTCTTCTTCGTTCCTTCTTCTTGCCTCAGGGTTGCCCCCTAAATACTGTACTTAGGGGCATTTTAGGAGTCTCGAGGTCAGTAGCCAATGAACTTAGGGTGACTACACCCTTGGTGTGCTCACCCCACGTGGGGTAGTGGGCACAATCCCTAATCCTGATTGGAGAGTGCCTGCCATCTGCAAGATGGCGGCACTGAAGAGTGGGATTCACCTTGCCTCTCCCACCTGAGGGGTGGGGTTGGAGGAAGTGGGCACACCTTCTGGGCTGTGCTAATTTTTCCCACCTGTCTTCCTGCCAAAAAGGAGGGGAGACAGGAAGGGGTCCTGCTCCTGAAACCTGGAGAAGCTGGGGGTTGTGTTACAAAGGTGACAAGGCCTTTGAAGCTCCCCTGCCACAGATGGCTCTTCCTGGCCTGGGAAAGGTGTCACCACCTCTGCCCAGGAAAGGCTTTGTTTCTGAGCTCAGGGAACTAAGGCTTCCACCCCAGGGATCCAGAAACATGTCTTGTGGTGGCAGGCTGCTGTGTATCAGTCAGAGGGCATCTCTGATTGCATTGTAATATAAATCCCACACTGGCATCAGTGTTGGTTTATTATGCTGAGAAGTTTGCTACCAAACTTCCCAGAATTGAGTAAAGTCATTATGGCGCTGTGTAGTTCATAATGGCAAACTCCCAGGCCATATACTCTTTATGACTTTACTGCACTTACAATGTCTAAGAATTAACTTAGAACAGCGTAGGAGTACAGTGCTCATGCAACCGTACCCTCACCAGTGGTATAGTACATCCAGCTAGAGGGGTGTCTTACCTATACCGTAGGCAGTGGGCTGCAGGCATGGCACACAGGAATGTGTGCCACTTTGACGCTTCACGTTTCTCTGCACCAAAACATGCAGCCTGCAATGGCAGTGTGTGTGTGTGTGTGTGTGTGTGTTAAGGTACAGGACCTCTAAGGGTGGCACAATATGTGCTGCAGCCTTTAGAGGCCTTCCCTGGTCACAGTACCTTTTACGAGGGACTTACATGTGGCCAGAGGTACCAATTGGGTGTACAAATGTACAGTTTTGGGAAAGAACACAGGCCCTGGGAAACTGGTTAGCAGGGACCCAGGGCACATCATGTCAAAGTGCATCAGAAGTCTGGCAACAAATTGGGGGGGGGGGGGGTTACTGCAACAGAAACCCCGCTTCCTACACCCTTTCAGTGATAAACAACTTTAGTGAGCTAAAGACTTCAGAGAGTCCACCCACCATCTGCAAGCATTTAACAATTGTTTTCTCCTGTGTCCTGCTCAAACTGGATTTTTTTCATTTAAAAAAAACTTTATTTACCTGTTTCATGTGAGTTACAACAGTTCCATCGATATCAATAGCATCATACTCTAACAGTTTTTGACCAACGGTAAAAGAAGCAAGTCACCAGTTCCATGCATGTTATACGTCACTTGAATTGGAGCAAGTGATACATACATTTATCTACTGTTAACAGTTGTAGTTGTGGCAGTTAGCGTTGATTTGATACTATTTTAGCCCACACCCGCAGGGACCAACCCTTGTTCTAGCTGTGAGGCAGATTGTGAGCGTGGTGCCGTCATATATTGTTTTAAGGGGCCCCAAATGTCTCTTGGGCGAGATGATCTGGGCAAAGTACTGGCATACAAATCGCTGTTTATGTTGCAATACGCTAAGCTATTTAACCAGCACTTTAATGTCATAGCAGTTTTACGTCCCCATGTAATTGCTATTTCTCTTTCAGCAAATAACAACCCAATGGCGATAAATTTTCGAACCCCCTTTGGAAATTTAATGAAATAGCCCAGCAATGCAACCTCTGGGGTGGGTGTGATTTCTAACTCCACCATCTCCCCTAATGTTTGGAAAACCGCTGCCCAGAAGGTCTTAATTTTACCACAATTCCAGGAGAGTTGAGCGAAGTCAGCATGTTGGGCCCGCATTTCAAACAACAGTGGGATCTGTCCGGGTCAATCCTGTGTGTAGCCTCGGGCGTAATGTAAACTCTCCGCAGAAATTTAAAATGGATCAGTTTATGACGGCTGTTCAGGGAGATCTCTTTGGTCTGACTACAGCAAACCACCCATTGGTCATCCAAAATAGGATGTCCCAGGTCGGCCTCCCAGGAAGCTCGTATTTTGGTGTCGTCAATGGGAATTATGTCCACACATGCTCTGTACATACTGGAGGTCAAATGCTCTCCCCCAGTACTCTCAATAATTGTGGTGAGTGGGGTGAACTGTTCTGGTTCTAATGGAAATCCCGGTGTAATCGCCCTCAGCGCCGAACGCACACGGTTTAGGGTAAATATGTCCATAAACGAAGCTTTGCTAAACTTGTCCTCTTCTGAGACCGAAAAAGCCTGTCCCCCAGTGTATGCATCCCCTATTTTATTTATGTCATATTTGGAAAGGGTTCGCTGTACTATCGTCTCGCCTGTAATTGGGATCCAGTGATTGTTGATGATCGGTAGACTAGGAGAACATAACACCGCGGATCCCGTAACTCTAATCAGTTTCTGCCAGGCCCAGCTACTGGTTGAGACCGTTTGAATGTCCTTCGGGTCTCGGGGAATGCCCTGAGGCAGTACCGTGTTGAGAGTGCCAGGAAGGACAAAGTCCGCTTCTGTGCGCAGATACGGGATCCTGGAGTCTAGGTGTGTAGGAGAGTAGCATCTGCACTTATGTTACCCCCACTTTTTTTCTGATGTTTACACTGGTTTCTGGCTATAGTCTGGCTGGGACCCTGCTAATCAGGGCCCCAGCCTTTTTGTTCTCTCTAAACAACTGGGAGTGCATATTAGATGCACTAGTGATTGGATAATGTGGTATCTTATGAGCCCCTAGTATATGGTACCTTAGGTACCAAAGGCATAGGTACTTCACAGGCCTACCAGGGGCTGAAGCATGTATTATGCCACCCCTGGGAAGCAGACTAAATCTGACACCACAGGCCTGCTACTACAGCCTGGGTGAGGTAGTGTTAGCACTCCTCACTGAGGTATAGGTTCCCTATATCTCACCTTACACACACATGTAAACCTATCAGTCACCCCTAAGGCAGGCCCTATCAATCCTGAGGGCAGGGTGCTTGGTTTCCATGTGAGGGGGTGCCTCTGCCTGAGCAGGGCCCCTCTGCAGCTCTCAGGGTCCATTCTCTGTGGCTGTTTGTGGATGCGGTTAAACCATATACTCTTAAGTACATTATAACCTAGCAGTAAATGCTAACTTTGGGATGGCTGCATCAAAACATGTCGTATTTGGTGTCAAACGCTTTGGAATCATACCCCCACACCAGTAACTAGTGTGGGAGTATGATCCCACCCTTCTAGAGGGATAGACATGTACCCACTGTGGAAACACGGTAGAATCCTGAAGAGCCCTGCCATCACAAAATGGATGCCACCAGCACAGACACTGGGCTGCCCTCCTGCTGCTGACCGAAACTCGAAGTGGAGGAGGCCCAACAATAGGCATCCTGTCACAGGGAGGTGTAACCACCTTCCAGACAGGATTTAGTGTATTGGGGCTGGGTGGGTGCACTCCTAGAGTGCTTTGAAGTCCTGCACTGGGGGAGCAGTAGGCTCCTCTGTGCATATGCCAGCTCAAACCGGTTCAGGGGCTATCAGCCCCTGCTCTGGTGCGAAACTGGACAAAGGGAAGTGGGTGTAGCCACCCACTCCCCTGACCCTCCCATAGGAGTGGTCATAGAGCTAGTCCCTCCCTTCCTTGTAGTATAAGTTAGGGAACCCTTGCCATTGCAAACTAGATATCTCTGGACGACGCTCTGGAAGAAGAATCCTGGACCTTCGATGTTCCACTACCTTTCGAAGACTGAAGAATCTCCCTTGGAGTCAAGGAGTGACTCTCCTGCTTGGCAGGCACCAAAACTTTGCATCAATGGTCGCAAACTTTCCCACTCCCGCCAGAGTCCAAAGTCCCTGCAGCCCTAAAAGTAGATTTCCTGACTTCTCGATGGCCATTGTGAGTCCCCAGTGAAGCTGAGGTGAGTGGACCCCACGAGTGACTAGGAACAGCAATACCTGGGTACTGTGCATTATTGTCAAGTGCAACCCCTCCACGACGTTCTACGAACTTGTGCTTTGGACCACGTGTGGCCCAAGCCTCCAGCAGGATTTCCTTAGAAAATCAGAGTCCTACCTCATCCTGAGTGACCGTGGGCTCCTGTGAAGTGAATCCTCATGAGGCATCTTCACGATCCCTTGCTGGTTGGCTGGTTGGTCCTCTGAAGACTTTTCTACAGAACCAAAGGGCTCCCCTGGTTGCTCCAGGCCTGTCCTGACGTACCCTTGCTGGGTGAGTCCCTCAGATCTTGCTGGTCTGCACCGCTGACTTTCTTCACTTTCCGCAAGACTTCCTGCTGCCAAGGCTTGTTGGCTCCAATCCGGTTGCTGACACCTCAGTAAGCTGCAGACTTCATGGGGCACTCTGAATCCAGCTCCTGGTTGTTATCGATGCCTCCTGGACCTCGTGGCTGAAGAGTCAAGACACCTGTGATCACCTGAAATCACCCGACTACTGTGGGCATCCAACTTCCTGGCCCCGGGTCACTGGCAAGTGACTTTGAACACTGTCTCCACTGCTTTCAGGTCTTCTTTCTTCAGAATCCAGCCTTGGATTCCACCGGACACTTCTCCTGTCTTCACAAGCAGCAAGTCTTCTTTGGCTCCCATTGAAAACGACGCCGCAACCCGACACCAAAAGACTCCTATGTACCCGGCTTCCCTGGGTGAGGTAACTCGAGTACTCCGGTGCTCCTGTGTGTGTTGACTGTAGAACTACTTACCCTGTAAGCGACTTGCTTGTAGACTCTCCCGAAGTATCCTAAAACTTTAAAATTCCAACCGTGACTTGCTCCATTGAAGTCTATTGGGATCCGCGGCTGTGTTCTCACAATGTATGCGTCTCCCGTGGGTCCTTTACTTACCTGCCTTGGCTGGATTAGTGAGGCCCCAGCACTTCTGAAGACCATAGGCGGTCTCCCTTCTCAAGTCGTTTTTCTTATACCTCTTTTTTAGTATATGGTCTGGTACATCCCTAGGGCCCCAGCCATGTAAGTGCTTAATTTGTTGTGAAACGTTGATTTGTGCATATGAGGTAAAACAAGCTGCTTTACATTACTCTGAGACTTAGCCTGAAGTCTGCTCTCCACAGCTACCACTAGGATAGCTTTCTTTAAAAGGTTGTCTTAAACCTATCTACCATAAGAGTCGAATTGTACTGGTGCAAGGTGGCCACTTTAACTAGTGACCAGCATATACCAGGCCAACTTCTCACAGGGTGAAATCAGGAATTGCAAAGCTGCATTGTGCCAGTAAATAGTATAATTGAAAGTTAGGAAACCCGAAACCCCCTCTAGCGTAAGGTAATGTCATCATCTCCCATCGGACTCTAGGCCTCTTGCCTTCCCAGGTCAGTGTATTGAGGTGTGTGCGTAGTGTCATAAAAACTGATTTGTAAGCAGCATGGGAATATTGTTAAACAGGTACAGCGATTTGGGGAGAGCTACCATCTTAATCAACGCCACCCAGCCTGCAATGTAGAGAGGGAGCCTCAGCCACCTTTCCACCTGTAATTCAAGTTTGTGTACAGCCTGACCGTAGTTCGATTAAATTATTTGGGCGGTGTCTAAGTGGATATGGATCCCTAGATACTTAATTGAGTCTGTACACCAGTCAAGTGGAAACTCGCAGTCCCATTTCTTGGTGCTAGTGGTTAGGGGGGAAATATCACAGTCTTGTGCCAGTTAATCCCGAGGCCCGAGAAAAGACCAAATCGAATAATCTCCCTGACCAGAGAGTCCAGGTTAGCCTCTGGTTCCCGGACATAGAGTATAATGTCGTACGCATATAAAGAAACCAGGAGCGGTCCTGTGTTAAACTGGAGCCCTCTATGTAGGTGGCGTTCCTGGAACTGCCTAACAAGGGGGTCCATCGCCAGTATAAATAGTAGTGGTGATAAGGGGCAGCCGTGCCTGGTGCCTCGTGACAGAGAAATTGAACTGGACAGCGTGCCATTTAAGCGTATCCTGGCAGTCGGGCCACTATATAAAAGAGCTGTGACATCAATGAATCCCCTGGGCATACCCAACCTGCGCACAACTGTTAGGAACAAGGACCATTCCAGGGAATTAAATGCTTTCTCTGTGTCCAGCAGTACTGCTGCGGCCGGGACCTCCGGATGAATTCTATGAAAAACAGCGAACAGAGATAGTAAATTTAAGGAGGTGGATCTATGGGGCACAAGCCCCGACTGGACTGGGGAAATTATTCTGTCCCGTAATAGAGAGAGCCGCAAGGCGATCATTTTTGCCAAGATCTTGTAATCTAAGCTTAACAAGGATAGTGGTCTGTAAGACCCACACTGCAAAGGGTTTTGGGCAGCAGAACTATAACTGCTTCCCTAAGGGAAGGGTGTAGTTCTTTTCGTTCTAATGCCTCGCTATAAACCTCGAGCAGTCGGGGAGCTAATAGGTCCTTGTATGTTTTATAAATATTGCCAGTGAAGCCGTCTAGGCCAGGCGCGGTGGAGCCATTCAGTGCCTCAATCGCGCTGATGATTTCGTCTGAGGAAAAGGGCTCGGCCAGGATGTCTTGCATGTATTTTTTCATATATACCAAAGCAATTTCCGCAAAGTAGTCTTTCAGCTCTGCGGAGTTGTGCACAATTTGGGACGCATACAGCATGTCGTAGTATGCTAAGAGTTCCGCGCGGATCTCTACTGTGTCAGTGAGGAGTTGTCCTGTCGTGGTTCTGAGTTCTGTGATGTAAGATTTCCCATAAGGGGGCCTCAGCAGTCGCGCCAAGGTACGACCCGGCCGTTCGCCCTCACCAAAGCGGTGAGCTGTGGTGTATTTACTCAGGTAATGAGTTTCCCTATCTGCAGCTTCCCTGAATTCCGTGAGCAGAGTCAAGCGTCACTTAAAACCGTCAGGGGTTGGGGATTGAAGCAGCTCACGATCTAATGCTTCCAGTTGCTGTTCGAGGTGGGCTAAAGATTTTCTAAGGTCCTTCAACACCCTGGCGTGCTTGGCAATGCTAACTCCTCTGATGTAGGCCATAAAGGCCTCCCAAAGCACCGCTCAAGTGTCTACCGATTCAGTATTGAGTTCACAGTTTTCCTCTAAAGGTTCTCTAATCTTGATATGAAACAAATCGTCATTTAGGGCACGACCTGGGAATCGCCACTGGCGCTCATGTCCTTCTGGTTTGGGGATGCTAACTTTATTTATCACTGGAGAGTGGTCTGAATATGTTCTAGGGACGGGGCGTAACACAGGCCCCCACAGCCCCTGCGGTGCGGGTGGGCCGGACAGCTCCAGATTGAGACCGGAGGGGGCCCCTCCATGTGCTCTGCAGGAGGGCCCCTCAAGTTTCGTTACGCCACTGTTTAGGGAGTATTGTGGTAGACTTTTACCATGCTTGCAGACTCTGGTAGCTCAGCCAGTAATCTAGCCTGGTCCATGTGTCGTATTGAGCTGAGTAATGTGTGTACGATGTGGCTGTCGGATTACGCCGTCTCCAGATATCTGAAAGATTCAGTGAGTCACACATTTCTATCAGTGTGCATCGGGAGCGTGGTTTAGTGTCTGCAGATGTGGAGGAGCAATCTAGTGTGGGAATGAAAAGCAGATTAAAATCCCCCCCATGAGTATGCAATCAGTAGTCATGTGCAATACTAGCGAGTGTAAGTTGTTGAAGTATTGGGGGCAGTCCGTGTTGGGGGTGTACAGGCAAGCCAGTGTTACCAAATGACCCATCAACTTCCCTATCACTATGGTACATCGGCCTTCTCTGTCGCAGTACGTTTTGTGTAAATGAAAGGGAATCCTTTTGTGGATCAAAATCGCTGTGCCCCTGGCGTATGTACTGTAGTTTGAAAAGTAACAATGTGGACCCCAGCTTGATGTGAAGTGCGTTACGCCTGTTTTAGGCAGGTGGGTTTCCTGTAAAAAGGTCACATCTATTTGGTGTCTTTGGAGGTAATGTAGTATATGCTTCCCCTTCCTAGTGTTATTGAGGCCCCTGACGTTCCAAGTTATCGTGGACAGGTTGGAGTGGTCGGGCAGATTAATTAACGTTGTCATTTGAACAGCCAAGCTGTGAGATCAGTATCAGATGTGTGGTGAGATGCTTCTGGTTGCTAATGAACGTGCTGGTAATTAAGTTATGATAAACAAAGCTGTTAACCTTCCCCTCCCACACCCAGTCTCGTGTCCCCATACGCAAGGAACCAAGCCAAACAAATTATAATCAGATGCATCCTGTAAACATTCAAGTTCTAAATGCAAAAGTACAGAAAGATACATTACGATCAATAATACCAACAATGTGCTATACACACAGGGGGGATGCAACGCCCCGACAGTGACCAGCTTTGTATACCTTAACCTATAATTTGATACTTACTCTGTCTCAACATTTATAAGGCAACAGTGGAAATGCGGATCAACGCTGCTGAACATACTAGGAGGACTACTCGGTAGAGAAGAGTTCAACACTGGCAACGGAACCGCTGTGGCGAGGGGAAGAACTAGTCCCATCATCTTTCTGCTAACTGCCAGTGTTTTTGTAGGATCTGCAGAATTCCTGCACGACCGTGGGTGTAACAAAAATGCAGGATCGACCGTCTATGTCCACTCTCAAACGAACCGGGTATAGCATGCCATATCTGAGGCCTAAATTTCAATGGGTAGATTTTATGCCGTTGTATTTGCGTCGCGCCTCCTAGACCAATTCTGTGAAGTCCAGATATAATGCATCTGTCGAACCCTGCCAGGTGATTTTGCCTCGTTCTCTGGCCAGGCGAAGTGCGGTGTCTCTATCTCGGAAGTTCATTATTCGAGCAATTATGGGTCTTGGAGGACAGACAGAATTTGGACGCGGGCCTAAGGAGCGATGAGCGCGCTCAACCACGAAGCCCGGTGTGAAAGATTCTTTCCCAAAAATGTCTGTTAGTAGTGTTTCAACAAACAGATCTATCCGGCCTGTGTTGGTCGATTCCGGAACCCCAAGAATGCGGAGATTATTGCGTCTGCTGCGCGCCTCTAAATCTTTGTTCTTTATAGCAACGTCCTTCAAAATTTTATCCATGCGCTCCAAGTGCTTCGTGGATTGGGCCGCTCCATCTTCGAGATCAGAAACCCTTCCCTCGACTGTATCCAACCTCCTGTCGTGTATGTCAATTTTGATCCCCAACGTGTCAAGGCACTTTTCTAATGAGTTAAACCTGCCGTCCAATTCCCTGAATCCTGCTCTCAGTTCCTTCAATAGGGAGGATTGGGTTGCCGCTCAGTCAGCTGTGCTAGCTGTGTCCTGGCCACCCTCCGCCATATTTGCGCCTGTTTCCTGTGCCTTCTCTGCTGGTTTACCAAATGTTGATACCCTTTGCTTAGGGTTTTCCGGCCCATGCCGCCGTGCATGTGCGAAGTTAAGAATGGCCGCAAGCTGTAATAGTGCAATGTTCGGATCAGCAAGGAAATAGTGCATCTCTGAGCTGAAAAAGGCGTAGCTGCTGCATTTATGAGAGATCTGGAGTGAGGCGCAGCGAAGGGTACACCATTGGGTGTGTCTGAGCTTAGGAGGATTGCTGGTCCAGATAATGAGGATGATGTTCTATTGTGCCACGACTTATGCCGAGCCTTGTTTTGTCAGTGAAGTCATGCACTGGTGAAGGCAGAACTGTTGCGTTGGTGGCTGAGCAGCCAACTCATGCGTGTAGTTATGGGGGCCAGTCATCCCACCCCAGTAGACGCTGTTTAGGGTATAGCACCATTACTACGTGGATATTACTTAGAATTGCCTTTACTATGCATCTTTTCGCAGGTACCATTACAACGCATGTTTTTTTAACGAATACTTCTACAACGTAAATACTGTTACTCCGCAATTACTTTGTAGAGTCAGGAGGGTATTGTTCACTGCCATGGCATAAAGAAAGCATTGCAAATTCCGAGTCTGCATAGTTATTCATCGTTCCGGAGGGACATATGTAAATGAAGAATATTGGGCGTTGTAACCGCACGGAAAAGGTAATTATGTAGGGTTAACGGTGGCACCGGATCATCATACATGCGTTGTAATGTGGAAATAAAATTGACAATTGTGCCCCATCATTTCCCTGTTTCTGCCTGGTAGCCATTTGCCTCAGACAAACACCCATTTTGTGTGTGACATGCTCTCAGCAACTTGTCTGAAAACTGTCCTTCACATCCCCATTGAATCTTGCACAATCCCCTGCTCCTTGTGGTCGAGCCAATTCCAAGAAGCCTGCCTGTGTGCCTTCCCCCAGTTGTGCCAGAGACTCAGCCACATCCTGTCCATTGTTGGTAACTCAGCCTGTCACACCAGCTGCCCTGTGACCACCCCCAACTGAAAGAGAAAGCACGAGGTTAGGCCCTGAAACCACACCAACTAATAGAGGAAGCACAAGGCTGTACACTGTGAACACACATTTCTGTGGTTCTGCCAATTCCCAGAACCAGCAAGATAGTTCCTGTTTTACACAAGATGGTTCCTGTTCTTGACTCTAAGCCAGAGATAAACCCCCGAATGAGTAAGGGCCTTCAACTGAAAGAGAACACATTTCCACACATCACATGCCCTCTCACGAGACACAAGACACGCCCCTACCTTGACACATCTGTTGGAAATTACTGCTTGTCACTTCCCTTTTTCTTGTCACTTCTCCTTTCTTCTTTTGCCTATTGACTGAAAACTGTATAAATATTCTGATGTGTGAATTAAACAGCAGACCACTCCTGTACCCGCTTGGTACTGGAGCTCCCCCCTTAACTCGAGTTACTGGACCCTTTTTTTACTCGAACACCACGGACTCCTCTCTTTGCTTTGACTGAAATTATGATTATTAAGTATAGAAATTCTGAGATGAGGTAATATTGAATTAATTTACCACATTAATTGGCGCCCGAACAGGGACATTACCTTTTCCCCACACGCCGGCGATATTGGACCCGGTACTGTCCCCTCCTGACCTTTGACGGACTTCAAAGTGCACAACGCGGGGAATTCCCGCTAACTCCTTCGCGGCAAAGAGGGGGACCAACTGCGGCCCGGCATCCACACGAGGCGGTGAGGAAAATTGCGGAACGTCCTGAACCAGACCCCAACCTGTGAAGAGACGAATCCGAGGTTCTGCGAGTCCCACCTTAGAAGCTACACGCATTTTTAAGATCTTCAAGAGGCCTTCCAGTTATTTTTTTCTGTGAGTACTGCTGAAAAGTATAAAGACGGACTCACCACTTTGTGGGTGCGGTAAAGATACAGGTTTTTGTTGGTTTCTCACTTATTTTGTGAGGACTGCTAAACTAGTATAAAAGACAGACTCACCACTTTCGTGGGTACGGTAAAGATATATGTTCTGTTTGTTTTTCTTTTTCTCTCAATTCTAAATCTTTGAAAAATCTTGCCATCATGCCTATTTTCTCGAAAATACGTAAGATAGCAACCAAAAGGAGTATTCTTGAGAAGGAAATTCCCCTTCCTCCTCGGGATACTCCAGGACACTTCATGTATGCAAAACATGGTGTCGGTGCAATTATTTATTGTGATTTATGGGTGGATTATACTAAAGACCTAGAACACAGATATAGATGGCCTGAAAATTGTACTTTTGACATGGAATGTATTATAAAATTAGAGGAACAGTTGTGGAAGAAAAAGGGAGTCCGCCAGTCACAAAGTGACTCGGTGGAATTATGGAGAAAAGAAGCCCATAGGATGCAACAGAAGGAATTGCATAAAGTTGAAAAGGGTAAGAGAATGTCAGAGCAGGCCAAGAAAGAACAGTTACAAGAAATAGGGAAAGAAGTAGTTAGTGAAAGGAATAAAAGGGAACAAACAGCCATTTCTACTGGTTTTTATCCTGTATTGCCAACTGCACCTGAAAACCTTAACATTGCACCACCTAAGACACAACCTACCGCCCCATCACCAGAGGATACTTTCACCAATTTCCTCTTAGATACTCCACCTCCATATGAGGTTCCAGTAATTCAACACCCTCTGCCTCCGCCACCCTTTTTACAACATAACACACTACCTCTCACTCCAGAAGGGGGTGCCGTAGGTCCAGACCCAGGTAAAACAATTCCCGACTGCCCCTATGACCCGACTCCGAGCAACACAGGGGAGGCGGGCCGAATAAGTAAAATACTTCATGACTCCTGGGAAGAAATAAGACATCTACCAGCAATTGACACGTTTCTTCAAGCGGACTCTGAGTTTCTTCGTACTGGAGAGAACTCACGAGCCATTAACGCTATGACTACAAGAAGATCACACCCTGTAAAAATGCACATGTATAGGTTCCTCCTTTGCTGTTTCATAAAACACATACAAGCAGAGGAAAGAAATGTACCAGTTTCACTTTTTGACTTATTAGATTCCGCATCCGACCACACTAGTCTAGAACTTATAAATGATGCACTAGACCGGTTCACCCGTAATGTGACCCGTATTCTGCAAAACTTGCAAACAAATGAAGAGAATAAAAAACTTGAGGAGGAAATTACTGAACCTACTGAAAAAGTCCTACCCGTTCGTTCTTCCGCCCCTAATTCACGAACACCCCGCCTACATTCCTCCAAGGTCACTCTGAACGGTCATCTCCAGATGAGTTATTTGAAAAAACATCCAATGCATTAGACTACTGGTTAGACCAGGAACCTCCGCTTACACCGGAGGAGGAGGAAATAGCCAGAACTGCGACCCTATGGGTCTCTCAATATAAGATATATGACAATGATCTCATAGCCCAACTTTTTCTAGCATTACCACGCTCACATCAAAGATTAGCAAGTCTCTACATGGTACAACATCTCATCACACTCAATGACACTCATTTTAAACATGATCCAAGACTCGAAGATTTTCTGTCTGACTGCGCTGATAACATGTTCCTCCACAATAGTTCAGTTTTTCTCAACACACTTATAGATTTTAGACAGAAATACCAGAAAAAGACTGAATATAAATCTTTTAATAATACTTATGGACAAATTAATAGACTTCCACCCCAGAGCTGACACGAATGGCGCGCTACAACGCGTTTTTATTTATGTACCCTTGACAAAACTTGAGTTACTAAGGATAAAAGAGATGGTTCCCTCCCACTCAAAGGATCCTGCTGGATTCTTTAAAGAATTAGGAGATGTATTAATGATGGGAACATATACTCTTTCTGATATCACAGCAATTCTGAAATTATTGTTGCCATCGGGTATATATGACAAACTAAGAGAGAAAGATTGGGAAGTAGCAGGTGAACACATTAGATGGACCGAACTTCAGAATGACGAAAATACTAGAGTAGCAGGTCAAGGTATAGGAGACAGACTAAAAGCACTTCCTGGCACTATTTTAAAGGTGCTACCACAGTTACTGACAGTGAAAAAGGAGGACTGGGATACCATTTCCTCCTGCAAACAGAAACATGGTGAAGACATAGGAGATTATTACACCAGACTTGAAAAATGTTTTGCGGTAAATAGCGGCCTTACGCCGACAAGCGAAGCTTACCCGCATCTGTTTGTTTCCAAATTAGTAGACAACGCCTTGCCAGCTATTAAGGAAAGAGTAGTAAAAGTAGAAAGTACCTGGCAAGCACATACACCACCACAGGTGTTACAAATGCTACAATACCACCAAAATCGCATTAGGGATGAAGAAGAAAATGATAAGAAACGCATGAAAGACACCAAGATGAAAGCGTTAGTAGCCCAAACTGCACCCCAGTGCCAACAGACACCAGGTAGCCAGACAAACGTGAAGAGCACTTGTAATTATTGCAAAAAGACGGGACACTTTGTTAATGACTGCCCTGTCTTAAAGCACAATTTGGCTACTGGTAAGACACAGCCTCGTCAATATCAGCCAAAACAGAATGTTTCCCAAGACAGTTCAACACCTTCAGTTCCACCGACAACACAAATGGCCCAAATGATCATTATAGACAGCGACTACACTGAATACTACCCAGATTTTTCATTATGTTGCCCAGGGAGAGAAGATGACAAACTGCCCCTAATCCCCATCCCAGTAGATCAGAAAGGCCCATTTATAGAGGTCCGACTTCTTGGGGAGGATAGACAGTTTCTACTAGACACTGGGGCCAGTAAAACAACAATAAGCCATCAAGAGGTCCCAGAGGCCCCTCTCTCGGGTTCAAAAAGTATTTCTCTGGGTTTCTCCGGACAACCTGTGACAAACGCCACGTCAAAACCACTGCCCTTGCAGGTTGGTCCCCTCACGACAACTACAGATCTTATATTGACAAAATCATGTCCAGAAAATTTGCTTGGTATAAAAACATTGAAAGAATTAGGAGCTGTTATTGTTTGCTCACCTAAAGATGTCAGATTATTTCTACGAGATTTTAAGGGCCACTACCCAAGTAGAGAATTAGACGAGCGTTTGAAACATTTGCCACACACCCTTTGGGCCACTGATTCCACCACAGTAGGATGTATGGAAATAACACCTCACAAGGTTACACTGAAAGAGGGAGCCCAACTACCACGTATAAGACAATACAAAATTCCACCTCAAGCTGAGCAAGCATTAATGTTAATTATTCAGGACCTAATGCAGTCAGGTGTGATTAAAGAAACAACTTTGAACATTTGCAATTCCCCTGTTTTACCCGTTCATTAAAAAGTGGAACCAGGAACACCACCTGTCTACAGACTAGTGGTGGATTTGAGAGAGCTCAATAAATGTGTCATTCCACAACACCCTGTGGTCCCAGACATCTCCACTTTACTAGAAGCAACGCATTTTTCTGTCATTGACTTAACAAACGCATTCTTCAGTATACCCATTCACCCAGACAGTCAATACCTTTTCGGCTTCTCCTTACAAGGACGAAGTTTCCAATTCACAAGAGCTCCTCAAGGTTTCACCGAAAGTCCAAGTGTATATAGCCAAGCGCTGAAAAGACAATTGGACACTATTCAAATGCCCACGGATATAGCCATACTACAATATGTTGATGATTTCCTCATTACGGCCGGATCTGACGCAGCATGTGCTGAAGCATCACTACTAGTACTAGAATTCCTAGCTGCAAATGGCCATAAAGTTTCCCCTGGTAAGCTCCAATTTTGTTTACTGCAAGTGGCATACTTAGGGCACTTGCTGTCAAAGGAGGGTAGGCAGCTTACACAGGAACGCATCCAGCTCATACAACAAATACCACAACCAACAACACAGAAACAAGTTCGAGCTTTTGTTGGTCTCACCTCATATTGTAGACAGCGGATCCCACAATTTGCACTCATTTCTAAACCATTAGTGCAGCTGACAACACTCGAAGCTGGCGCTGCTCCACAATTACCCTGGACAGATGAACACACGCAAGCTTTTCAGCCTCTTAAAAAGGCTATGTGTCAAGCCCCAGTGTTAGCAACACCTGATTACACCAAAGATTTTACCTTGTTTGTAACAGAAAACTCAGGTACAGCACTATCAGTCCTGACCCAACTTCAAGCAGACAGACATAGACCATGTGGTTATTTTCAAGTACATTAGATCCAGTAGCACAAGCATTACCTGCATGTCTAAAATCAGTAGCAGCTACTGCACAACCTATTAGACAAAGCGATGCTATTGTATTGGGACATCATCTGATAGTCCAGGTCCCACACGCTGTAGAACTTCTGCTAAACAGAACGCAAACACAGCATCTGACAATAGCCAGACTCACCGGATATGAGATGATGCTTTTTCAGCCACATATTGAGATTAGACGATGCAACATTTTAAACCCAGCAACACTGTTGCCACTGACCTCTCCTACTGAACAACTTCACGATTGTATTGACATAATTGATTTAGTGACCAAACCCAGACCAGATTTACAAGATACTCCCCTTTCTAAGGCAGAAATGACACTTTTTGTTGATGGTTCTTGCATGAGACTCCCCACTGGAGAACTAGCAGCAGCCTATGCCGTCACAAATGGTACAAACACCTTGGAAGCACACAAGATAGAGATACAGTCGGCACAAGCAGCCGAACTCATAGCACTAACACGAGCATGTCACTTAGCAAAAGGAAAATCAGTTAACATTTACACTGATTCACAGTACGCTTTCGGGGTTGTACACAACTTTGGCACATTGTGGAAAGAGAGAGGATTCCTCACATCACACGGGTCTAAAATACAGCATGCTACACTCATCACTGCCCTCTTAGAGGCCAGTCAGTTACCAGCGAAAGTTGCAGTATTAAAGTGTAAAGCACACACAAAAGGAACAGATGAAATATCAAAAGGAAATGATTCCGCAGACAGTGCAGCCAAATTAGCAGCAAACACAGAATTGAACATACTACACCGCCAATACGCAATACGAGACCCCTTTTCTGACATCCAGGATGTCCAAAGTAACACCACACCACAGGAACTGCTAGAATGGAAGGAAAAAGGAGGGATCCTTACAGATCAGGGTTGGATGACACCTGAAAGAGCAGTATGGTTTCTGCCGGATGCTATGGTACAGGTTATAATAAACACCATACATGGACCAGCGCATCTGGGAGAAAAAGCAATGTTAGACAGCATACAGAACATATGGCACAACAAACATTTGAGAGCTGCAGCCAAACAAAAGGTTAAAACGTGCATGATTTGTAATCAGTTCAACCCAGGTAAAGGCACAAAGGTGGAGCAGGGTGGATTCCAACCCCTGACCATCCATTTGAAGTTCTCCAAATGGACTATATCCAGATGGAGAGATGTAGAGGTCACAAGTATGTGCTAGTTGTAGTATGTGCTCTGACCAGATGGACAGAAGCCTATCCCGTCCCAGATTACACTGCAACGACAACTGCTAAGTAACTAGTAAGAGAATATTTCCCAAGATATGGGTTGCCCCGCGTCATCTACTCAGACAACGGCCAGCCCTTCTCCTCTGAACTCATGAAGCAAGTGTCTCTTCTGTTAGGGTACACTTGGAAATTTCACTGCGTAAGACATCCTCAAGCAGCAGGTCTAGTAGAGAGACACAACCAGACTTTGAAGACAAAATTGGCCAAGATATGTACAGACAAAGGCGTGCCCTCTTCTACATGCGTATGGTAGCACATTCCAGAACTGGTCTATCTCCGTATGAGGTGGTCTTTGGCAGACCACCAAATATGTGGGGTACGCCAATGCCTAAAAGAATTACTGATGTAGACAGCAGAATATTGACTGATTACCTGGCTTCCTTGATGTCTGCATTCCAATCTTGTCGTTCACAGGTCGCTGCAGCCTTCCCTGACAAAACCGCCCCTGGAGAACACACCATCCGACCCGGCGACTGGGTGATGATAAGAAACTTCGACAGGACCAGTCCTCTTCAGCCCAGGTGGAAGACTCCGAAGCTCGCGCTCCTAACCACGCGGACGGCGGTGAAGGTCGAAGGCAGGAAGGGCTGGCTACACGCGAGCCACTGCCGGAAATATTTTGGACAAAGAGACACTGTTGCCGGCGACGCTGCCAACCCTAGTGACATTGTAACAGAACAATCTTTTGTGCCTTTGGAACTGACCCCACAACAAGAATATAAATCAAAGTTGAGGTCTGCCATCCGGACTCTGGCTAATTAAGTCCACTGGGCGCAGGTCCAGTGGTGAAGCCGTTGGAGCATGGGGATGGATTTAAACACCTTGACTATGTGGGAAAAAGATAGAATGAAACGCAGAAACAAGAACTTTAAGAAATTGCGTAGTGGTTTTATCATCTGTTTAATGATATTGTTTTTCTTCATAACCATTATGACGTGTCTTGGTTGGATCCTCCACACTGTTTTTCCTCCAACACCACACACCTCTCATGCACCCAACAGCACTCAGGAACACACATATCATGACCTACCCCCTCATGAACAAGCCCATAGACTAGCCTTGCAAAACAATACCTTTATACAGATGTTACACTACACTCATCAGGCCAGCAATAGCACAAATTGCTGGATATGTGGCCGCCTCCCACCTCATCAGAAAAAGGGAGGGATGCCTCTTTTCCCCTTTCCATTTTCCTATAATGGGACTTGTGAAGCCTGGTTCGTCCTAATAACAGCTGACGATACCACCCCCACCTCCTGCCCTGACGGAAATAATTCATGCAAGAATGGGTGGCCTTGGGGGAACTTAAACAAGGTACTTAATGCTGCCTGTTACCCAAATAAGGATGGAAGTCCTCAGGTGACAGGAACAGTCCTAGAAAGTGAAGAATACAAGCAAGGGAACATGACCATGTCCTACAAGATGTTAAATACCAAACCTAAAAAGAATGCTGGTCCCCCTTCCATCTCGGTCTCACCAGTAAAAGGACACCTGTGCATCCAGAAAAATGTCTCTGTTCCATTAGGACACAGTGACTGTCATACCACTATAAGTTTTGAAGACAGAGGAAAGTCCTCATTTCAAGCATCTCGCCATACTTATTTCGTCTGTGGCCAAACGGCCTATGTGCAGCTGCCCTTGAACTGGGGGGTACTTGTTATATAGCATTCCTGTTACCCCCTGTCTTTGTGGCCCCATCCAATTACCACCGAGACCTCCTAGTGCCCCATGTCAGACATAAAAGAACGATCGATACCTCCTTGGTTGACCAAACAGAAACCTCATGGGAACAGTATACAGATTTTAACAAAGGGTTCTTCTTCTTTGTTGGCCCTGTACAGAACAGCAAGCTTATACGCAGGTTGACAAGGACCTTAGAGGCTATTGTAAACCAGACGGCGTCTGCCCTGGGGAGCTTAACCCAGGAGCAGTCCGCCATACGATTGGTTACTCTCCAAAATCGCCTTGTTCTTGACATCATCCTGGCTGACAGAGGTGGAGCCTGTAAAATTATAGGCTCTAGCTGCTGTATATTTATTCCTGATAATTCCCCATCTGTATACACAGCCATAACAAAATACACAAGATAGCCGTAAGTTTACATCAAGAACCTGGCACCTGGACGTGGTCTGATTGGTTCTGGAAGATAATATCGTCCTGGGGATGGCAACTGCTGTCAGCAGCAGGTATAATATTCCTGATAATAACTGGATGCTGCCTTTGCATCCAATGTGGTCCTGCCCTGTGCGGTCTATGCGCTGCAAACTGCATTCCTAAACCACTTGTCCAGCAGAGAGAAAGGGAAAGAATTATGCTACAAGAATGTATAGATGATCTCATGCAAATTGAGATATAATATAGGTACACTCTGGGGCAAGGAGAGAATTTGGAAATAAAATTGACAATTGTGCCCCATCATTTCCCTGTTTCTGCCTGGTAGCAATTTGCCTCAGACAAACACCCATTTTGTGTGTGACATGCTCTCAGCAACTTGTCTGAAAACTGTCCTTCACATCCCCATTGAATCTTGCACAACCCCCTGCTCCTTGTGGTCGAGCCAATTCCAAGAAGCCTGCCTGTGTGCCTTCCCCCAGTTGTGCCAGAGACTCAGCCACATCCTGTCCATTGTTGGTAACTCAGCCTGTCACACCAGCTGCCCTGTGACCACCCCCAACTGAAAGAGGAAGCACGAGGTTAGGCCCTGAAACCACACCAACTAATAGAGGAAGCACAAGGCTGTACACTGTGAACACACATTTCTGTGGTTCTGCCAATTCCCAGAACCAGCAAGATAGTTCCTGTTTTACACAAGATGGTTCCTGTTCTTGACTCTAAGCCAGAGATAAACCCCCGAATGAGTAAGGGCCTTCAACTGAAAGAGAACACATTTCCACACATCACATGCCCTCTCACGAGACACAAGACACGCCCCTACCTTGACACATCTGTTGGAAATTACTGCTTGTCACTTCCCTTTTTCTTGTCACTTCTCCTTTCTTCTTTTGCCTATTGACTGAAAACTGTATAAATATTCTGATGTGTGAATAAAACAGCAGACCACTCCTGTACCCGCTTGGTGCTGGAGCTCTCCCCTTAACTCGAGTTACTGGACCCTTTTTTTACTCGAACACCACGGACTCCTCTCTTTGCTTTGACTGAAATTATGATTATGAAGTATAGAAATTCTGAGATGAGGTAATATTGAATTAATTTACCACAGTAAGATCATTTATAGTATTAGATAACAAATTGACATGTTTATAGATGGGTTACAATGTACGGAATTGTCCTTTTTCAAAATAATTTGAAAAAACAGTACGTAGACGCTCTTACTTAAATACGTCATTCGGAGGATCGTCGCGCGAGGGAGAAGAAGCACGGAATAGCGTTGTAAAGGTAAGAGCTTGAAAAAGTTTATTTTAAAAATTAGTAGAGGGACGGATAAATGTAAAGTGAGAGGAGGGTGGTATGATGTATTTGTGTAGAGTATTAAAGGAACGTATATAAAAAAAAGTAAAGTAAAAAGAGTAAGAAAGCATGATGAATGCGTGAAAAAAGCATCCTAATTAATATAATTGGGGAAAATATGGAAAAGGAGAAGAAGTAGGGAAGAGAGTTGTACAAGTAAGAGGTTTATTAAGTTTATTTTAAAAGTTAGTTATTAAGAAACAGCACATTTAAAGCACTGATGGTTAGCCGTAATTTGAAAAAGCAGTAGTTTTGATAGGAGTCAGGAGGGTAATGTTCAAACAAAAAACAAAGCATTGTATAAAAAAATTGCTACGAGGAATATATTCACAAAGCATTGCGAATACAGAATCTGCACAGTTATTTCTCATTCAGAAAGGGTAATATGTAATTGAACAGAATTGGGGGGTGTTCCCACACGGAAAAGGAAAATATATAGGGGTGACTGTGGATGCAGTAAATTGAATAACCTGTAGTTTGGATAGGAGTCAGGAGGGTATTATTAACTGCTATAAAGAAAGCATTGGAAAATCCGAGTCTGCAGAGTTATTCCTCATTCCGGAGGGAAATGTGTAAATGAACAATATTGGGGGTTTTGAGTGCACGGAAAAGGTAATTATTGTAGGGTTAACGGTGGATGCAAGGCATGGGACGCTGCGGATCATCATACGTGCGTTGTGTGTGAGATATGCGTACTTTTAAGAAGACAGAGGCGTGGGTCATGGCAGAAGGACAAGAGGAGAAAAATCAAGAAAAAAAAGCATGAGAAATGCATTGGAGGAGTAGCTTAAAGGGGGAATATTGTGAACCCCACTCCCCTACCCTGGGACAGAATCTTCATAGCACTGGCATAGATGGCAGGAGTTTAGTGACCATGAAGTTAGAAAAAAAAGAAATTGAGGACCCGTCTAATAGAGAACCATGCTATCAGGAACATTATAAAAGAGGTGTTGCAGCTGCCGTGTTCTGTGAAATGCAAGCTTTGCAAAGGCATCCAGGGAGGGCTAAAAAATGTGTCTAAGTTTAAAAAAAAATACGCGAGCAATAATTTTGAAACACGTAATTCAAATTACTCCCCCACCCAAAACCCCTATTTCCCTGGCATCCCATCCCAGGGGTGAGGTTAGTTGTAAAAAATACTTCAAAATTATTACAATCAAAAAATGCATTGTAATGGTACACGTTGTATTTGACTCCATTGTAAAAGCATTTTTAATGCATTTCAATACAGTTGCGAAATAACGGTATGCTAACTATAAAAATGTGTTGTAATGGTATTTGCTAAGTAAAAACCTCGTTGTAATTCGCTGTTTAGGGCTCTAAATGGGCGATGGGAGCTTCCCTGCGCCGGTGGCTGGAGGGGCTGGGAGGCTATATAAATGCAGCTGCAACTCCGGTCGGGCAGATTGCAGGGAGCCACGTCCCCCTCCCAGCAGGCCTGCATGCATAGCCGGGCGGCTGCCTCCCAGGCTCTACCGCGGTCCCTGTCACTTCGGGGCCTCCAGGAGCATCGTTATCTTCCCATGCGCGCCCCAGCGAGATCGCAAAGGGGAGGGCACGCTGGGATGGCAGTTTGTGGGGCCGGCAAAGAGGGGGGAAAGGCTCGCCTTATGCCGCTCTCACCTCTCACACACCGCATGCAGGAGCCCCGCAGCTTCCATTGGTTCCCTCTAAGGATCGGAGCAGCGTCCGGAGAAGCCCGGGTGTGGTTCCAGGCCACGTAGCATCTCCGCCATTAGTTCCGCCCCACTAGTATTTTGATGCCCGATTTCAGGGGTTTTCTGTTGGGCTCGGGGACAATTGATGGATCCGTGGCACCTCCGTAGTGGAAAGGATTGATAGGTCTCCCTAAAACATCGTGCATCGCTGGTTATCGGGAGACAGACGCATTTCTCTGAGGCTGCCTTGCGGAGCTTCAAGGCTACACGTCCATCTTGGACTGCAGCCTGGCCACGCCTCCCTGCTTCCCTGCTTAAACTGGATTTCACATACTATATACCATTGGATCTGCCTTACTAAGCATTAGTTTTAATGTCTTCTCGGAGCAGAACAATGGCCAGTAGGTGTCCCTGCTCTTATTAATTTTTAGCAACTTTCACAATCTTCCACCACATTCTGCTTACTAGTTTTGCTACTTATTTTGGGGTGATTGATCTTGCCTTGAATTGACCATACTATTTCCTACAACATCCATTCATGTATTCAACAGGTTAAATTAGATGTTAATTTATCTACACCTGAAATCCTTGGACTGCATCAGTATTTACCTAAGACTATTTAAATCATTGTGATTATAACTTTTATAGGTCTGTGGGACTAATTTCCATGTGGCTGTGGAAGCCCAAGGGCCCCATTAGCGCTTCTAGAAGCAGCATCAACAAAGGCATTCATATGCTTGGTACTTAATGGATCCAAAAGTGAAATTGTCATGTGGGAAAATGTCCTTTTTTGTGTGGTCACCCCCATTTTGTTGCTGAATTGTATT
This sequence comes from Triturus cristatus, assembly GCF_964204655.1. Lineage (NCBI taxonomy): Eukaryota > Metazoa > Chordata > Amphibia > Caudata > Salamandridae > Triturus > Triturus cristatus. Next base: position 564,033,346 of record NC_140588.1, read on the forward strand.
GCTGGTTTTTAGACTGCACACTGGGATTCAGCTGTAACCTTTCCACTTCCTGAAGCTCCTGGAGGAAAATTTGCATTAGGCTGCATGCAGTTGCCCAGTCAGTGCTTGTCCTTAATGATGTGTGAAAACTGCTTCCAGAGCAGAAACAGTGGCATGGGTGTAGGGAGGTGCTTTTTTCTCCCTTACAGCAAGACCTGTAAGGGTCAACCCACGTCTTCATTAATCTTTAAGCAGCCTGCCTTTCACAAATAAATGTAAGGCGAGACCAGAGGAAGGCAAATCTTTGTTCCCCCAGCTAGGACTGCGCAAAAAACCAGTGAGAGGGAAGTTACTTGTAAAGGAGAGACACTCCCTGGGCTTACGTCTTGGTGGGCACCCAGTCTCTGCACAAGGGACAAAGGGTTTCCCCCACTACGTTTTTTTCCAGCAGAGAACACAGGAGCTTCTGAGGCAGGGTTTCACCTGGGAACTTTCATTCCATAACACCAGTCATAAATACGGCCCCCAGAAGACACCCTCCTCAGAATACTTTCTGGACTGTTGAAAGAAAAAAGAGGAAGGACTGTACCTACTGTTTGAGAACTGACAAACTGGACCAGCTCCCACTTGTACCCATGACAAGAATTGGATTCCATGGGTCAGTTATCTAAATTACTGTGTGGCAACAGAGACATCAAAATCTGCAAGAGACCTTTTTCTGGAAATGGTCAGTTGCAACTGGAAGAGGGCTGGACTGGTGGCCTCCGTTAGAGAGAGCCCTGACCCCTAAGTAATGTCTCAGGTATCCTGGAAGCCTTAGTGGTGTGCACAAGGACTTATTTTGATATCTCTGAAAATTTTTGACTTACAAAAATGTTGGACTTCCAGACCACTGGAGAGCAGGGACCAACCACCCAAGCCAATTGGCCCACAGCAAGACCTTACTGGGCAAGGAAGTTCAAGATGTTCCCACTCTGAGCTTTTTGCTGTTCGAAAAACCTGTTCTGCGGAGCCTCATAGCAAGCCTATCTGACTTTGGTGCAACCTACCGGGATACAGCCTGCAGCCTTCCCCCCTGCCAGATGAGTCTGACTTCCAAAAAAGGGGCTAGGTCTGAACATTTAAATCTTTATTTTTAAGTTTAGAAAGCTTTATTGAAAAGGCAAAAGACAAAGTAAAACATAATTACAAGAAGAAATGACAATAAATGGAGGTAAAATGTTCTTAACGTTAACAGTATACAATGCAGTCCCAAAAAGGGGTATAAATACTATACCAAGGGAAAAAGCCTTTTAAAGGTATTTGTTTCATGGAGGGGGGGGGGGAAGAAAAAGAAAGAGAGAGAGAGAAAAGGGTAAGGGGAAAAGAGAAAAGGGGCAACCAGAAATACACAATCGATATCATAAATTGCCAAAATTAAAGAGAAAAGTGAGAAAAAAACAAAACTAGCTGATGATGACAAAGGAGAATTAAAAGGGTACAAGGTAAAATTAAGGACTATTTCTAGAAAGAAAATCAGTTAGAGGCAACCATAACAAATCTCTTTTGATCAATAAAGGTACAGTAGTAGCAAAAGCACGGTCAAGCCTGTGGTGGTGACATAGCAGGTTCCACCAAGCACTGTATGAAATCTTCGAAGTATCTTTCCAATTGGTTGTAATGATCTGAAGGGAAACCGCTATATACAGGTCAATAAAATTACGTACATCACGATTAACGTCCCAAATAGATGAAGAGCCTCCCCAAAAAATATGTACAATCTCAAAAGGATAATCTGTGTCTAAGATGTCATTGAGTTTTAACCAGATATGAGACCAGAGGGATTTTACCAATGGGCAATAAAAAAACATGTGAAGAAAGTCACTGTCAGCATGTGAGCAGGACCAGCACTTCTTGGAGTCAAGTAACTTGAATGTGTATAAGTCAGAAGGAGTAAAAAAGAGTCTGTTGTAAAAAAAAATATAAAGTCTGTGTGGTGCTGGCAGAATGAGAAACAGTATGTATTTTAGACCATATGGAATCCCAGACCTGAAGGGAGAAGTCCTGAGCTAGATCTTTTTCCCACAGAAGTTCAAGTTTAGATTTGAGCCTATCAGCAGTGGGGCGAGATAGTAGTTTGTAAATGGCAGAGGCTTTGAGAGGAATAGAAAAGTCTGGGGGAGGTGAGGGGAATGGGGTAGTAGTAGTTAGGGAACTGTTTTGGGAAATAATAGAGGTTAAAGCGCTTGCAAGTGCGGGATATTGGGAGGAGTAGGTGTTGGAAAGATGGAATGCTTCACGGATGTCTGAAAACTCCCTCAGGGAGTTATCTTTAAGTAAATGAAAATAAGTAATGATACCTTTATCAATCCATTCATTCCAGAAAAGTGCTCTGTTATTGATCTTTAAGAATTTGTTATACCAGATCGGAGTAAGGAAGAAAGCCTGTGAGAAAGAAGAGCGAAACAGCGAGAGGGCAAGTGCTTTGGAAAATTTAAATGTTGGAGTAAGGAATCGCTTCAGAGGCTGAGATAAGCGAGTAGTGCAAGCTCAAGTGTACTCCAGGCTGTTAAGGGAGGAGAAAGCGAATCATTTAAAAAGGGCCAAATTTGTTTTAAAGTGAAAGCTGAGTGAAAGCGAGTAAGGTTAGGAAAGTTGACACCACCTAAGTCCTTGGGTTGTTGGAGACGAGAGAGAGAAATCCTGGCTTTGCGATTGTTCCATAAGAATTATGTTAGAAGGCGATTTATGGTTTTAAAGAAATAGAGAGGAAGAAAAATAGGAAGCATTGAAAGATAAAAATTAACGATAGGAAGAAGCATCATTTTGATAGTTGCCAACCTCCCCCACCAGGATAAAAAAAGAGGAGACCAGCCATCTATAAGTGCTGAGATCTTTTTAAGTAGATCCTTGTGATTGAGTTTGATTGTAACTCTAATAGTAGCAGTATATAGAATGCCGGGTCATTTAATGTTCCTGGGATTCCATCCAAAACCAGAACAATCATACATATGGGAAAGGCAAAATTTGTTGAGCGGAAGGACCTCAGATTTGTCTATATTTAATTTATAACCAGGGACTAGGGAGTTTTCTTGCAATAAAGAGAAAAGTGAGGGTAAAGAAGTGGACGGATTAGAGATATAGAGCAATATGTCATCTGCATACGCAGTGAATTTAATATCAATATCGTGAAATTTGAAGCCGGTGTAAGATGATGAGCGTCGAATTGTTTCCAGAAAGGGTTCTAAAGCGAGAATAAAAAGAAGAGGGGAAAGGGGACAGCCTTGTCTGGTGCCTCTATGGAAAGAAAAATAATTAGATTGGGGACCATTGACCCAAATAGACGTAGAAGGGGCTGAGTACAACAATTGAATATATTGAATAATGAGGGGGCTGAAACTGTGCCATCTCAGTGCACTAAACATAAAGTCCCAGCTAACCCTATCAAATGCTTTTTCAGCGTCTAATGTGATAGCTGCAATTGGACAGTCCATGTTTGAGGCGAGGTGGATGATGTTGAGTAGAGTTCTCGAGTTATCAGTAATAGATCTACCTTTGACGAACCCAGATTGATAAATAGTAGTAAGATCAGGAATTATTTTATTAATCCGGATTGCTAAAACTTTTGCATACATTTTACAGTCTGTATTGATCAAAGAAATAGGCCTTTAATTTTTGCAAAGGGAGGGGTCCTTATCTTTTTTAGGAATGAGGCATAACATAGCCTGTGCAAAGGAACCTCTGGATTCACCTTTGATAAAAAAAATAGTTGATCAGTGAAAGTAAGTGTGGTATTAGAACATTCTTAAAGTGAAGGTAAAAGCGAACCGTGAAGCCGTCCCGACCTGGTGTTTTGTCTTTGGGTAAAAGAGTAATAGCATTAAGTATTTCTTTTTCTGAAATAGGAGCGTTGAGGGGTGAAAGATCCGTAAGATTATCAGAGGATTTGGGAATAGAATGAAAAAAAGAGTCGATTTGTGCGGATGAAGGAGTGAATTCCGGAGTATAAAATGAAGAGTAATATTGAACAAAACAATCAAGAATTTTATCATCAGTGGACTGACGGTTTCCATTAGTATCAGTAATAGCTATAATTTTGGATTTTTGCTTTTGAGATAGTTTGCAAGAGACCTGCCAGCCTTATTTCGCCCTCTGTACATCTTAGCATTGAATCTAAGAAGATTATTACATGCAGAATCCCAAGAATGCTTGTTATACTGCATTTTCGCTTCGATAAGAGAAGATAGCGTATCAGAGATGTTCGTGGTGAAGAAAAGATGTTAAAGATCTTTAATCTGTTTAAGAATGTGAGATGACTGTAAAAGGGCTTTTTTCTTTTTACGAGAAACAAAGTCAATAATGAAGCCTTTAGTGGTAGCTTTAAAAGCATCCCAAATAAAGTGGAATTGTGAAGTAGAGTGAAGATTGTTATGGAAGAATTCTTCCATAAAAAGCGTAAAATGCTCAGTAAACTGGGAGTCTAGAAGGAGGGAGTTGTTGAAGCGCCAGCGCCGGGAAGAGGGAGTAGGTGAGGGGCAATCTATGTCTAAAATAACGGGGGCATGATCTGAAATAAGAATGGAACCTATTTCTGAGTTAGTCATGAATTGGAAAATGTGTTGAGTGAGAAAAATATAATCAGTACGGGAATATGATGTATGGACTGGAGAAAAAAAGGAGAACTCTAGTGTGTCAGGGTGGGAGATTCTTCAGGAGTCAATGAGACCTCTGGAGGAAATGGTTTGTAAAATGATTTTTGCATCTTATTTGGAACATATCTGGTTTGTGATTTCCGGTCTAAGAAGGGATCCATGAGTTGGTTACAGTCACCTCCCACAATCAAATCATCAGTCGCATGTGAGGAAAGAAGTGAAGAAAAGTCATCCCAAAAGGTCAAATCAATGCCATTAGGGCCATAAACATTACAGAAGGAAAGTTGTATGTTATTAACAGTAGTATCTAAAAACAACCATCTACCATTAGAATCATGGAATTCATTTTGTAACTGAACGCTCAACGACTTATGAAACAGAATGATAACACCATTTTTGTTGTTCACTGCCGGAGAGCAGAAAGCTTCTCCTACCCATTGTTTACGCAGTGAAGACAGATCTTGCAGTTTAAGGTGCATTTCCTGCAACAATGCAACTTGACATTTTAATCTCGCTAAATGAGATAACACACATTGTTTTTTAACCGGTTTGCGAATACCTTTAACATTCCAAGAAATAACACGAAGACCACTCATCTCAGAAAGATGAAGAAAAGTAGGCGGAAAGGTAAAGAAATTTCAAAAAGGAGTAGGAGAAGAAAGAATAAGAACAGGAGGAGGTTGGAAAAAAATTGATAGTAAAGAAGAGTAAAAAGAGAATTGGTTGAACCAATTGAGCACCACAGGAATAGGAACCAAAACAGGTTGCAAGAATAGTAGAGAAATATAAGCTGAGATAAAAAGGAAATAATCCAAAGAAAGAAACAATAAGAAACCATGAACTGAGAAAGGAAAAAAAAGGATAAAGGCAAAAATAGAAAAGTAAAGGGTTGCCAGAAAAACGATGAACAAGGGGATAGAAGATGACTGGAATAAAATAGGTAAAGAGAGATGACAAAAAGCCAAGGGGCTTTAGCCATGCCAAATCACAGAAAACTAAACAATAGTGTGGGGGGGGGGGGGGAGAGGGGGGGGGTGCGGCAAGAACCAAGACGACCACTCCAGTGAGACGAGACATCGAGAGAAAAAAAAATGATATAGGAAATAGATAATGAAGAAGACGAGAGAAAACTCCAAACATACAGTAATAGACAAGCGAAACAAGGAGGAAGGAGACTTACCAAACAATAAAGGAACAAAGCAACGGAATGAACCAGACTTGGTAAGAAGATGGGAAATGCAGGGGTAAATCCTCAACAACAGGACAACATGGGGGAGACCTGGAAAATATGAAAAAAAAGAAAAATAATTACAGACAAAGTCGAGATAAGTAATACGACATATCAAAAAATAATTGGTCTCAAAGAGAAAGGCAAACAGATATGTCCAGTAACTGGATAATCACTGATTGCTGAGTTCCATGAGTTCTCCTCGATGAGAATGAATGAGCTCCCTTCTCCTTCCTGGTCTCTCGAGACTGGAATCAGCGGAGGATGACTGGGGAGCACCCCGCCTCCGGCTAGTCAGGTGCCCGAAGCTTCCATGCCCATCCCGTAATGGTGGACTTTGAACGCCAACGTTAACGGCGTCTTTCTCCTGCTCGATGGCTTGTTTCCCCGTTTCCCTGTGCGGCGCCTTTGATGCAGACCCGCGGAATGTGGGGTGAGAGGCAAAGAGTCAAAACAACGAGACAAGTGTTCGGAGGAGCCAGGAGCCAGGAGTCCGGAGCTGTATCAGTTTCGACAGCAAGCGAGCGAGTGAGTGAGTAATGCTGTAACTGGAGCTTCTTTTTTAAAGTGTGGTCCGGTGCACCTTAAGACTCGACTTGAATTAATCTTTGAAAAACGGTCCCTGAACGGTAACTGGAGCTCTCTGTAAAAAAAAAAAAAACGCTTCCATAGATCAAGACCCAGGATCCGTTGCCTTCTCGCTCTGAATCGCTATGGCCTCGAAGGGGGAGATAAAAGGACTAGGACTATAACTATATGATTCTGCCTTCTCGGTCATATAAACGCCACATCACATTCAAGCTTTGGGGGGGAAAGACTTTGTTTCTAAATATCGCCTACTAGCAGCTGTTGGCAGTGGCAGTGGGAGAGATAACATTCTTGCCGTTTTTACTAAAGTTGAGGCGTGTAGCCTTAATTAAACAAGTCTTCCCTTTCTCCCTCTCTCCCTAAGAAGAAAGAAGAGAATAAGAAAGGCCAAAGGGGGAGACAAATATGGGTAAACCCCTAAAAAATTGCAGCGGGATGGCTAAAAATGACAACGTAGCCCGTCAAAAAAAACAAAAAAAACTCGCCTAGCTCAGGTGAAGGAAACAAGACAAACTGCTAGCCAGATCCAAAAGGGAGATGAGCCCACGCCCACTCCAGTCCAAGATAGCACCTTCGAGAGCTCTGAAGAGGAGCTGGCCTTATCAACGCCCCTAAAAGCCAAGGAGCCTCATATGGAAGACGAACCTGGGCAGCTTCGCGAGTCCGATAGAGTGGATGCTGATGCTGATGGTCCCAATGATAAAATAAATCCTTCCAAGCAGTTTCCGCTATTCTTCAAAAAAGCAACTTTGCCACCTCCGGTCTCCAGCTCTAGTCCACCAATAAGGATTACAACCAAGGGCGATTTAGCGGACAGGAACCAGATAATTAAACCACTCGACAGTATACCCCCAAGACAGGAATTATCTCCTCAGAGTCATTCAATTGAAGGGGGCAAAGATCTGGAGTCCGCTCAATCGCAAGGAAGAGATCAAAACTTAAATCATGTGCAAGGAAGAGATCAAAATTTAAATCAGAACATGAATATGCACAGGGGCTGTGAGACTCAACTTCCGATAGCTGCTGAAACATCGGACGGAGGCTCATTTATAGCATTGGCCTCATCGCATCTCGATTCTATAGGGTCTGAAAGCCCATTTGAAGTGCCTGTACCAGTGCCAGTGTCAGTACAAGGGGAGATTACAACTCTTACTACTCTTATTACGTCTCCCAAGTCTACTGAGTCTACTATATCTCAGATTGAGTCAATCATAAGTTTGGAGAAAGGCGAGAAAAGCGACGTAAGGCAATTAGACATCAAGGACCTTCTCAATCTTATTCTAGAAGAAATTCGTGAGATGAAGAGGGCACAGAAAATCGAAACAGCAATATTATATCAACGCCTGGGAAAAATCGAAGAGGCGATGCAGGGGTTCCCTATTAGACTTCAGGAGGCAGAAGCTAGAGTCTCGCTTCTTGAGGATCAGATGTTTACTGTGTCTAAAGAAATAAAAGCAGCCACAATCAAAGAGAGACATCTTGAAAGTAAGATTGAGGATCTCGAAAATCATTCACGAAGATCAAATCTACGGATAGTCGGAGTTCCAGAGGGAATTGAAAAGTTACAGCCACTGCAATGGGTGGAATCCTTTATTAAATAGACTGTCCTTCCGGAGTTTGAAGGAGACCTCACAATTGCAAGGGCACACCGTGTACCAGCACAACCTTTCCCAAACTCTTCGATGCCACAAACAATTTTGGTTAATTTTATGGACTTCCGAATAAAAGAAAGAATAATAACAAGAGCAATTCAGCAGAGGCAGTTTTCTTTAAATGCCACCACCAAATGTCGTATTTTTTCTGACATGAGCGCCTCAGCTGCTCGTAAAAGAAAAGAATTTGTTAAGCTCTTGCAACTCTTCAAAACTTATGGTGCCCAAGCCTCAATTGCACAACAGTCCAAACTAAAAGTTCTTGTCAAGGGCAAGTTCTTCTTGTTTTCTGACCCGGATGAAGCCCAGGCATTATTAAAGGAAATTTCAAAGGGAGACTAAATTTAAATGAAAAAGCTGCTTGATTTCCACAAATAATTCTTGATGTTCAAGGTTCTAAGCTAAACTCACAAGGAAGGGGTGGGGTGGGGGTTCCAGGGCACTAAGGGTGTAAGGTCAAGACACCCAAGGGTGTAGTAGGGTGGGTAGTAATGTGGCTAGCGGGGTTGGTAGGGGACTTTCCACATTCTAGGGAGGGGTTTTCTTTTTCTAAGGGTGGGTGGGGTTGGGGGCGTCAAGTGTCCACTTATGGCAAAGGGGGGAAAAATAGAGCAAGAGGTTTTTGGAATAAGGTTATGATTAGAATGTATATGGAAAGGCAAGGTAGAAAATTGGCTATGAATAGACGGATAGATGGCTAGGGAATTGAATAAATGCAAGATTCTATCAGCCAAAGTAAATGGCATATTGAATAAAAAAAAGTATGGCGCTCTAATTAGATGGCTAACTTCATTAAGCCCTCAAATCCTTTTCCTTCAAGAAACCCATTTAAAGTCCAACTCCCCCAAGCTGTTTATACCTAGAACTTTCTCGAAAGTATTCTTTGCATCCTCAGGCTCAGCAGCGAGGGGTGTAGCAATTTATCTCTCTAACAAGCTTCCTTGGGAGGTTGTAGAAGTTCATAGAGATCTGCAGGGGAGATGGATATGGGTTGCAGTAAAGTTATATGGGAAGAGGCTTAATGTAATTAATTACTACGGCCCGATAGGTGATGATGAGGCTCCATTGATCCAAATATACACTTTATTATCGGGTGCCCCGGGACAGATGATACTTGGAGGAGACTTTAATTTTATATTGGATCCAAGAAAAGCTACGTCAAACAAACAGAGGAGACAATTAAAACCGAGCACTAAAAAAGTTTTGGAAGCTATTATTAAGGGTTTCCAATTGGTGGATGGCTGGAGGGAAAGGAATGCGGAGAGAGAAGTTTTTACTTTTTACTCACATCGCTTTCAAACTGCATCCAGAATTGATTTCTTTCTTAGCTCCAGGTCTCTCCAGATTGTTGAAGCAGGTATAGGATGTAACCCCTTTTCTGATCATGCTTATATTAATCTGGAGATTAAAATCAATGGAGAGAATAGGGAACGACCCAGGTGGCAGCTGGATCGTTTCCTACTGCAGAACGAGGAATGGGTAAGGGATTTCAGGGTCTGGATTGGGGAATACTTTCGGATCAACGAAAATACTGCTTCCCCCTTTTCTGTTTGGGGTGGTTTTAAAACGACAGCTCGGGGTCTAATAATAGCTTTTACAACTGCCCAATATAAGGATCGAAAGGATAAGATAGCTCAATTACAGCTAGAACTTGAACGGGAGTACGCCCTTCAATTGCATTCTCTTCCCAATAAATATGACCAGGCAAAAATGGCATTGAAAGATTTCTTTACCATTGAAGAGGTCTGCAACTCTCAATTATTTCAACAGAGGGTCTATGAGGAGAGCCAATTGATCGGCAAACTCCTGGCAAATTCTACTAGAAAGAAACAGGAATCAGCCTCAATAATAAAAATATCAGATCCCTCTACTGGTTCGGAAGTAGTCGACAGCTCCAGAATTGCCCAACTCCTCTTGGATCATTATGCCCGGTTATACTCCACTGAATATAAAATACAGAAAAATTTGATTGAAGAGTATTTCTCAACTTTAGACCTCCCTCAACTATCCTCGGAGCGGGTCCTTAATTTAGAAAGTCAAGTTGAGGTAGGTGAAATTTTAGCAGCTATTAAATCAACTCCGGGATCTAAAGCCTGCGGGCAAGACGGTTTTCCAATTGAGTTTTATAAAGTTTTTTCAGAGGAATTACTTGGTCCTCTGAGAAACCTGTTTAATTTTATAAGAGAAGGAGGCCAGGTCCCGTGCGAATTTAAAGAAGCGATTATTGTTTCATTCGTTAAAAAAGATAAAAATCCCAACGATATGAATTCGTATCGGCCCATAAGTCTTTTAAATTCTGATTACAAATTATTAATGAAGGTTTGGGCCGAGCGTTTGTTACCAGCTGCTCAGGAAGTCATTCATAGAGATCAAACGGGTTTTATAGCGGGCAGATCAATGGCTGCCAATACCCAATTTTTAATACAAGCTTTAGACTATATTAATATAAATCGTATTCCTGCAAGTATCGTCATGGTCAATGCAGAAGAAGATTTCGACCTTGTAAATTGGAAAACCTTATTTATTACTTTGGATCAATTTGGCTTTCCGCCAATTGTGGTAGGAATGCTAAATAATATTTATCAGGACGCTACAGGAAAGCTTGTAATAAATGCTACCTGCGCAGGAACAATACAAATTAAACGTGGAACGAGACAAGGCTGTCCACTCTCTCCTTTACTTTTTACTTTTTTTATAGAACCCTTGGTTTTAAGAATTCGAAATAATGCTGCTATCCATCCCCCAATTCTTGATATGCCTAAACTTAAACTATTCGCCGATGATATTATTTTATACCTGGCCCCTAATAGGATTAATTTCGAGGAGGTCTTGGGAGAATTTTCTCAGTTTGAAAGAATAGGCGGCTACAAAATCAACGCAAATAAAACAGAAGTACTCGCCATGAATGCGGATATAGACGCATTTCCTTGTTCTTTAAAATTACAGGCATCCAGAACTGACCCCATAAGATACCTCGGGATTTATGTTTCCTCACAGTTTTCTCAATTATTTGATCTAAATTATTTAAGGATGAAGACAAAAATAACCAAATTATTGGATCAGTGGTCATTGCTTCCATTATCAATAGTAGGGCGGTGTATCATTAATCAAAATGTCTATACTACCTCTATTGATCTTCCTATTCACCAATGTTCCTAGTAAAATCAATCAGGTATTTTTTCGGGGAAATCGATACGCTTTTTAGACAATTTATCTGGGAGAAGAAAGCCCCCAGAGTCAAATTGAACACCTTACAACTACCAAAAGATCAGGGGGGACTTGCGCTTCCACACGTAAGATCATATTATGAAGCTGCCCTTCATGATCTAGTATCTGGGCTGTTAGGATCTTCCTCTTGTAGAGATACTTTTTTCATCGATAGAATGCTGCTAGAAATTGGTTCATCCACTCCAGTGTTTTTAAAAACTGCTAAGCTTCCTAAGAAAACTCGATATAAAACTTTAAGGGACTCCCTTTTTAGACTTCAGGCTATTTTTAGGGACATAAATCTGATGGGCTTTCAATATCTCAATATAAGAGAATGTGTCAGCCTCGGTTTCCAGATACAAGCTAGTCATATTAATGCTTGGGAGAATTCTGGATTAACCGAACTGAGACATTTTATAGTACAGAATAGGCTGATTTCCTGGCAGGAAATATTGGCCAGGATAGGCACTCATCGGAAACCGGCCTTTTTTGAATATCTGCGGCTAGTCTCCTGGTTGAGAAGTAATGGTGATATAACCGAATCTCCCAATCATTTGACAGCTGCCCTTTATGGTGCCAAATTACGAGGAATAGGCAACTGGTATAAGTTGCTACATAAAATAAAACATCCTGCTTTGATCCAGAACCATTTGGAAAAAATAAATCGGGAGACCGACTGCAGTTTATCCGAAAGGGAGTGGGAGTGGATCAGCCACTCAGGTGGCAGAGCATTGCGTGCCGCCAACTATAAGAGGATGGCCTTTCTTTCAAGGTGGCTGGCCTATCTAACACCTTCTACTCTATTAAAAGGTTCCCAGATGTAGAAGATCAGTGCTTTCGGTGTTCCAAATCTGGGGAAGGTGGTTGGCACCATATTTTTTATGTATGTCCCGGTCTGAGGTCTTTTTGGGAAGCCGTTTTTCTAGACATTGAGCGCGCAACCGGAAATAGAATTCCGATCGCAGCAGAGACTGTACTATTTGGCTATTGCAAGGGAGGCTCACAACTGTCTAACCCAGAAAGAGTTTTTATCTTTATCGCTAGTGCGGTAGCACGCTCCTTAATCTTGCAAAATTGGAGATCTAATGAAGCCCCCTCTCATCTGAAATGGATTAATAAAATGAAAAGGGTTAAAAAATTTGAGGAGGCCTATGCTAGGAGGGTAGGAGCTGTAAAAAAATATGAGCGAAATTGGAGGTTTTTTTAAATATTGGAGAAGACTTAAAAGAAAATGTAATTTTGGAAGCGATATACCCAGTAGTCTTCTCCAAATCCGATCTCTATATGAAAGTGAATCTCCCTTTTTGATTGACTGCCAAGAATGCATTAGCACTTTTTAGTAATTATATTTTAAATACTGGAAGTGATGAATCGTTTTGAAACTTGTTTTCTATTGAAGTTTTTATGCTATTGAATTCCTTTGATCGCAATACTTCCGTAATTAGTAATGTTTTGCACTTGCACTTTAGTGGTTTGGAGTATTGTATTTTTGCTGTTTGTACATGGCACATTGCACTTTCGATTGGAAGTGAATCCATGTTTTGATAGGCTTTCATTAAGAACGCATTCAGCACTTTATAGATTTTATACTATTGAAGTGGTGAATTGTTTCAATGTATGTTTTTGAATCGATTTTTATATGCTAATGAATGTTCTTCATTGCAATACTATCGCAACTATTCACGTTTAGCACTTGCACTTTAGTGGTTATTGCGTATATGTACTTCTGCTGTCTTGCACTAGGCATGTTGCACTTTCTCCTAGTACTTCTATTTCTTTGTACTAATACATTTTAAAGCCATATTATCTACGATATGAATGGTAATTGTACTTCGCAATGTACCTCTTGCTCTGCTCAATAAAAAAAAAAAAAGAGAATGAATGAGCTCCCGAAGGTCAGCTGGATCATCAAAGGAAAATGTTCTATCTTTGTAAGTCACCTTAAAGAAGCATGGATGTATGAGGCCATAGCGGGCATTCATGGATTCCTTACGTCTATTAGCTATTGGTTTAGAGACGTCTTGACTGAAAAAAATGTTATGTCCGGACCATAACATCAGTTTGTGTTACTTGGCCGCGCTGAGGATCGCCATAAGATCAGAATACAGCAGGAAATATGCAATGATGCCTCTTGGTTTGGTTGAGGAGGAAGCAGATTTAGGCCCTAATCTCTGCGCCCTTTGAATGTTAAAGTCTGTTGATTTAGGGAGGCCAACAATCTGTAAAACTTGGGTTTTCAGGAAGGAAATCATGTCGGACCCTTCGGAACCTTCAGGAATTCCATAAATGCGTAAGTTATTACGCCGATTACGATTTTCTAAATCCTCTGCCGTTCTCTTAAGTTGGGTAACCTCCTTAGTGAGAGTGTCGACTTTAGCAAGGACATCTTGCGCATCACTCAGCTTCTGCTCAACCTCAGACAGTCTTAAATCAAGGCCAGACCATTTTTCCTCAATCCTTTGAAGAGTAGCGGTGGTATCAAACATAAAGGGACGAATCATGTGTAATTCTTCCATAATGTCCTCCAGCGTAAGGGGAGGAGGTGATTTGGGCGGAGAACAGAGGTTCTTCTTGAGTCGTTTGCCAGAGTTTGTTGTGGTATCTTTGCGACCTCCAGCACCAGCAGCACCCTGGGGCTTGGAGGTTTGTGAGTGATCCATGACGTAAGATCAGTGCGGCGTAATACGAGCACAGAAAATATATACCACCAAGGTAAGAACAAAAATAGAGAGCACCACCAAGTGATATATAAGCAGGAGCCAAAGCAATCAGCAGGTTTATATATCTATTAAATATATTAGAACTGTAGAGAATAAGTGGTGGCACTCATTAAACTTCTGTATTGGACTGTCGATACGCAGAAATGCTGAATATTGGCAGGAAGTTGAAAAATACATTAAAGAATGGCAGTATAGAAAGATAAAAAAATATCTAAAAACTGGAGCTGCAGTGAAGAGAATAATGAAGCTGGCTTGATGCTGAGGTGGAACGAAGTCGAACTGCCTAAGACCGCAATTGCATATACAAAAGGTTTGGCAGTTTGGGGTTATAGGTGGATTTTGGTTTCCAATACCTTTTATCACAGATCCTGCCTCTCAGTTTTTATTTTCCCTATTATTCACTTTGTTTAATTAAGCTCTTAGAGGCATATGTATCAAGCCCTTTTCCCGTTCGCAAACGGGCCGATTCTGAGAATCGGCCCGTTTGCGAACGGGAAAAGGCCTTTTGGGATGTATCATCCCAAAAGGGCATCGCAAATTACAGAATCGCAAATTTGCGATTCTCTATTTTGCAATTGCATTTAAGGAATTGCAAATTGCGATTCCTTAAATGCAATGTAACAAGCACCCAAGTTGTGCGATTTCTCCTTAAGAAATTGCAAATTACCACCAACTTCAAGTTGGTGGTAATTTGCGATTTCTTTGAAAGATGCACTTTTTGGTATCTTTCAAAGTGCCATGTGGCGCACATACATGCCCTTAGGGCATGTATGTGCGCCACATGCGCACACATGCTCATTTCAGGGGTGCATCAGGGTGTCCTTATGACACCCTTGAAATTATTCTCAATTTGCGATTCTCTAATTGCGAATCGCTAATTGAGAATGTCTTCTCATTCATTCCTATGGGCCTCCTGGCCCATAGGAATGAATGGGAAGGTATTCCTTAATTGCGATTAGCAATTTGCTAATCGCAATTAAGGAATGCTAAGAAATCGCAAAACATTTGCGAATTTTTTATTACATCCCGTTTTGCAATTCTCAAATAGCGATTCCCTAAAAATCACTATTTGAGAATTGCAAAAACGGAACTTGATACATATGCCCCAAAATCCCCCCCCCCCCCACCTCCCCCCCCCAAAAAGGAGTCTTTTTAGGCAAAGAGGAGAAGAAAAAACATAAATTAGCGGAAAAAGTGGCAGGGGGCAGAAGTTCAAAATCGGCTATGACATAGTCAAACTCACGCAATGTCCCACATGCACCAAATGGCGGCCGCCCTCGCTGAGGAGGACAGAAAGCAGATAAAATAAAGGATTAATTACTGTTAGGAGCGGTCGGAAACATGCCCGCGTACTCCTGGCAGTTTCCGACGCGTTGTCCTTCGTCCGCAAGCATTGCGCTGCTGAGGCGAGGCTCCTTCTGCGTGAAGAGAAGCTCGATGTGCCGGAGCGTGTCAGGTAGCGGCCATCTTGCCGCCACCGCCTCACGCCACCCCATAACATTTCAATCTTGAGTGGTTGAATGCACCAAAAGAATCTGACTAACAAGGGGACTTTTCTGGGCATGAAATTTTAATGTTTCACAATCAGAAGTTTTCCCACAAGGAGGTCCTCACCCAGCGGCTATGTGGCTTTAATAGGGTTTCCCAGACATTCTCTGCAACCCTGCTCTGTTGGAGAAGTTCTAAGGTAAAAGGTAAAATCCTTGACAGCAGGACAAACCCGCTGGTGTATCCGACACACAATTAGGATGACCTGAAATTACATCTACGTCCCAGTGACACATGAGTAGTGCTTTTTATTGGTGCTTTACTTTTTCTTTTTGGTTTCATTCTTAAAATAGTAAAAATTCATATCTCTGGTTCTACTTACTGGATTTCTTTTGTTCTGGGGTCATTTTGTTTATTAGATTTTACTCTATTTTTCAAAATTGGAGTGGGAGTTTTTTTTTTATTGTTTTGTGTTTTTGACTTCTTAGCTGTTTTGGTACTTCTTAATGCTTTACAAATGTTTCCTACGTTACACCTGTCTTCTATGTGCCATAGCTACCAGGGGTTGAGCTCAGATTCAAATCACTGAAACCTGTGGCTGGATCTAAGAGATTAGTGACATTATTACATATCATCGACTACCACGCCAACTAATAAAACACTTTTTACACTTCAATAGTTAACAACCAAACCCCGATGTTATGCTATTTTGTTTTGGGATCACTGTATTGCTCACCCACTCACAATAGTAATTTTTGACGAGGATCTATTCTTTGGAGAAAAAAAATATGCAGTTCTCAATAAAGCATTTCAAATTGGCCAAAACTTGACTCTGGGAGGAGGCAGCATGGCATGAACCAATATTGCAGTTCTTCAGTAAGATCTGTGGCACAGGCACATAAAACAACATAATCCTACTCTAATATGTTAGCATGTATCTTTTTATTAAGTGAGCTGAAGATTTGGATTCTTTGCCCACCTTGGGAGCCTGATCAAGGTTTAACAGTCTTTGTGCAGTATCCTGCAGGATGGCTCCACCTGCTGCTGGTACCCAGATGGCCTATGCTGCTGGGACCCATGCTGTACCCTGCTACATTGGCTGATTGAAACTGGTTAACTTGAAAGGACAATGTTCTGACTGATCAGAGTTCTTAAAGGAGCTTCTAGTTTCCTATTTGCAATTGGCATATGATGAAGGGCAAGGAGACTGTTTAAGTGTATGAGGAGAGCTGCAACTACTAAACCATATTGGAGTGTAGTGTTCCTTTACTGGCTTTGTGTTGGGTGTCACTTCTAGAGACAATGGACACATTTGAGTTACCTAAATGATGTGCAGACCCTCTGATTAATGTGTGTAAAACTTACAAGCACCAGAAATGCCCTTTCAGGGCTGAAGGGAGCAACACATGCCACTCTGTCAGTTGAAGGTAGCACAGTCTACATAAAGTGCAGCAAATAGATACAACCATTAAAGCCATGTTCTCCCAATTGAAATCATTCATTAAAACCATCAGTCCAATGTTTGATGCACTGATGTGCACAATTGAGCACATTCAAGCTAGACTTAACAAACTGGGGACAGAATTGGCCAAATGAAGCAAGGAATCTCTGACATTGAAGGTGCAGGGTCTGCTGCCACAGAAGCTGTGTGCAAACTGGAATCTGAGATACTGCAGATTTAGAAAATCACTCCAAACAGAAGAAATAACATCAGCATCCTTGGTAAAGACAAGACCAAGGAAACGGGGAGCTGTGATAGCTGTTTGATCGTGGCTCCTTTTCCTAGGGCTTTGCTGAGTGTGAACGAAACACAAGGCAACTGAATGGCGATAACTGTTATGGGCCATAGTCCTAGGCAACACCAAGGGTACCTGCCTCAGTAGTGCCTTAGTTGTTCAGCAACACTATTGTGCAACCATTATTCACTTGATTGATATCAGGTGATGTGCTGCGGCACTGCTACATAACATGTCTGTAGTGAGCATTAATGTGGTCCACAATATTTATTGTCGTTACATCAGGATAAAGGGTGTTGGGTCTATTTAAAGATCCATAGGGTTAGTTCCCCTACAATTAACCAAAATTATTTGATAAAAACCAATGGACCTATCACCTCACAGGCGGCTAACATCCCACGGGCAACCAACTTTCCCTTGCGGCACAACACCCCGACCCTAGATACCAACTCCACATTTTTCACTTTTAGCATTTCTTTTTGCAGTACTCCTGCGGTACTGTTGGAAAAGGCGTACTCCAAGGTACCACAGGACATTGCAAGCTTTACTTTTTAAAGTTTGCACAGGCGCATGTTACTCCGCGATACTCATGCAGGACCACACAGGAGGGCCACAGTAGGATCCGTGGGACTCAGGGCATGAAATTCTTTTCTATTTTGTCCCCGGGGCATCCCATGCAAGGGCCAGGGGTCACATACCTTGCCCCTTGTATCTTTTTTTTTTTTTATAAACTAAGTACATGGGACCGAGCCTTGAAACGGCAGCTGCAACATTTCTGTTGATGTTGTGGCCAGTCAACCAGATTGCTTGGTCCAGCGGAACCACCATGGCCAACGAATAAATAAAAGTCCTCTCAGCCAATCAGAGTGGTTGATTTTTTTAATTTGCAGTCCCAACCTTTAGATATTGGTATATTTTGACATTTAATTTCTCACAAATGGTTGAACAGATTGATACAAAATTACAAAAAACACACTTTGAGTAAAGATCTATTTTTGTGCCAAACGTGGTGTATTTCTTTTCAGGCATTTTTTTCAGTATAACGTGCCAAAATACCTATGGGAAATTGTATTGGAAAAATGCATTTTGGGATAAAGGTTTTTTATATATAAATCTGCAGATTATAAAGAAATTATAGATTATGTGGAATTTATTTTATACATTTGTGTTTTACCCAAGGGAGCCATTGAGTGCACAGGTGAAAATACACATTCATAAAAGAAAATGCAAATAATTTATCATCCCTGCACAATCTACAGACTTATATTTTAAAAAAAATGTGTAGCTCAAACGGGTCAAAAGTAACTACAAACTTAGCGACATCTTCACACGCAGTGGAAGGCCCTGTGCAAATGTTGACTGACAATCATTCAGTTGCTTATTTATGTATTTGGTTGGTATACTGGTACTATTAAGGTGAAATCTTTGCACGTGCAGTAGTATTATGTTTTCAAATCACACAAAAATGAAGTAATATGGTCATAAAAGTGCTGCATAATTCGGCTTTTCTTGCTGCAGAATTTAGTCAATCCTGTTTTTTTTATTTTTATTATCCTCATTTGCCCCTATCACGCCATTTCGCTTTTCTCTTTCTATCCCAGCCGGAATGACCAGAACCTCATATGCTGACATGAGTAAGTCAACCCTGTTGTCTAATTTGGTGCTCTTCCACCGCATAATTACCGTGACCCTGGTTATAGCACTGTGAGCTTTCTTGGGAAACACACCTCCACAGAAATTTGCAGGGGCTACTCTATTAATATGCGATTCTTGATAACAAAGGTACATTTTTGGTTCCAGGAACAACTGGCGAGTTATTGGGACCTCATGCCCACAGCGTCTCGCCCTAAAGACATCTGGGAGCTGGCTCCGTTCGAGAGATAACCCACTGAACAATGCTGAGCTAACGCAGGCATCTGCTGGCCCTCAGGTCGACACCTTATAGGAGTGGGAACTCTACTGCACCATGGTCGGGCAACAATAGCTGATCTGTGTGGAGCCCTTGGTAATATCCCCCGCTTCGATATTATTCCATTCCATTAATTTGCAGAGTACTTTATGGATTTGAGATTATATTGGTTTGCATTTTAGTTTTAAATGGTCTTTAAAATGTGGTGATGCCTCCTAATGCATGATGCCTCCGTGTTGTTTGGGTACAATATGAGTATATTTTGTACTGCCATGTATACTATATGTTGAAATGACATGTGCAATTGTGTACTATTCTCTTACTGCTGTCTCTACAAAACCATAAATACATTTTTTTTTAAAAAGGTATATTTTTAGTTTCATGAAGTTACTTTTATGCTGGCAATGGCCCAACAGCTCTCTCAACAACAAAGCTTTGCAATAAGCTATGACAAACGTATGCTGTGGTATTGGGTATGTGGCAAGGTGAAGTAATACTGCATTATTTTGTCTTTTTTAGTGTCTTTGGAGAACCTTCCCTTTACCCAGAAAGATGGCATTTTTGTTTATTTACATTTTGCACACATCTCACAGATGTACACACCCACCAACTGATTAAGAACTATATTTCTGCAAAACAGAAACTGTGTTTTAGAAGGAAGGTTTTAGTCAGTCAGCAGAGATGACGTCTCAGTTGATGACTACTGCTGAGGCCCAATTCGTGATTGAAAACAGCACAGAGGCAGGATCAGAGACTGAGACAGCAGATACTGACACAGCATCTGATGGAGAGAAAATGGAGCAGAATCTGGAAAGAATTTTTTCAGTCAGCATCCAACAACTCTCCTTCCAGCGATTCTGAGGGACATGATGACGGCAGTTGTGCTGTCCCTTCTCAAGCACAGTCTGTGAAGCGGAGCGACTGTAGCACGGTAGATCAACCCAGACAGCAGGCATGTCCGTCTGCAAGAGCAGATGGAGTGCTCTCTTGGCAGCCCCCCAATTTAGTTTAGCCCCAAATTTCAGCCTTTACTGGTGACGCTGGATGTAAAGTCGATTCAGCCTTTTTTTGCAGATTGATCTTGCCCATCTCTTTTTAGATGTTGACTTCCTTGATCAAATTGTGCAGCAAGCAAATGTGCGAGCCAAACAATTTCTGAGGGAGCATGGTGGCACTCTGGAGCCTCATTCTATGGCACTCCAGTAGACTCCCACTTCACTTGAGTAGTTGAAGATATTTTTGGGCCTTACGCTTAAAATGGGGATAGTGCACAAACCAAATTTGCAGTCCTACTGGTCTACTTGCACGGTTTGGGTTAACACCCGTCGTTGCATCGTACATGAACAGAGATCAGATTTTCCTATTGCAGTGCATGCTGCATTTCAATGACAATTCTACTGTTTTGCCCCGGGACCATTCAGACCATAACAGGCTGGTCCAAATCCTGCCTGTTGTGGAACATTTGTCTGCCAAGTTTCCAGAGATTTATATTCCTGTAAAGAATATAGCCATTGATGAGTCCTTGATCCTATACAAAGGGCGGCTGCTGTTCAGGAAGTACATTGCGAGCAGAAGAGCTTGTTTTGGCATCAAGTTGTATATGCTATGTGAGAGCTCTACTGGCTATGTATACAGCTTGAGAATGTATACAGGGAAGAACTCCACTCTAAACCCTGTAGTTTGCCCTCTCATGCTAGGAGTCATGGAATCGATTGTATGGGAGCTTGTCCAACGACTTCTTCACAAAGGTTTTAACTTTTATGTGGATAACTTCTATGGAGGAGTAGAGCCGTTCAGTGAGCTGTACAAACCTGGCACTGTGGCATGCAATACAGTTCACTGTCACTGCAAAGGATTCCCACAGGAGCTTGTTTGTAAGAAGCTCCAAAAATCCCAGAGTACTGTGTTGTGTTCCAACTAACTACTAGCAGTCAAGTTCTCTGATAGGCATAATGTGTATGTGCTCACTACAATTTGTGATGAGAGCACTTCCTCCATCACGTTTTGGGGGTCAGATGGCCAAAGTTTTCAAGTTCATCTGTATACTTGATTACAACAAGTACATGGGTGGAGTGGATAAGAATGACTATGTTCTATTCACGAGTCGTAAAGCTCGCATTTGGTATAAGAATCTGTTTACCCACCTGATCCAGATGGTAGCATACATTGCATATGATGTTTATCGTCAGACCACCACAGGAAGATTAATATCTTGCTTTGCCTTTCAGTTGACCGTCATTGAAAGTCTTAATGATACAGAGGCAGCAGTCTCCAATTCAGAAGCTCTGGAAGACATTACAATGCTGCTGGATTAGCACTTTACGACGGCATTCCTGAAACTGCAAAAAAGATTCAACCATGTTCTCATTGTAGAGTCTGCTCTAAGCAAGGAAAGAGGTAGGAGAGTTGTGTTTACTCCAAAGTGCCCAAAACAGCCAGCCCTGTGTTTTCCTAAGTATTGGTTAATTGATTGACGTGGTGGTACGGTAAGATACCCCTTTCAATGGCTGTACATGGATATCTGCCTTTCATGGGCCACTACTTCACTAGGCAGGCAGCCATATACTTTTTTTTTGTCTACTTGAGGAAATCATGAACTTGTTTAAGTCCTGCTCAACACCATTATCCACGGTCAGAACGTGGTAGGTGTTCTGCTTGCTGATTGACAAGTGCATTATAGTCCCCACACTGCATATAATGGTAGACGGCACAAAAGCCACGTTGTCACGGGGTATCCTGTATGGCAAAAAAGTAAAGTCTTGACTAGTCTTTAAGTGCTTTTTAGGGAACCAATGTATACAACTCAAGGACCACCCTGATTGCCCACAAAAGCCAGCATAAGTTTGGCTCTTGTGTGTTTGGAAGTTTGTAAACTCAATTCGTAACCTGTATCATAATTACTGTTATTGAAAAAGTGTACAAGACACAATTTATAGTAGGATGATAATTTTCTAATTTTTAGTATAAGAACAATATCCAATCCAAACAAGCTTTATTCGACAAGTCGTCATAAAAGCACTATACATACAAAATCCAATAAAACATAATTAGAAATAAACCTGTTTGGTAAGTCCGTATACATACAAAAAAGCTCAATATCTAAAATGACAATAATTACTTTGAGTTCTCGAGCGAAGGGACACAAGGAAACTTATGCCTTGGATAATTCAACCTAGAGCTGCATGAAAGCTGAAATTATTATGTGGATCTCTATGTATGCATCACTAAAGCAATAACTAACTGAATACAATTAATGCACATTTCATGAGGGTATGGCTTTCGATCTTATGGCCCACGACCACCCTAAATACTTTGCTACTGCTAAGGGAATAGGAAATAACCTACTGGTGCGTGTGATTCTTTCTGCTTCCGCGCTCTTTCTAGTGCCCAACAGCTTACATATGGGCCTCAACCATACCCGGCAGGGCTCCAAATAGGCTGGGCAAGCGAATAACATGTGCGCAATAGATTCTGTGTGGGCCAAACAGTTAGGTCACTTTTTATCACATGTTTTGGACCACTTGGATGTAAAGGATCTAATAGGCAAAGAACCCACCCTCAACTGGAAATACAATTTCCTATCAAGTGGTTTAGCTATTGTGTCCCAATATACCTCTAGACTGGGGATGTGTTTGAATTCCGGAGAGATCCCTGTGAGTGAAGATGATTCACTAGATCTCAAGGTATAATAAGAGACCATCTCCCAATATTTCTCTTTGAGGATCTTTTTTGACGGAAAACAAGCAGTGGCTGGATCCTCCCAAAGTACTTGCATACAAGTTTTACCCAGAACATCTCTAATTCCACAGAGCCAGCCAATCTTGTGGAAAGTATCAGATTTTATTACATCCAGAAGGCCTGCGGCATATGTCATCAGTTCTGGTGTCCACAGCGTTCTCCAAAATAACCCTGGATGTAACTTTACAACATCAGTTAAAGATTTTCTACCAAGGTCATTTAATAAAGGACACAATGGCGTACTTTGAGGGAGATTGGTGATACTACGTAGGAACTTATTTTCTAATACAGTGAGTTTGGACGTATTCTCGAACCCCCACAGTTCAACACCGTAGAGGGCAGAGCTAACTACCTTCATATCATAAACTTGGAACACTGGTCTAATTGGTTTAGTAAGAGACTTTTTGTGCTCCCGTAGGAGTGCTCCCGACAGTTACCGGTGCTTGAGTGTAGCCAAATCAATTTGCTGGTTCCATTTTAGGTCACTCTGTATATTTACTCCCAAGTAAATAAACGATTTAACTTGTTCCAATGGACAATTATTCATTAAAATATTACCTTTAAAAGCTCTATGTTGATTAAAAGTCATACATTTCGTTTTCGACACATTGACTTCTAGGCCACATGCAGAGCAGAACTCTTCATAAATTACCAGGGCTCGCTGTAGCCCACTCGGAGTCTTTGAGATAATCAATGTGTCGTCCACAAACATTAAAATGGGAATCTTTTCACCAGCTAAAATCGGGGCATCGATATTCACAGCTGTCATGCAGTCAACTATGCCATTAATAAATGGTGAAAATAAAGTAGGTGCCATCACGCAACCCTGGTGCACCCCTCTCTCTGTTGGAAATTTACCAGTAACCTTGCCCTGGGAGCCCCACTGAATTTTGGTGTAATTATCTTCGTGCAGTCTCATAATAAGTGTTAGGAGTTCTATAGGTAGCCACAAACCCTGCAATATCACCCACAGGCTGGGACGGGGAACAAGATCAAATGCTGACTTTAAGTCAACAAAGGCAGCATATAACCTATAAGGACAATATACATTTCATTATCTATCATAATTAGTGCATACGACTCAGTGCTCAGACAGTGAACTAATATATATATCCAACAACATAGAACAAAACACTGGATAGATTCCAAAGTTGTGTATGATTTGATGTCAAACAAACATAAGTGGAGATTCTGTCGGTTCATATATGGTATCTCCTGGTGAAAACTACTGGGGGGGGGTGATGTGAATGTTTCAACCTGGCAAACCTAGAAAATGTGCGAATTTTTTAAAACTAGACAACCCGGGGAGTCCAGGAGTTTGACGTTTGTAAGAGCTTCTGGATAAAGTTACCTGGTGAGAGCCACGCAAGTCCCACTCCCCTGGACTCCTCCAGCAGTCTAGTTATAAAAAATGTACAGGTTTGCTAGGTTTGACTAGGTGCAGGCTGAGCTAGGGCCCAAAATCTACAGCTACCCAGTTTCCAAAAAAATAGTCAGTTTTAAGTGGAAAAAGGGGATGTGTCCATGTTGACTTTTGGCCAGTTTCCTGTTGCATCCACTAGGCATACATACACAAGTAAGGTACCATTTTTATCTGGAGAATTGTGGGAATTTTAGGTGGAAGGAAGCTTGTGGCTCCCTGCATATTCCAGATCTTTCCATGACAATAATGTGAGGAAACTGTTGTTTCTAGGTGTGTTGATTTATCCGCTTTGAACTTCCTCGTTTACATTATTTATATTATCCCGTTGAGCCGGTAATACTGTTGTGTTCCTTTTTTTGTATAACTTTGTCTGTCTCCTTTGACCCCGTTTGTATTATTGTCACTTATAGCGTCAATTCATAATGGGCAAAATCAGCAAAAGAGGGGAGGAATCCCTCTCTTTTAACTTATCTTACCGGGCCATAGACCAACAGATCACCTCAGTAGAGGAGGATATAAATACAGAAAGATCTAGTCTGGCCCTAGTATTCCCTCCAGGTAACGAGGAATTAGGTACCCCCACTCACACCACGGAAACCATCAGTCCTTTAAGGTCTGACGTTATTACCAACGGCTGTGCAGCGAACGTCTCGGATCATATATCTCTTAGTGATCTAGAAAGCGATTCACAGCCTCCAACTATACGTTTGAAAAATACTACCAATGGCGTGCCCCTACCCTCAGACTCAGTAAATAATGAGAGTAGCTCATCTCCATGTTTAACAAGTAGAAAAACGGCATCTAAGGGCAAACCACTGCCGGCTGCAAAACAAGGATGCAAAGGTAATATAACTACAGGCCCTTGACTTAACCACTCGGATAACCTGGTGCTATTAACTAATAAGCTCGATTCATTAGAACTTTACTTGAGAGAAACATTGACTAAACTATCTAGCAGAGTAAGCGCTATTGAAGTAATTTTAACAAAATACCCCGGCATTAGACAGTCCTCTGACTTTGAAGTCGAGGATCTAACTAATGGTATGAATAGGCACCTGGACCCCGGTGATAACATTCGGCAACAGAGCAGGGTGGCCATCTCTAGCAATCAGCCGGTGCCTATGGGCAGAAGTGAGAGCAGGGCATGTTTTGATTCTGGCCCTGTCTCACTCCTCCCCCCGGCAACATTACTAGGTGGACTAACTGCAAGCACCTCAGACAACTTGACTAGGGTCCCATTACCCCCACTAACGAATAGAAGTCATGACCCTAAACTAGATCACCATGCTCTCTTGTCCCAGGGATCTTCTGCAGTACCTACCCCGTCTACACGTGGCCCGAGGTATAAGGGGGGAGCAGATTCGACATTGGCAGTGCTGGATTTACCTCCAGCTGTGACCCCATATACGGTCATTTTAGCTAATGTTCCCGTTTTACTGGCCGGGGCAGCAGAATCCTGGGAGGAACTTAGGAATAAATCACTTTCCTGGTTGAGAACAAAAATTGGGTTATCACAGAGTCTCTTTTTAAATTTCAAAATGGCCAGGTGTGTTATTTGGTTGGGGAAAGGCCAGAAGTCCTTACCAGGGGATTGTGTGAACCTGACCTTTAAATCCCCAACCTTGGTACATCAAATTTTGATAAGGACAGTGTTGGAAACCGGGCAACCGGGTTAGCAGTCACCAGGTTCCCAGCACAATGGTAGCTTGGCTCGAGCGGTTGGGGGTCAGGCACCGTGTGAAGCGTACGTCACACCCTCACAATAACCATGCGTTCATCCGTTCCAAAAACGAAACTACACCGTAAAAATTATGAAAGAAAGTAGTTTGTCTTTATCTTATTTTCTCTTAGTTGCAGGGTTCATAAAATAAATACAGTACCATAAGATTCTCCTTTAAAAGGGCAGGTCAAATAAATAATACCACAGTGGGGTTTCAATAAATAGGATCAGGTCATAAATAAGCAAGGAATAAATAGGGGTGCAATAAATACAAATGGCTAATAAATACTGTCAGACAATAAATACAATGCGGGAATAAATACAGTCAGACAATAAATACAGTCAATAAATAAAGCACCTTCAATAACTTAAATAACACAATTAATGACAATTACAGTTCACATCACTTTCCTGAGGTAGTTTGGTTTTACTATGCCCAAGTACAGCTTGTGGTCATTTGGATGACATGGGGGGTGTCCCACCTAGATTGGTCAAGGCTGGGCCTGAACTGAGGTAGAATAAGGGTAACCTAAGGATCTGGCTCTCCCAAAATACACAACCCCTCACAGAGGTCACTGCACCAGTCTCAGTTCACCCCTGGCACTCCCAGGCTGGTTCTAACACCCCTCTAGCCCCTAGAATGGTCTTTTAGGGCTCCACAGGGCCTCAGATGCCCTTTCTACCACTTACTGCCCTTTTCACGATGATCGGCTCCGCTCGGCGGCGGGTCGACGTCGCTGGGCGGCTCCGGTTCGATGTCGCTGGGCGGCCTCGGTTCGGTGTCGCTGGGCGGCTCCGGATCGATGTCGCTGGGCTGTTCCGGATCGATGTCGCTGGGCGGCCTCGGCTCGATGTCGCTGGGCTGCTCCGGCTCGATGTCGCCTTCCGGCGTCACAGGGTCACGGTCTCCCCGCTTCCGGGGGTCTCCGGAGTGCGACCTCCACTCCCGACCTCCGGCGCGCTTCACCTCAGATTCCGGCGTCTCCGGAGTGCGATCTCCACTCCCGACCTCCGGCGCGCTTCACCTCGATCTCCGGCGACTCCGGAGTGCGATCTCCACTCCCGACCTCCGGCGCGCTTCACCTCGACCTCAGGTGACTCCTTACTCGACCTCCGGTGTCTCTCCACGACCTCCGTCGGCGCCCTCACTCGACCTCTGGCGGCTCCGGGTACGACGTCTGCTTTCTGTCAGCACCGCTTCTCCACCTCAGGCCTCAGGTCTCCAGGCTTCTCAACGTCAGGACTCCAGGAGGACACCGCTAAACAGGTCAGGAGCTTGCTGGTCTTCTTCTTTAAGGCCTCTTCACAATATTTAGGTCCTTAAGATGGTTCTTCTGGTCTTGGTCCCACACAGGGCTCTAGGCTGGGCTTGGTCAGTAGGGACTAGCATCAAGGGTGGGTTTCTGGACCCCACTCCAAGCACTGGTTTCCACCCCTGCTGCCTTACTCCGACCTCCTTCTGAACTGGTCCTCTCTCCTCTCTAGTCAGATGCCAACTGCCACTCTGAGATGGCCTCTCAACATTCTAAACTGCCTCCCTCTGTCCCAGGGTTCTAGAATGTTGCAGAAGGTTCTAGAAACCTCTAGTGTGTTCTGGTGATGTCACAGGTGACAATGGGTGGCCACCATTTTGTGTCTCAGGCCCTCAGACAGAAGTTCCAGGGGTAGGGAAAATGGCTCCCTGACCCTGCATCAACACTAAAAAGTCTGGTGGTTCCCAAAAAGGACAAATTTTAATAGGGTTTGAGGCAGAAGTGGGACAAAATAAATAATGATGAGGAGGGACCACTCAAAGGGCTGACAGGTCTAACACGACAAACCAGCCCCCTCACTGTCAGGCTCTCCATCCCTATCTTCCTTCTCCACCTTACTTTCTCGTCATGCCTCCCCCCAAGCCCTTAAGCTGGTCTGGAGCTCACCCTTCTTTGCACCTTGGGGACAAAACACCCCCTCTCGCTCACAAAACTCTCTGAGTTGGGCCACAGTGTAGGTTTCCACATCCTCCAACACAAACTCCATTTTGCCCACTCAGGATAGAAGACAGTTGCTTACAGAAGCTATGCAGGGGGGTACCTTTTGTAATACCTCCTCCCACCACCAGAAGTAAATTTAGAAAAAACAAAACTCAAAATTAGGAAGTCCGCTTGGAGAAAACTCCCGGTGTAGGCCTATGGACTACCCACAGTTATTGTCGAGTGGACGCAAGCACAGCTCAATCCCACCACTGAACACCAATTTTATGTTGGAAACCGGGCAACCGGGTTAGCAGTCACCAGGTTCCCAGCACATTGGTAGCTTGGCTCGAGCGGTTGGGGGTCAGGCACCGTGTTAAGCGTACGTCACACCCTCACAATAACCATGCGTTCATCCGTTCCAAAAACGACACTACACCGTAAAAATTATGAAAGAAAGTAGTTTGTCTTTATCTTATTTTCTCTTAGTTGCAGGGTTCATAAAATAAACACAGTACCATAAGACTTTTCTTGAAAATAGCAGGTCAAATAAATAATACCACAGTGGGGTTTCAATAAATAGGATCAGGTCATAAATAAGCAAGGAATAAATATAGGTGCAGTAAATACAAATGGCTAATAAATACTGTCAGACAATAAATACAATGCAGGAATAAATACAGTCAGACAATAAATACAGTCAATAAATAAAGCACCTTCAATAACTTAAATAACACAATTAATGACAATTACAGTTCACATCACTTTCCTGAGGTAGTTTGGTTTTACTATGCCCAAGTACAGCTTGTGGTCATTTGGATGACATGGGGGGTGTCCCACCTAGATTGGTCAAGGCTGGGCCTGAACTGAGGTAGAATAAGGGTAACCTAAGGATCTGGCTCTCCCAAAATACACAACCCCTCACAGAGGTCACTGCACCAGTCTCAGTTCACCCCTGGCACTCCCAGGCTGGTTCTAACACCCCTCTAGCCCCTAGAATGGTCTTTTAGGGCTCCACAGGGCCTCAGATGCCCTTTCTACCACTTACTGCCCTTTTCACGATGATCGGCTCCGCTCGGCGCCGGGTCGACGTCGCTGGGCGGCTCCGGTTCGATGTCGCTGGGCGGCCTCGGTTCGGTGTCGCTGGGCGGCTCCGGATCGATGTCGCTGGGCTGTTCCGGATCGATGTCGCTGGGCGGCCTCGGCTCGATGTCGCTGGGCTGCTCTGGCTCGATGTCGCTGGGCTGCTCCGGCTTGATGACACCTTCCGGCGTCACAGGGTCACGGTCTCCCCGCTTCCGTGGGTCTCCGGAGTGCGACCTCCACTCCCGACCTCCGGCGCGCTTCACCTCAGATTCCGGCGTCTCCGGAGTGCGATCTCCACTCCCGACCTCCGGCGTGCTTCACCTCGATCTCCGGCGACTCCGGAGTGCGATCTCCACTCCCGACCTCTGGCGTCTCTCCACGACCTCCGTCGGCGCCGTCACTCGACCTCTGGCGGCTCCGGGTACGACGTCTGCTTTCTGTCAGCGCCGCTTCTCCACCTCAGGCCTCAGGTCTCCAGGCTTCTCGACGTCAGGACTCCAGGAGGACACCGCTAAACAGGTCAGGAGCTTGCTGGTCTTCTTCTTTAAGGCCTCTTCACAATATTTAGGTCCTTAAGATGGTTCCTCTGGTCTTGGTCCCACACAGGGCTCTAGGCTGGGCTTGGTCAGTAGGGACTAGCATCAAGGGTGGGTTTCTGGACCCCACTCCAAGCACTGGTTTCCACCCCTGCTGCCTTACTCCGACCTCCTTCTGAACTGGTCCTCTCTCCTCTCTAGTCAGATGCCAACTGCCACTCTGAGATGGCCTCTCAACATTCTAAACTGCCTCCCTCTGTCCCAGGGTTCTAGAATGTTGCAGAAGGTTCTAGAAACCTCTAGTGTGTTCTGGTGATGTCACAGGTGACAATGGGTGGCCACCATTTTGTGTCTCAGGCCCTCAGACAGAAGTTCCAGGGGTAGGGAAAATGGCTCCCTGACCCTGCATCAACACTAAAAAGTCTGGTGGTTCCCAAAAAGGAAAAATTATAATAGGGTTTGAGGCAGAAGTGGGACAAAATAAATAATGATGAGGAGGGACCACTCAAAGGGCTGACAGGTCTAACAGACAGGCACCCATTTTATTTCACATCACGAAATTAATGTGATTCCCCTGTTTTTTTTATCAAATGTCTCGCCCTAACTGTTTAAACTCTTTAAATGGGGGACACCACTACCCGAATCCTCCCCCTTTGTATAATGTTCCAATCTATAACTGCTTTGACCTCTTTTCCCACCTGGATCAAGTGGATTGACCTTTTATAACTCCCCGAGGAGGAGACACAGTAAATTGGGGACCTACCTTGAACCCGAGTTCTCGTGTTATCGGATCTGGGGAGAAGGGCAGGGTTATGAATTCTGTGAGCATTGCACAAGTCCTAAATACTGGCCTACTGAGGTCCCAGGGGTAAAATATGTATAGATCGTCTGCGAGAGCAGGCGCCAAGACTGAGACTAATAGTCTGCTTCCATCTACCCCCCTGTTCATCCTACAGCCACAAGTCCAATAACCACATTTGTGGCCCCTTTCGCAGCTATTAGTCCAATAATCTCTCCTATTAGTCCAATAATTTCCCCTGAGGCCCTTACCCCTCCTTAATAGGAGCTAGCTCCCAGGTCGCTACTGGACCCAAGAGGGATACTGGATATCACATTATGTTTTGGAACATTGCTGGTTTTAAGGCTAATATTGTGAACCAGCTGTGGTCAGAGTTTGTTCTGGGATTTGATATTTTTTGCCTACAAGAGACTTGGCTGATTAACCCCATTCACATTAGCGGTTTTAAAACATTTCATACACCTACGGTTGCATCAAACCATGGAAGAGCCATGGGAGGGCTGTGTATTTATGTTTCAAATCTTTGTAATTTTAGTATAACTACAATCCTGGTGATTAATCGTTATGTTCAAATTCTGGTGGCCAATGTGGATAAATCTACTGGCATTGTAATAGTTAATCTTTATAATAATGCCCCATGAGGATTTACCTGGTTTGCTGCGTGTTGTAAATCAACATATCAACGGGTTACAATCAGCCAGTACAAGGGATCTGATTATTGTCTGGGGGGGGACTTTAACATTACGCTTTGTCATCAGGAGGATAATAGGGTCTGCGGCCTGGAGCAGCAACCCGATTTATACACTCCCCATTTTACCCACTCCATCCAGGGAGATATGCTTAATGAAACACTGTCTATGGAAGATTTGGGTTTCGCTAATAATCTCTGTAGCCCGCCGATCCCTTTTAACCCGACCTTTAGTGGCCGAGGGCTGTTCTCTCTAATAGACTTTATGTTAATATCTGTCAGACACGCACCCAGGCTATTAGAGTTTTATACCCATGATATCTCCCTCAGTGACCATTTTCCACAGAGTATAAATGTTAAGGTTAATTTTAGGGTTGTCAGCAGGCCTGCAATTATTACCCCTCTTGTGACAGATATTACCCTGGCTAGACAAAATGGTTATTCACTGAGCTGGAAGAAGCTTGATCCTAATGTGTTTATGACCAAGGTTATCACCAATTGTAGGGATGCTATTGACACGTGCCTAGGTAGTGGTAACCCCTTGGATGATATTGTGGAGGGATACTCTAAAATTGCTGAGTTTGTGAATAATGCTCTTCACATAAACTCAAAACGCAAGACCCCATTAAAGAGGGGCTGGTTTGACTCCCACTGTACGTAAAGCCCATTCCACACTTAAACTTGCCCTTCACAGACCTGTTAAAATCAGGCAAGAGATTAAAGAGGCTAGAAGGGAATATCATCTTGCACAGGCGTTAAGGAAATGTTTTTTAAAGGAGGAAGCATGGACAGCCTTGCGTGACGCTTCCGAACAGAGAGATTCATCAGCTTTCTGGAATGCCGTCAATGCTCCTTTTCTAGTCGACTCAGAGAGGGCAACCATAGAAAATGCAATAACGAGGGGAGAATGGGTTGAGCATTTTTCTAAATTATATAGTAATAATAGCTCTCATTCTGATTTAATAACTTACGATCTGGTTGGTGAAAGGAAAGAATCACAGAATATAAGTACTGTTTTGTATCCCCAATTTGAACTGTATGAAATCATGGAGGTCATATCATTGAGTAAGGGGGGAAGGCACCCGGCCCAGACGGTATACCCGTGGACCTTTTTAAGTACAACTCTGAGTTTTGGGGACCCATTTTAACTCAGGTAATCAACGCATGTAGTTCCCTTGGTTTCCCGCCAACTTGGAGCGAATCGATTCTGGTGCCCATCTTCAAAAAAGGGGATAGGCACAGCACGGCCTGTTACAGGCCGATTTAATTATTAGATTCGACAGTTAAAATCATCGGGAGAGTTCTGTTAGCCCGATTACAGGATTGGGCAGATGATCATCAAATAATTAGTAACATCCAATATGGCTTCCGTAAAGGGCTGGGGACCATTGATCAATGCTTAAACTTGGATCTCACAATCGGAAAATACACTAAGGCCAAGGAGTGTAATTTGTATTTGGCGTTCGTGGATTTAACAGCGGCCTTTGACTGCGTTATCTATGACAAACTCTGGGTGATTTTGGAACGTATGGGAGTGGACCCCAGTCTCATTTCTTTTATTAGACAATTTTATATCGGAGCCAGGGCCAGAGTTTGTTACGGGGCAGGGGGTGAGCTTACTGATTCCTTTACCATTGGAAGAGGATTGAGACAAGGTTGTGTCCTGGCACCCTACCTATTTACACTGTCTATTAACAACTTAGGAAAAGTTCTGATAGATGAGTGCCAGGACCTTCCACTGGTCGGGAAGTGTCCACTCCCTGCGTTTATCTATGAGGACGATGCCATCCTCATGGCCCTCACCCCGATTAGCCTACAGAAAGTCATTTCTAGTTTTGCTAATTTTATGTCAAATCTGGGTCTCTCAGTCAATACCTCCAAAACCTTTATTTTAAAATGTGGACGAGGGAGTAAGAGCTCTCGTTCGTTCTTTCTTGAGCAAAACCGCCTTGAATGTTTTAATACCTTTTCCTACCTGGGGATCTTATTCGATCACATTGGCTTATGGACCCAGGCTATTCATTCTAGGAAATTGTTCTTTTTAAAGGCTTTGGGCGCCTTGACTAATTTTAGTAGGAAATTGGGTAAACGCCCGCCCCCAGAATTACTCCAAATTTACAAAGCCAAATGTGTTGCTATTGCAACCTATGGGGCAGGCATCTGGGGTCACGCTGATGTGACCGTTCTTCAGATGGTGGAAAACAGATTTCTTAGGTTTTTATTTGCTGTCCCAGAATGCGTGTCTACTTTTAATTGTCATATGGAACTTGGTTTACCGTATTTAACGGACATAATTCGTATCCAACCAATTCTTTTGTGGTATCGTGTTTGGACTACCGAGCAGACTGTTTTAAATCGCCAAATTATTACTGATTGCTGTGGGCTGGATGGAGTTTCTCGTATTGGTTGGCTGAAATATGTCAGATTTTTTGCGCAGAATGGGCCATCAGGAATATTTTGATGACCCTTCTATTTTAGCCAACTTAGACAAGAAAGAATTTAAACAAAGTTGCTTTCACTTTGTAGAAAATCTTAGATTCAACTCTGAGTTCTCCAAAATTACAGTTATAGCCCACCAGCATATCCTGATCTCTCCTAAGATGCAGCCCTATTTGAAACTGGTCACCTCTGATTATGAAAGATTCTTGCTTACCCAATTTAGACTGGGCATTATTCACATATCCCGCCAGAAATGACTGGTTTAGAGTGCTAATTAAATGTCCATGCGATGAGTACTCAGCTCAGACTACCATGCATGTTTTATTTTTTTGCAAATTTTATCAAGTTCAGAGAAAGAGATGGATTCTCCCTGTTCTTAAATCCTTAGGTCACCGACTATGCTGCCCTGCCTTTTTGGTTATGCAATCGCTTGGGGATGAACTTTTAATTGCATCTATATCTACATTCTTAAAGTCGGTTTTCACTTGTAGAAAGTCTATGCCCTAGGGATATGCGGTTTAAAACTTGTGATTAGCCAACTTACGCTGTAGCCCACCTGATTTTTTACAGCGTTTGTATTTATTATGCCATGTTTTAAATTGCTTTAACTTGTACAAAGTTTACGATCAAGTAAATCGTGGTTTTATCTCGAGAATTGAATGATTAATCAACTCATGCTGATACACATCCAGCTTTTGTGAGAATGTATTTATTTATATGGTATTGTTCTAAATTGTTTTTATTTGTATGTGCTTTTATGATTATTTTTCTAATAGTCGAATAAAGCTTGATTTGATTGATTGATTGTGTTTTTTGTCAAAGTTTGAGGTCTGCAAGTGGTTCTCAGTAACAAAATCATGTGAGAGCCACACAAGTTGCCCCATCCTGGATTCCTTAGGTGTCTTGTTTTCACAAATGTTCAGGTGTGCTAAGTTACCCTAGATGCCAATTAAACTAGCACCCAAAACCCCCAGCTACTCACATGGCAACAACAGAGTCAGTTTTCAGAGGGAAAATGTAATGTGTCTATATTGCGTTTTGGACCCTAACGTGTCGCAGGCACTAGGCCTACCCACACAAGTGAGGTACTTATTTTATTGGGTTATTTGGGACAGCACTAGGTGAAAAAGAGTTTGTGGCGTCCTGTAGATTCCAGAGCTTTTGATCACAGAAATGTGAGGAAAATGTATTTTTATAGTCAAAGTTTGAGGTTTTCACAGGATGCTGGGTAAAGGTAAAGCTGGTGGGAGCCATGTAGGAAGCTGGCTCTGTATATACTATACCAAAATAAGGTATAGTGTGCACAGAGTCCAGTGGATACCCAGAGGTAATGTAGATAATACCTTACTCTCTATTTGTGGTCGTGTGGGCAAGCATTAAGGCTTTATTAGAGGGTATTGTTAAGCATTTATTGTACACACTCAAAGACTGAACAAGAAATGATGTCACACACTCGAAGACCAATTTGTTTGCATAAATAATATTATTTAGTTGTATTTTATTTCTAGAACCAAGCCAGGCCTGGTAAAGGTAGGTGTAATAATACTTTTCAAGAATAAAGCAGTTAAATACAGTTGAAATGCAGTTGAATGCAATTGGTTTGGTTACAGGTAAGTCACTTTTGCATACACAGTGTAAATTACTTTTCAGTTACTTTGCAGTTACTTTTTAGATTACACTTTACGTTACTTTTTCTACTCAGTGTGATATGCCTTGGTATCACATTGAGACATTTCCTAGATAAAAGGTGAGTAAATCAATTTTGGTAAATATACAGTTCCTTATGTTTACATACAATTTCCCAACTCCACATAGAAGTACCTGATTTTGGGAGTTGGGTTTCTGGGGTGAGGACTAGGGTTCCCCTAGGGTCAAGAATACACTCTCAAAGCACCCAGGGCGGCCGGGTCCAAAGTGCTGAGGCCCAGCGTTATCCAGTGGGGGATAGGGGGCCACCAGTTGGTGGCGGCTCACAAACAGGTCATGAGGTTGTGGGAGCAAAGCTCCTCGACTTAAGCTCAGGGCAAAGGGGGATCCGATTTAGCACACAAGGTGCACCCACAGTGGAATATGGGCGGCCAGGTGCAGGGTGCTGTTTTGGCATCGGGTGCCCTGTTTTTTTCAATGGGGATTCTCAGGTTGCAACAAACACTGCAGGCTCGGGACAAAGATCTTCTGGAGGTGACAACTGGTTGGAGGGGTAAGTTGGTATGTGGAGGGAATGCGGGACATCGTTGGTTGGGCCACCCAAGGCTGTGGGGCATCTGGTGCAGGGGTATCTTTTGGCGTCAGGTTTTTCTTACCGGCTCTAGTCACAGTTGGGGGGATCCTCCAGAAAGGGGCTGGAGGTGTCGGCTGGAGACTTGAGGTAGGTCAGGAATCACCAGATCCCAGGTCTGGATTGCCGGAGAGACTTCCTTGTGGTGTTGGACCACTCGAACTCGGCCGTGGACATCAGGTGCAGAGTAGTGCAGACTCGCGGATTTGGCTGGATCCAGAATCTGTTGGTGAGCAAATCCGGTGCTCACAGGAGACAAAGTCTGGTTGGGGAAGGCAGGGCAGGTCCTGAGGGGCTGCTGGCTGCAGGACACACCAGGATTTTGCTGGAGCAGGTCGAGGTCGGGACAGGCTGGTAGGGCTGTGGCTAAGTCAGTTGAAGTCCTCCTGTTCTTCCTTCAGCACATCTCTTCTGTCCTTATTCTTGTTTCTTCTTGTCTGAGGAGGCAAGGTTCAGGGTTGCCCCTAAATACTAAATGTAGGGGCGGTTTAGGTAGGGAAAGGTTGGGACCAATTGGACCCTTCTTTGGGGTGGGTACATCCCCTATTATGCCACCTTCCAGTGGGAGGGGGGCATAAGCCTCTCTCTGGTTGGGTGGGTCCCATCATCTTCAAAATGGCGGGGACTAAGAATTGTGCCTCGCCTCGTCTCCCCCACCTGAGGGGTGGAGTTGGCAAAGGTGGGCACACCTCTACTCCTATCTTGGTTTTCTAGCCGATTCCCCTGCCCAAGGTGGGGGTCAGAACCGGTGGGGGCCAGTTTCTGGGAGCAGCAAATGACTGGGGTTGCTCACAAAGGCAGCACGACTTTGAAGCTTCTCGTTTGTGGACCCTGCCCATCCTGGGGAGGAGGCTTGGCACCTCTGCCCAGGATGTGCTTTGTTTCAGGACACCAAGAGCAGGATGCTCTCGACCCAGGCATCCAGAAACATGGTTGGGGTGGCAGCTGGCCAGCAGCCAGTCAGCCACGACACTAAAGTCAGCTCGTTTTTTAGGGGACATCTCTAAGATGCCCTCTGAGTAAATTTTTTATTAAATGCCACACTGGCATCAGTCTGGGTTTAACGTGCTGAGAAGTGTGATGTCAAATTTCCCAGTTTTCAGTAAAGCCATTATGGAGCTGTGGAGTTCATAATGACAAACTCCCAGCCCATATAATCTTTATGGCATTACTACACTTACAATGTCTAAGAATGGACTTAGACACTGTAAGGGTACAGGGCTCATGTGCCTGTACCTTCACCAGTGGCATAGTGCACCCGGATAGTGGCGTGGCTGACCTATGCCTCAGGCAGTGGGTTGTAGGCATGGCACAAAGGGATGTGTGCCACGTCGACCCTTCACAGCCTACAATGGCAGTGTGTGTGTGTAAAGGTACAGGGCCTCTAAGGGTGGCACAATAAGTGCTGCAGCCCTTAGAGGCCTTCCCTGGTCACAGTGCCCTTGGTACCTATAGTACCTTTTACAAGGGACTTACATGTGGCCAGAGAGTTGCCAAATTGGGTGTGCAACAGTACAGATTTAGGGAAAGAACATAGGCCCTGAGTACCTAGTTGTCAGTAACCCAGGGCCCACTCAGTCAAAGTGCATCCACATTAGGTAAAAAGTGGGGTGCAACCATGTAAAAAGGGACACTTTCCTACAAGCCATGCAAGTCATCCCACCCTGGATTTCCCTAAGTGTCAAGTTTCCAAAAACGTACACGTTTACTAGGTTTGCCTAGGTGCCGGTTGAGTTAGTGTCAAGATCTGATGTTTTTTTCCCACAGAAGCAGAAGAGATATCTTCAGTCCCCTCCACAACTACCAGAGACAGATGAATTATATATCTATCTCCAGTACCAGCGAGGAGGAAAGGGAAATGGGACAAAAAGCGAGACTCCTCAATAGATTTCGTCTACTTCACAATTGGACTCCCGCTATCTCTGCAGACCTCTGAAATTGTGTCTACAAGACAGGTAAGAACAATTTCTAGGGACATACAGTTTAGTACCTTTCCTTTATATTATGTATCTTAATTCTATGACTTCTACTTATGCTGTTTGTGACTCTATTACCTGTATGCTATTGAGGAATAGCTTCTCTCATTTGAATTGAGCAGAGACAAATTCTTTTGTATCTTATAGGTGGGTTAGGGACCTTATATATTCACAGTCTTTGCTCTTGAATTAATGTTCTTCTTGACTTTTGTTGTGATATATATATATATACTTGCTACATTATTTAAAAGGCGAGGCTATCCTCTGCATATCATACAGCAACAAATTGACAAGTCTTTGCAGTTACCCAGAGAAGCACTTATTTGGAATACCAACGGCAGAAACAAAAGTGACAGAACTCCATTTGTAGTTGACTATCATCCATCAGCTCCTAACTACAGAAATATAATGCAAAAAACATTTCCCTTACTGTCCACTTGTGAAAAATTGCAAAAGGTTTTTCCAAAACCACCAGTCATTGCTTACCGCAGAGCTCCAAATTTACGATCTCTTATTGTGAGAGCTGAACTCAAGCAAGCTGTAACAAATGCAGGGGTTCATTGCTGTGACTCTAAAAGGTGCATCACGTGTGAATATCTTTTACAAACATCATCTGTAACTAGTTCTGTTACGAGAAGGACCTATGCAATAAGGCAGCATCTTACATGTCGCTCAACATGCATTATTTATGTGATTCAGTGCCAACGGCAAAGCTGTAAAAAGCAATATGTTGGCCAAACAGTGAATGACCTCCGTACACGATTCAGGAACCACAAATCTGCAATAATTAATAAGAAAATTGACCAGCCTGTAGCCAATCATTTTAACCTTGTGGATCATTCACTATCAGATTTGAAGATTTTCCCCGTGGAACATGTTTCAAAGGAAAAACTACTGGACTCCAGGGAAAACTTCTGGATGTACCGTTTAAAATCACTGCATCCAGATGGACTGAACATTACTGACAACACAACCTGATTACTGCATATCTCAAGACCTCTCAGGACTGCATTGATTCCACATTCCAAATGGAATCTTCACTCATGATGCTTTTTGAAAAGTCAGCTGTCATCTGTGCAGCCACCGAGCAAACCATCTTGTACTTCCTGAGGAAGGCGGAAGCTGAAACGTTGTAGTGGAAATCTATTTTTGTTCTTTGGTGAATCTATCTGTTTGAGTCACTTCTTTCTTGGATATTTTATTTCTTTGTGACTCATTGTATCCTTTGGGATCCAGATTTTTGCCCTGGCTGGCTGTTGTTTTCTTGTGATCCTTCATCTTCAAATATATATATATATATATATATATATATATATATATATATATATATTCACTGAAAAAACCAAAGGTTTCACACACGTTATAGTTAGGAATTAGCATTTAAAAAACCTTGCAAATTCACTGAAAAAACCATAGGTTTCACACATGTTATAGTTAGCTGGACATTTCACTCGTGAAAAACCAATGAAATTCCCCCGTTATAGTTAGTTCAGCTAACTATAACTCGTGCCCCCGCAATGCACTGCTGATGACGTCACATATTACATCACTCATGACATGGTCAGTGACATCACTCATGACATCACTGATGACATCTCAAATGACATCACTGATGACATCATCCAGTGAATGTGTGTTTTTCTGAAAATTAAATATGTTTTATATATGTATATCTCAAGGTCGATGGAAGAATAAATGGGTATATAAGTGTCTAAATGGATGATTTGTTTTTGAAAAATTGATTGTATAACTGACTGATTAAGTGTATCTTACTGAATACATGGCTTAGTGAGTAATGTTTAAATATGTAAATATCTGTATCAGTCTCTTACTTTGTGTATAAGTGGCTGCATGGGTTGGTGAGTAGCTACATGGGTGTTTATATAGGTTATTAGTTGGGTTTTTTTAGTATCAGTGTGAGTGTGTGTATGGTTCGGTGGGGGTATTACGTACTGCATAGGTGCATGAATGAGTGACTCACTGTTTGTATGTGTTGAAGACAGCATGTGTGCAGGACTGTATGGGTGGATGAGTGTGTGCATGGGTGTGTTAGTGAGTGAATGACTGTCTCAATAGTGTCTTTATGAGTAACTACATATGTTTTAAACTAGTATATGTGACTATTGGTGTATATAAGTGAGTATATGTGAGAGTGAGAGATTGAAAGAGTTCCTGTATGAATAAGTATGTGTTTCTATAAGTGATTGTTTAAAAGACTAAGTATGTGTAAGTTCCCGTAGAAGTAAGTGTGGTGGTGTGTGTATAACTGTATATGCAAGTAAATGTATGTTTGTTTCTTTATTTTCATGAGTGACTATGTGTGTCAGTAACTCTGTGGATGTGAGGCATTGTGTAACAGGATGTATAGGTGTATGAGTACATATGATGAGTGAGTACATGTATGAGTGACTGTACAGGACTGTTGGTGAATGAGTGGATGTGTTTG
This sequence comes from Triturus cristatus, assembly GCF_964204655.1. Classification (NCBI taxonomy): domain Eukaryota; kingdom Metazoa; phylum Chordata; class Amphibia; order Caudata; family Salamandridae; genus Triturus; species Triturus cristatus. The sequence continues at coordinate 564,073,565 of NC_140588.1, forward strand.
TGGTTCTTAGAATTACTGAAGAGGTTGTTGTAACTGGTAATGGTATGTCCATTTTTTTGAAAATTTTAGTCTCTATTTTTGAATGTTTGTATCAAAGGTTATATTAGGGTGAGAGGAGGTCTGCCACTCTGTCAAAAGGATGATGTCATCAGTGATGTCATTTGAGATGTCATCAGTGATGTCATGAGTGATGTCACTGACCATGTCATGAGTGATGTAATATGTGATGTCATCAGCAGTGCATTGCGGGGGCGCGAGGTATAGTTAGCTGAACTAACTATAACGGGGGAATTTCATTGGTTTTTCACGAGTGAAATGTCCAGCTAACTATAACATGTGGGAAACCTATGGTTTTTTCAGTGAATTTGCAAGGTTTTTTAAATGCTAATTCCTAACTATAACGTGTGTGAAACCTTTGGTTTTTTCAGTGAATTTGTACGGTTTTTTAAATGCTAATTTTTGAATTATTGAATTAAAAAAAAAATGTATAATAAAAATAAAATTCCTATGTATTCATTTATATATTATCTGTATATTTTTATTTGTTTTTGCTTTTTTTAAAAAATTTCAATTAGGATAAAGTTGAACAGTTTTTTTAATTTTTGCAATTAATTTTTCTCCACTTTTTTTTTTTATATAAATTCTTGGGGTGCGTGCTCTGAGCGCGCTCCTAGTACAATTTCGTAAGTTTTTTATGAATACCGTCGTACGTTATTTACGTACGCATATATACGTCATAGTGCGCGCTGGGAGCGCGCACCCAGTACGTATGCGTACGTATGTACGCATGCGTGCGTGCGTCCTACGCGCTCCACGCGGTTTACTTCTGCATACGCTTAAATTACGCGCAATAACGGTCGCGTATACGCGTGTTCAACGTATGCGCGCTACGTACGCGCATATGACGTATGCACATGCGCACCTACGCGTTCGCGCATACGTAATCACGAGGTGCGCGCTCGGAGCTTGCGCAGTGCGCGCACCTCGGGTATATGCATAATAAAACAACACTTCTTATTGGTTATCATTACTTTCAGTTTCTGATTGTTTCAACACCACACCCAATCCCCTCATGGCAAGTCATGTGATCAAGAATCATCACTTTTGATTGGTTTGATGTACTTTCAGTTCCAGATTCTTCCCAAACCACACCTACTCCCCTCATTATTAGTTCTGATTCCTTTGGAGAAGGAGCTATTCTGTTGTTGAGAGACAATGGCTGAACAGCAACCATCTTCAGACAGTGACCAGGACACTCTTGAGAGGCAGAGGAGCAGGAAGCAGAAAGACAGCTTTATATGGCAGTTTTTCACTTTTCCAGAGGGACAAAAAAAGGTAAATGCACCTAAAGTTACATGTGTACTTTGTCAAAAAGTCTTGTCACCTGGGAATCCTAACAAGAAATATTCTTTTAGCATTCACACTATGTTGAGGCATGTTGACAAAATGCATCCAGTGACTTTTCGTCGAGCTTCTGGAGCAAACCCTCCACCTGCTCAACCGACGACATCTGCAGCAGCTCAGCCGAGCACTTCTTCTGCAGTGGTGCCTTTGCCTTCTTCCACACCTCGTTTTGGACCACCTTGTTTTGCGAGGTTGTCCACACGCTGCACTGATTGCGGTAAACTTATTTCTGTGTGTGAGACCAGTCTTGATCTTATTCAGAGAAAATTTGATGCCCATGAGTGCAGTAGGCCATAGATGTTTTTTCTTTTTTTTCGTTTTTCTCTTCCTGTTTCCCTCCATTAACTCAAGGGCTCTTTTAAGAGCCACTTATAAACTTAAACCCCAAAAATTTTTGGGGGGGATTTTTTTTTAAATTTATTTTTGGGGTGCGCGCACCCTGCGCGCACCCAAGGTTTTTAAAAAAATTATTATTTTTTTTTAAAAAATTTAATGTACAAAAAGAGGTGAATAAATGGAAGCATGAAAAGGGAGGATTGAGTAATACTAATATTTTTCACTTATTTTTTAACAAAAATACATTTTTTAGAAAAAAACATTTAAAAGTATTTTGCAAGGGAACAGAATTTTTTTTTTTTCTTTCCAGTTCTGCAAAAAAAGAAAAAAAGTATTAATATTCAATCATACAATACAAAAAGCATTACATGTTTTTACATATTTTACAAAGCAATTTTTTGCCCTTTTTTTGCTGTTTTCAGAATTTTTCATTTTTCACTTAAAATAGTGAAAACAATTGTATTCATCATTTAACAGCGGGCAAAAAAAAAACAATCTGAAAGATTGCTTAAAAAAAGCCCTAAAACTTTCCTCACTAAAATATACCTTGTTAGAAATATTACATATATATTACAAGTACTTCTCTAGATGAATAAAAATTTTCTAGACAAACCGTCTTTAAACCTTGTCGCAAAAGCACACATGCCAAAATAATTTCTGTCAAAGGAGTCCACAATTGTTTTTATTACTTTTCCTTTAGGCCAAATAGTAATTTTAAAATCCTTTTTAAGTGATATCTTCAATTATAATCCTTTAAAAATACAAAAAATGCTTTGTTCAGATGCAGTTTTTAGTTTTCAAAATTTAGGTTTCAGAAAAATTAAATAAGAATTGGGTAAATCATAAGGCAAACGTTGCTTGAAAATCAATTGGGAATCATTACACAGTGTCCAGCCTTTTTCACATTTAAGATAAACTGTGTAATGCCCAGAAGTTACAGTTGGTCCTTCATGAAAAATTATTGCAACTGTAACAAAAGTTTTTCCAGAAATTGATAATTGTTGTCCTGTAAACTTCTTTATTAAAGTTTCCAATTTTGAACCATCAGCTCTACAACGTTGCATCATTAAAATTACATACTGACCATATTTCTGTAAAAATAACGTGGAAAACATGTCAGATTTGCATTCAGAACATTCCATGTTATGATTGGCATCTTTAACTAATTTATTAAAAGTCACTGATTAACTCTCTGGTAATGTTAAAAATTTGAACCTTTCTGAATCAACATTACTACTACATGTGTTCATACAGTTTTCACAGCAATGTTCCCATTTGTAAGAGACACCAAATACATTTTCTACTTCTACTCCTTCATCTTCAAGTACACTCAAAATATATATCAAGAATTCCTGTGCATCTTGCTGGACATTTTCTTTAAACTGTGTAGAACCACAACATACATCTAAAAGATTTCTAACATCAGTAGCACTTTCTATTTCAGTTTTATCATTACTCAGCTTCTCATAAAGGAGACTCAGCAGAGAACACAATCTTTTTCCATGATTTACTATTATCTGTTCTTGCAACTTTTCAAGATAAAATACAACATTCAGCACTACATTTGCATAGCAGTTGACACCAGAGCTATTTTCAAAATGGCAACCAACAACGTCTTCAACACTGTCCTTTTTCTTTTTCCTTGCTATCACATCACTGTCCTTTTTTTTTGTTCTGTTCATCCACATTACAGATATTTTCAAATCTCCTTTTCCGAGAAACAACATGTTTTTCAATCACAGGATACTGACCTAAATGAGGAGCATAGGTTCTTCTTAATCTATTATACTCCTTTACACAGTTTGTATCAGCACTAACTTTTGAGTCATCAAAGTCTATCATAAATAAACCAGATAATGTTTTTACTCGTGACAGAGCAACATATGCCATACCTTATTTGAACACAGTAGAACCAATGTTTACAAAAGCACTATCTACAGTCAATCCTTGCGACTTGTGAATAGTTACAGCATATGCTAGAGAAAATGGAAACTGCTTTCAACGCACATATAAGTCTTTTACAAGCATGAAACGAACTGAACAACGACAAATGTCTTTAACTTCTTCTATCTGATCAAACTTTATTTTTAAACATTCAATTCCTTCTTTTTTCTGGTAATTAATAAAACCCACAACTCTTCCCATAGCTCCATTCACTAAACCTTTTTCTACATCCAAATTTCTCCTTAAAATCACTCTACAATTCATGCAAACATATAGATTTTTTTCTAATCCAGCTGTTTTGGAAATGTTCTTCTCTAGTGAATCCAATTTATTTTTCAGTTTGCCTGTTAATGTAAAAGTAATTCTTTCATGCTGAATTTTGTCCTCTGCTTCCATTTTCTTAATCTCTTCCTTTTCCAATTTCAAAAGTTCCTCATTGAATATTGAGCACTCACGTAGTGTTGGCATTAAGCAGATTACAGTATTTTTTTCTGCAATGTTCTGGTATATTTTCTCTGCAACTATTTCTTCATTTGGAAATAAATTATGTAGCAACCGACTCTGTAATGCTTTTTTGCCAACTTCTGTGAGTAGTCCAATTCTGATATCTTTCAGAATACTTGCATAATCTTCATCGTTTGCTTGTCTCATATTGGTAGTGAGTTCTTTGTACTCAAAGAACGACCAAATATTCGCATTACCAATGCTACCTAATGACTTCTTCGTGTCTTCATGTGTCACAGTATTAAACACTGGTTGTCCTTTAACTGGAGTGAGCTGCAGAAGATCTCCAAAAACTATGACGTGTTTACCTCCAAATAACACGTCATAGTCTCTCTTAAGAATTTGTTGCATTCTTAAATGCACAAAGGCAAGCATTACATTTGAAACCATGCTCACCTCATCAATAATGAGAACTTGCATCTTCTTCAACACTCTTGAAACTTCGAGGCATGCTTCTCCAGTTAGCTTGTGGTATTCTATTTTGTTCTCATGCTCCACTGGTAACATTAGCAAGCGATGTAAGGTAATTCCTTTTATGTTATAGGCTGCTAACCCAGTTGGAGCAGTTACCACACAAGACAAATTTGAAGCTGTTTTTTGCTGTAGGTAGCTTCTGATGACTTTTATTAAGAAACTTTTACCAGTTCCAGCTTGTCCACTCACATACATCCTGATTGGTTCAAATGATGTGCATGAGCACTCTTTCTTTCCATGTAGTAATCCATGATCAATTTTTTTGGTGACTTCTTCATAAATTTCTTTTTGTTCTTCATTCAGTTGTTGTTCCAGATTTCGTAAGTCGATTGAATCTTCCTGTGCTTGATTCATAGCCGTTTCTACTTCATTCATGGCTACTGCAGCTTCATTTTCTATGATTGGTTGCCCCAGGGGATCTTGACTAAGTGTTCCTGAACTTTGGCTGTCTTGAGAACTGTCTCTAGCTACTTCAGCTGCAATTTTTGCTTCCTGTTCATTTTCTTCATTTAACATTTGGACATAAGTTGTGAAAGTACTGCATTCTATGCTGTCTTTGCTAGCATTAAAGGAATCTTCATAGCTCTGAAATTCTCCCAGTAGTTCGTCCTCTGAACGCCATGGTTTAAACAGCTGTAAAAGAGACAAGTAGTAAAATTCCTTTTTGTCAGTAGTTTCGCAACTGAGCTTCCTGTGATTTATCAAACTTCCTTTTGTTTGCTTCACCAAACATCCTTCCTCACCAATGACTTTATATTTTCCATTGTTGATGTCTTCTGTGGCTTTCCGTGAAAAAGTGTAGTTCTGCAGCACTTCATAGAGACACATGTTCTCAAGATGATGACTTATCTTTGGGTAATATGTGTCCAAGATGTTTGATTTCAAAATATCTGTACTTTCTGGGTCATTCTCGGCCAAATATTCAATTTCTCCAACAGATTTCAGTACCCGATTTCTCATTCCTGCAAGGCCTAAGCTTACCCAAATTATTTTTCTGGATTTCGAGTAAAGACTTGCAGATGATAACCTATCTGAGCATTCGTAGGATCCAATTTCTCGATGCGATAACATCTTTAAACTGAAACTGTACAGCTTCTTACTGACAGTCTTCTCGTGAGAAATCTCTTCCCACATTTCCTTCAATTCTGTTTTCTCAGATTTAGTGATGTAAGATGTCACATACCGAGCAACAGCAATAGAATTGTCTGCCACATACTGAATATCCATGTTAGCATTCCACATGGATAAAATGACTGGGTTGAAGTCATTTATAAATTTTGACTCTTCTTTTCTTTTTAGGTTGTAGGTATTTTTGGGAGATTTTCTGGTTATAGTATGTCGCACAGCTGACATAAAACTGTTGACTCTTCCTTTTGAAAGAACAGGTCTAGGAAATCCAAATCGACACTTTGTGTAGAATGTATCTTTGGTCTTGTACTTCCGTCGACAGTATTTTCCACAGCGATGACTTTGGAAACGTAAAACTTGTTCTTTTAACTTTTTCTCTTCTGTGCTTTTAGGTATAGCACATGTTGCATATTCTTCAATGAAAGATAACACTGCTTCATCAGTATCTGTTCCAAACTTTGGGGCATCCTTGATCCACAACAGCATATGAATATGAGGAGCACCTCTTGCCTGGTACTATTTTCTCCAAAAGAAATCCACTACTTCTCCAAGAGGTGGATTTTTTTTTTATTGCAGATGAAGGACATCATAGCCTCAAATCTATGATTGAAATATCTGCAAACATTAACTGGATCCAATGAGCACAGTTCTCCTGCTGTCTTGTATTCAATGTTTTTAATGTTTGAATTTGCCTCTCGTAGAAAATCCAGTAAATCATCCCAAGCGTACTCGGCACAGCTTAGGGTTAGAAAACATGTAGGAGTTCCTAAATTCCGTAACATGCATTTTAATTCACCATGGCGTCGGTACCAATATTCATTTGTCCCACGCTGACAAGCCATCAGATTGATCAGTTGTGTTTCCAAATGATCATCTCGGTGCTGCACTTTCTCCATAAAATCCTTAGCAGACACATTTTGTAAATGTACTCCACTTTTTAAAATGTGATTTACTGCATAAGATAATGCAGACAAGTCGCTTTCAAATAAAAGATGGATCAAATAAGGAATACTTTGATGAAATCTTGGATCTTCTGCATATAATCTTGTAGTCCGATACTCAGAAGCAGGAATCTGTTCTGGGCGTTCATCGTATCGTCCACCTTTTCCTGTAGGAAACAGCTGAGGAAAACATCGAGCTTCCAAGCTCTTCTCCCATACACTCACGGGAGTTCCTTTTGCTTTCTTCATCTGAAACAGATCAATAGTGTCTCCCATGTGGAGAAGTGTGGCTCAATGGTTAGAGCGGCAGACCCTGATGCAGAGATCTAGCCCGGGACCAGGGTTCAATTCCCCGCCTCGGCGGGTCTTGGGCTCAAAAATTCCACGGACCTGATAATTCTCGCCTCGGTGCCATTCCAATCATGGAGTCCCACTCTGCAACTCTGGGCAATAGCTTGCTTAATCTCCACAACGGCCCCCGCAACGCTAAGGATGCTTGGCCTCCACCTTGGGGGTGCCCAGGAGTGGACGCCTCACAGGGAAAGCCAGGATGGGTTCCACAGCGGTATTCGTACAAGCGCCTTGAGACCCTTGTGGGTGAGTAGTGCGCTATACAAGTATCAAATTTACATTTTTTTTTTTTAACTTCTTTTGAATGAAGAGGATGTATGCTAAAATGTTCATAAATTTCTTCTTCCTTTGACTTGTCCACTTTTTCAATTTGACCAGTTGGTGTTTCTGTGTCTTCTTGTAAATCTTCTTCTTCTTCATCTATATAAATTGATTCATACCATTTATTATTTTTTTTCAAATACAAATTTGCTCTTTGTACTTTTCGTACATCCACCAGCTCCTGCCAAATCTTCTTATTCTTTGTAGGTACAACATTAACCAGAATTACTAATGGTTCAGTTTCCAAAGTATCTGCATCAATAGATTCCATATTTTTTTTCAAATCCAAGGGCAAATACACCACTCTTCCTTTTAAACCTCTCAGTAAATCAGAAGGAGGTAATTTACCAGTTTTGGGCTCCATACGTACTATGGTCTGGAACGGATGAACACATTGAATGAGTATAGACTCATATGTATTTAATTCAGAAAGTTCGGCAGGAATATCATCCAATTCTAAATTATTATGTACAGCTCTGGTCGGCATTCTATTTTCTTCTAACTTGTTATAACAGTATTTACAAATACGCTGATCTTCACCCAATTCAAAACAATTTTCAAGAAATATATATGTTGCAAAATCCTTCCACTTATAATTATCTTCATTTTCACTTTTTTTATACAGATCAACATTCCTTGTTTGAATTTTATAATGACTTCTGCGGCAACAAATACAAGTAATATTTGGTCTTTCATTTGAGGTGATAGTAAATTTTGTCATTTCATCCTCAACATTTTTAGTAATAATGAGTTCTACATTCTGTTCCTCATTTACTGTGTCCTTTTCTGCACTTTCTTGTTCTGGACCAAAGTAACAAAACTGAATCTCATCAGTAACCTTCACTACATCTGATACAGATCCACGGAAAAGAGCATTATTTAACTCATTTAACTTTACTGCTGGACTTTTAGCAAAATACAATGTTCTCACAAACTTTCTCATTTCAGTATGATGAACAGCCAGCATCCTAAAATGATGAAAAACACTTTTACACACTTTTCTAGATAGACAAGCCAGAGAATGTCCCTGCAAACCAGTATTCTCTCTCACTCTGCATGGATCTAGTGTTTGAAGCACCTTCATCTTCTGTTTTACACTCTTTTTACTATATTCTCTTAGAAAGTCACGTAATTTATCAATAGATTCCTGACGCACAGTACAAATACTACTACAGTTCTAAGTGTACACTGGGGCTTTTGGACGTCTCCCATAGCCTCAGCAGCCATTACTTCTTCCTCATTTCTTGGGACCATTTTCTCTTTTTCCATCACACAACCATCCTTAACTTCATATGCTCTACCATTGGTGTCAACTGCATGCAACAAACTATTACTTTGAAGATAACTCTCTTCATTAAAAAATGGTTCAGTACTTGAACTGTGTTTCCATTCTCCCAAGAACACTTTACAAAAGTTACTTTTTTTCACTTCTCTTTTCCTTTTGCTTTGTGACTTGATTGCATTCAGTAATTTATCTAATCTACGCATCCTATTCAAAATTAGAATAAAAAGTTGTCTTTTTATTTCCAAAGCCTTACTTACAATATTTTCTATAAATTTTTTTATTTAACATCACTCTTCTCTGAAACATTTTTCGACGAATGTTTTTAAAATCTAATTTTCGTGTTAAATCAGTTTGACATACTTCTGATTGTACATTAGCTTTTTTTTTTGCTGTTGACTGTGTTGTTGCTTTGTACATAAAACACTGTTTGTTTTACAGTTATTTTTGCCATTTTTTTGTTTTTGGAAAATCTTTTTTAAGAAATCTCTGCTCTGCTTACCAGTAGACTTTTTCTTTTTGCCATCACCAGCTTCTCCTCCTATTTTTTTTCCCCAGTTTTGTCCAGATATACTTGTTGTTGCTTTTCTTTCCTCTTTCTTGTCCTTAACTGCATTTTTTTTTCACTGTTGCTCAGCAATACCTGCAAGGAACTTAAAAAAAACCCGTTTTTGTAATTAAAATTCATTAAAATATTTTTTTTTACTTTTCATTAATTTCAAATGTTTTTCCATTTGCCTGTCCTTTGTGATTTACTAATTTGTGCACAGTGCTAACCACCACAGTTGAAAAAAAACAAGCTGCCCCTTTCCTGCAAGTGCATGTTTTACAGAACAACTGCAACACAAATTATATCTGTGGCCACAATTCCTGTGCGCACACAGCCTCATGGTGTGCTTCTAACCAGAAAACAGAATTTGATTTGCAAATTCAAAGCACATTTACTACTCTGGTAGATCAAGTGATAATTGCTGTTACAGCCTTACACATTTTCCTTGTAGATCACAGAGGCAGAAAAGAGCACATTTCCTAACAGCTACTTAATACCATAAGCATCTGCAACCTGGGTGAGTGTTTAGAGTAGAGCAAAGAAAATGAGACTTTGGTGACGTTGAATGTGTTTGCATTACACACAGACCTGAGTAGTACGCATGGGAGTGTTGGAGAAGCTGCTGCGTGTGACCCAAGAGTGTGTTTCTGCAGACTATGTATTGTCAGCTGCAAGAGACATGAGCAAGGAGATTTCCAGAACTGCATGAAGACTGCAGGGATGTACGTAATAGTGCATGTGTGCTAAGGGATAATTTGTGTAAACACAACAGGCTGCCCCTTTCCTGGGACTGCAATTCTTACTGAACAACAACTTCACAAACTAAATCTCTGCCCACAATTCCTGTGCGCACACAGACTCATGCTATGTTTTTTGGAACAAAACAGTGTCCCTGAATAGTGCCAAATTACTGTTACTGCCTGACACATTTCCCTTATCATTTACAGAAGCAGAAAACAGCACATGTCCTAACAGCTCCTTAAGACCATGACTATGTGTTACAGGGTGACTGATTAGACTAGATCAATTTAAATGAGGCCTTGGTGACGTTGAATGTGTTTGCATTACACAGTGCTATCTGAAACAGCACACAGAGCTGAGTACTACACATGAGAGTGTTGGAGAAGCTGCTGCGTGTGTGCCAAGAGTGTGTTTCTGAAGACTGTGTATTGTCTGGTGCAAGACAGATGAGCAAAGAGACTTCCAGAACTGCATGAAGACTGCAGGGATGTATGTAACAGTGCATGTGTGCTAAGGGATAATTTGTGTAAACACAACAGGCTGCCCCTTTCCTGGGACTGCATTTCTTACTGAACAACATCTTCACAAATTAAATCTCTGCCCACAATTCCTGTGCGCACACAGACTCATGCTATGTTTTTGGGAACAAAACAGTGTCCCTGAATAGTACCAAATTACTGTTACAGCCTGACACATTTCCCTTATCATTTACAGAAGCAGAAAACAGCACATGTCCTAACAGCTCCTTAAGACCATGACCATGTGTTACAGGGTGAGTGATTAGACTAGATCAATTTAAATGAGGCCTTGGTGACGTTGAATGTGTTTGCATTACACAGTGCTATCTGAAACAGCACACAGAGCTGAGTACTACACATGAGAGTGTTGGAGAAGCTGCTGCGTGTGTGCCAAGAGTGTGTTTCTGAAGACTGTGTATTGTCTGGTGCAAGACAGATGAGCAAAGAGACTTCCAGAACTGCATGAAGACTGCAGGGATGTATGTAACAGTGCATGTGTGCTAAGGGATAATTTGTGTAAACACAACAGGCTGCCCCTTTCCTGGGACTGCATTTCTTACTGAACAACATCTTCACAAATTAAATCTCTGCCCACAATTCCTGTGCGCACACAGACTCATGCTATGTTTTTTGAAACAAAACAGTGTCCCTGAATAGTACCAAATTACTGTTACAGCCTGACACATTTCCCTTATCATTTACAGAAGCAGAAAACAGCACATGTCCTAACAGCTCCTTAAGACCATGACCATGTGTTACAGGGTGAGTGATTAGACTAGATCAATTTAAATGAGGCCTTGGTGACGTTGAATGTGTTTGCATTACACAGTGCTATCTGAAACAGCACACAGAGCTGAGTACTACACATGAGAGTGTTGGAGAAGCTGCTGCGTGTGTGCCAAGAGTGTGTTTCTGAAGACTGTGTATTGTCTGGTGCAAGACATATGAGCAAAGAGACTTCCAGAACTGCATGAAGACTGCAGGGATGTATGTAACAGTGCATGTGTGCTAAGGGATAATTTGTGTAAACACAACAGGCTGCCCCTTTCCTGGGACTGCATTTCTTACTGAACAACATCTTCACAAATTAAATCTCCGCCCACAATTCCTGTGCGCACACAGACTCATGCCATCATTTTAGGCACATAACACAGGCTGCCCCTTTCCTGGGACTGCATTTCTTACTGAACAACAACTTCATAAATTAAATCTCTGCCCACAATTCCTGTGTGCACACAGAGTCATGCCATCATTTTAGGCACATAACACAGGCTGCCCCTTTCCTGGGACTGCATTTCTTACTGAACAACATCTTCACAAATTTAATTTTTTGCCCACAATTCCTGTGCGCACACAGACTCATGCTATGTTTTTTGGAACAAAACAGTGTCCCTGAATAGTACCAAATTACTGTTACTGCCTGACACATTTCCCTAATCATTTACAGAAGCAGAAAACAGCACATGTCCTAACAGCTCCTTAAGACCATGACCATGTGTTACAGGGTGAGTGATTAGACTAGATCAATTTAAATGAGGCCTTGGTGACGTTGAATGTGTTTGCATTACACATTGCTATCTGAAACAGCACACAGAGCTGAGTACAACACATGAGAGTGTTGGAGAAGCTGCTGCGTGTGTGCCAAGAGTGTGTTTCTGAAGACTGTGTATTGTCTGGTGCAAGACAGGCTGCCCCTTTCCTGGGACTGCATTTCTTACTGAACAACATCTTCACAAATTAAATCTCTGCCCACAATTCCTGTGCGCACACAGACTCATGCCATCATTTTAGGCACATAACACAGGCTGCCCCTTTCCTGGGACTGCATTTCTTACTGAACAACAACTTCATAAATTAAATCTCTGCCCACAATTCCTGTGTGCACACAGAGTCATGCCATCATTTTAGGCACATAACACAGGCTGCCCCTTTCCTGGGACTGCAATTCTTACTGAAAAACAACTTCACAAACTAAATCTCTGCCCACAATTCCTGTGCGCACACAGACTCATGCTATGTTTTTTGGAACAAAACAGTGTCCCTGAATAGTACCAAATTACTGTTACTGCCTGACACATTTCCCTTATCATTTACAGAAGCAGAAAACAGCACATGTCCTAACAGCTCCTTAAGACCATGACCATGTGTTACAGGGTGAGTGATTAGACTAGATCAATTTAAATGAGGCCTTGGTGACGTTGAATGTGTTTGCATTACACATTGCTATCTGAAACAGCACACAGAGCTGAGTACTACACATGAGAGTGTTGGAGAAGCTGCTGCGTGTGTGCCAAGAGTGTGTTTCTGAAGACTGTGTATTGTCTGGTGCAAGACAGGCTGCCCCTTTCCTGGGACTGCATTTCTTACTGAACAACATCTTCACAAATTAAATCTCTGCCCACAATTCCTGTGCGCACACAGACTCATGCCATCATTTTAGGCACATAACACAGGCTGCCCCTTTCCTGGGATTGCATTTCTTACTGAACAACAACTTCATAAATTAAATCTCTGCCCACAATTCCTGTGTGCACACAGAGTCATGCCATCATTTTAGGCACATAACACAGGCTGCCCCTTTCCTGGGACTGCAATTCTTACTGAAAAACAACTTCACAAACTAAATCTCTGCCCACAATTCCTGTGCGCACACAGACTCATGCTATGTTTTTTGGAACAAAACAGTGTCCCTGAATAGTACCAAATTACTGTTACTGCCTGACACATTTCCCTTATCATTTACAGAAGCAGAAAACAGCACATGTCCTAACAGCTCCTTAAGACCATGACCATGTGTTACAGGGTGAGTGATTAGACTAGATCAATTTAAATGAGGCCTTGGTGACGTTGAATGTGTTTGCATTACACATTGCTATCTGAAACAGCACACAGAGCTGAGTACTACACATGAGAGTGTTGGAGAAGCTGCTGCGTGTGTGCCAAGAGTGTGTTTCTGAAGACTGTGTATTGTCTGGTGCAAGACAGATGAGCAAAGAGACTTCCAGAACTGCATGAAGACTGCAGAGATATATGTAACAGTGCATGTGTGCTAAGGGTTATTTTCAGTTTTGAACATATGGCATCTACATGTGCCTTTGCTATTTTGAAATGGAAATCTACCCTGTTGGTTTCAAATTTGTTAGCTTTTACCTCCAATTTGCGATTAAGTGATTTCTGCTGAGTGCTAACCACCACATTTGAAGAAAACTAGCTGTCCCTTTCTTGCAAGTGCATGTTTTACAAAACAACTGCAACACAAAATACATCTCTGGCCACAATTCCTATATGCACACAGACTCATGCTGTGTTGGTAGGCACAAAGCACAGGCTGCCCCTTTCCTGGGTCTGCAATCCTTACAGAACAACAACTTCACAAATTAAATCTCAGACAACAATTCCTATATGCACACAGACTCATGCAGTGTTGGTAGGCACAAAACACAGGCTGACCCTTTCCTGGGTCATCAATTCTTACAGAACTAATGCTTTTTTCAAATGTGCTGCCATTTTCCTCTCTTTTCTTTCAAAGTTCAATTTCTGCTAAATCCTAACCATCACAATTAAAAACAAGCTGTCCTTTTCTTTCAATGCAAGTCCTACTTTTCAACAGCAACGCAAATTAAATCTCTGTCAATAATTCTTCTCTGCACACAGACTCATGGTTTGATGGTAGGCACAAAACAGTATTCCTCATTGTTACCAGTACACATTAACTTATGGTGAAAACATAGTCCTTAATATCTTACAAGTTCAAGACAGTTAAATATCTCACAAACCTCAAAATGTAAAACATAACTTTTGAAGAAGTTTCACAATTCTAATATTTATCTCAAAAATCACCACATACTTTTCCTCTCAAACTCATAACTCACCTTTAAAATTAGTTAGTTGTTTAAGAAATGTGCCACTCAAACAGCAGACTATCAGAGTCAGAATATCGGAGCTCTACACCTCTCTCCTCTCTGCAGAACCAGTAAATGGCAATGTTTCCCTCTCTTTTTTCACACATATACATGTTAATTTCCAATCTCAGTGCTTCCCACTTTTTTTCAAATGAAATCACACACTTCTATTGGTTGAAAACTTCAACCCCTTTCCAAATGTACCCTTCCCCCAACTTGACTTCTGCCTGCTACCACAGCAACAGGTCATGGAACACAGGTGTGAGCAGAGAGGTCAGAAGTTCAGCAGACAATGTTTCATTTCCAAAGAGCAAGAGTGCTTGACTTTTCAAACCTAACAGCAAATCCAAACTAATGTTCTTTGCTCACACATTTTTCTGAACCAATACAAAACATGCTTTTTAAAATGTAAACATACAGCCTAGTTTTTAGTGTAGGATGGTTTGAAACAGCCAATGAGTTCTTTTTATAAAAAAAAGTATGTGTGCCCCCATTTTTCAACTGTCTTTCATTTCTTTTTGCCTTTCTACTGAAAGACACCTCCTGAGTGCATCCAGATCTCCTTTGAAGATGTTCACAGTGTGGATTGTAGGTCACAGCTATGTCTTCTGGAGTGAAAAATTTGCAGAAAAAAGAGGTATGGTGAGAGACCTTGCTTTGCCAAATGTAGACATTAAATGGATTGGTCAGAGAGGGTTAAAGTGGCACCAATTAATGCCTTTGGTGAAAACCTTTCTACATCTCTTACAGCCTAACCTTATTATTGTGCACTGTGGTGGTAATGACCTAGGCACTTTAACTGGGGTAGGTCTAGAAATGCTTATTAAGGACACCTTTGTGCAATTGATGTCGCTTTTTCCACAAACTGCCTTCGTATATTCTAACATATGCCAAAGGCAAAAGTGGAACTGGTCCAACCAATTTTGTCCGCAGATTGACAAAGCAAGGAAGCACGTCAACAAATCTATTTCTGCTTTCCTCAGAGACTATGGTATGGGTTCTATATACCACAACAACTTGCGTTACAACATGCAAGACATTTATAGAGGAGATGGTGTACACTTCACTGATGAAGGCAACAGAGTCTTCCTCTTGAACTTTAGACTCTGCATCGGTACTTACTTGTAGGTACCAAAAAACACACAATAAACACAAGGGCTCTTTTTAGAGCCACCTTATATCTAAACACTTAAATGCGATTTTTTATTATTTTTTTTAAAAAGTTTTTTTTCGGGTGCGCGCTGGGTGCGCGCACTCGGCAATATTTTTTTTCAAAATATACATCTTTTTTTTTGCCCTACAAGGTCCTACTGTGACCCCCTTACAATGCCTAGTGGGTCAATATCTCCCCACTCTGCCCCCTTTTCAAGTTCTCCCCCTTTGTTTATCACCCCCTCTTTATGCGAGAGACAAAATGGCGGCCGCCGCTTCCTGATTTCCACCGATTCGAATGTTTACTGACATCTAACAACCAATCAGAAGTGCGCTCGCGCACGGCAAGGTGCGCGCACAGGACTTGCTCAGTGCACGCACGGTACGCGCGTACAGATATATATATTGATTTAAATGCTAATTTCTCAGGAAATACTGAACAGATTTACACCAAACCTGCAAAAGGCACTTCATGGACCTTATGGCTACCTCTCTGCCAAATTTCACATAATTCTGTTCAGCCGTTCGGGCTGTAGCTGCGACTAAATTCCCTATGGAAAAATGCATGGGGAAAACGCGTTTTGGGACCCCCCTTTTTTCTCAGCCCCCGCTTGACAAATCCCCCCGAAACTTTCAGGGTAGGAGCTGAGTGGAGCGCCCCATTAGTTTTGAAAATTTCGCGAGGATTCGTCAACCGGCGCCAAAGTTATTCAAAATAGAATTTTGAGATTTCCTATGGAAACACGGTCCTAACTATAACTACCTACTGGCGACCGCCAGTAGTTAATATATATATATATATATACACACACACACACACACACACACATACATATACTGAAAAAAACATAGGTTTCAGGGACGTTATAGTTAGAATTTAGCCTTTAAAAAACCATTGAAATTCACTGAAAACACCATAGGTTTCAGGGACGTTATAGTTAGTTAGACATTTCATTAGTACAAAACCAGAGAAATGTGCCCGTTATAGTGGTTTTTTCCAGTGAATTGCTAAGGTTTTTTAAATGCTAATTTCTATCTATAACGTCCCTGAAACCTGTGATTTCTTCAGTGGATTTCTAAGGTTTTTTAAATGCTAATTTCTAACTATAACATCCCTGAAACCTGTGGTTTTTTAAATGCTACTTTCTAACTACACCTAGATAGGTAAGATGTGCAGAAAGAGAAAGAAATGCATAGAAAGAAGCAAGAGAAGTACAGAAAAAGGCAAGAAAAGTGCAGAAAAAAGCAAGAGAGGTGCAAAAAGAGAAAGAAAGGTGCAGAAAGAGGCAAGAGAGGTGCAGAAAGAGGGAGGAGAGGTACAGAAAGAGGCAAGAGAGGTACAGAAAGAAGAGAGTGAGCTACAAAAACAACCAAGAGAAGTGCAGAAAGAGGCATGAGAGGTGCAGAGAGAGGCAAGAGAGGTGCAGAAAGAGGAGAGTGGGCTGCAGAAAGTAGGAAGACTGGTGCGGAAAGAGGCAAGAGAGGTGCAGAAAGAAGAGAGTGAGCTGCACAAATAAGCAAGAGAAGTGCAGACAGAGGTGAGAGGTGCATAAAGAGGCAATAGAAGTGCAGAAGAGGCAAGGGAGGTGCAGAAAGATGTAAGAGAGGTATAGAAAGAGGCAAGAGTGGTGCAGAAAGAGGCAAGAGATGTACAGAAAGAGGCAAGAGAGGTGCAGAAAGAGGCAAGAGAGGTGCAAAAGAGGCAAGAGAGGTACAGATAGAAGAGAGTGAGCTACAGAATGAGGGAAGAGAGGTGCAGAGAGGCAAGAGAGGTGCAGAAAGGAGTGTGCTGCAGAAAGAGGCAAGAGAGGTGCAGAAAGAGGCAAGAGACGTGCAGAAAGAGACAAGAGACAACTAGATTGCTAACATTCTATATTTATTACAAAAGTGTGGCATGCCTGACGTCATCTTGATGTAATCAAAACTGTAATACCTAAAGCATTTCCTTTAGGAATGAGAGGGTCTTATTTGCATAGAAATTATGGTTAGTGCTCTAAAAAACTAAAATGAGGACTCATTTTCTGAGTTCTCAAATAGCATCAAAGCACTTTTAAATTATTTGTTATCTTTATGTTTTTTTATCCAGTTGACCAATTGATGAAATGTTATGCTTAGGGGAGAGAATGTGGTGTTACGTCCAGAGCTGCAGACTTTGCAACTGGGGAACCAAGTTGGAGTTTCTGCTTCAGCTCGACATTCTGCGATTCTGGTCAAATCACTTAATCTCCCCATGCCTACAACCAAAATGAGTTTGTCCGTGTATGATGTAACCAATGCTCATGTAAAGCACTCCAATATCTGATTAGCCTGCACTATATAAAACTGCAAACAACCAAAGGATAAAAAGTGTTTTCCACACTTCTGTCATTGGGCTATACGTGGGCTACACCTGGGTGATAATTGTGCTACCTTTGGACTCCTTTTGCTCTGGTGGCCATCTTGGGAGACTTCAACTAAATTCATTAGACTTTATTCAATCTGATTTAGAAACATAGATCATAAAAGTGTACATAAAAACAGTAAATCCTCTTTCGTAATTCAATACAGTGAGAATTAATTAAAACCAGTAGGTAAAAACAGGTGTTACAAAGCCCGATTCAGTGCAACTTCAGGTTAACAGAATAGTAAAGTTCAATGTTTCGCAAGATCAATCTCATGTACTTCATGCAAAATACGCAATAAGGGATCCAAGTAAGATGTAATACCTGACCAGTCTGCACAATATAAAATTGCAAATAAACAAAAAATAAAAAGTGTTTTTCACACTTCTGCCATTGGGCTATATGTGGGCTACATCCGGGTGATATTTGTGCTACGTTGGGGCTCTTTTTTCTCTGGTGGCCATCTTGGAAGACTTATTTGTTATGAAATTTTCTAATTTCCTCTTTTACTGCAGTCTCCTCAGTAGGAAATGCTTTCCGTTTTTTACTTTGATTCCATAAAGAAGGCATTCAGATGTGTCACACATTTGTCATAAATTCAGAATGTTAGCACTCTAGTTATGAATAGATCACTGTAATAAAGCTACTGCTCACCAGGGAGTTAAGTGGAAGTCTACTGCTGGTATTGAAAGTGATTGTTTCAGTCTGCGTGTCAGAATTTTCTAATGAAATAGAAGAGGATTTGAGATCTCACTTAAAACATGCCCTAATTTTTCTTTCTGCAGCAGTAACCATAATTTCTATGGCAAAATGAACCCCTCATTTTGTTCTTTTTTAAATTAGATGTTTTAAGTGTTACCAGTTTAGACCAATCAAGATGGCTCAGGTGTGCCATAATTTGTCATAAGTAAGACTGTTAGCACTCTAGTTGTTCTTTAGAACACTCTGGGAAGCTGCAGTAGAACACAAAGTAATCAACTGACAGGCTGCTCCTGTTGAAATATAACAGGAAGATATTTGAGATCTCACCTAAAACATGTCCTAATTTTTCTTTCTACAGCACTAACCATAATTTCTATGGCAAAATGAACCCCATCATTTTGTTCCTTTCTCAATTAAATGTTTTAAGTGTTACCAGTTTATTCCAATCAAGATGGCTTCAGGTGTGCCATAATTTGTCATAAGTAAGACTGTTAGCACTCTAGTTGATCTTTAGAACACTCTGGGAAGCTGCAGTAGAACACAAAGGAATCAACTGACAGTCTCTGCCCTTGTTGGATGTACATGTTTTACTGAGAATGTCAGACTTCATTCTCACATGACTGAGAAAGATAATGTGAAGTTACAGAAAATGTGCTCTCATTTTAGCTTCTGGAGCACCTTCCAAACCTGTATGGGACAAGCATGAGAAAATAGTTTTCTCTCAAACATGATTCATGATATCCCAGCAGAAGGTTTTTCACAGGGTAAAATCACCTTAGAACACATCACAATTCCTAAATTTAGTATAGTACCATCAAACAAATGAATTATAATGTAACTAAAGTCTGTTATCACCCTTTATAGTTCTCCTTTTGGTGATCCTCAAAATCTTCTATTCACTACAATGCATTTCAATGGGGTGCTATCATGTATATTGGTCCCAAGATGGCTGCCAGCAATTCCAGGATGAAATGCTGATAGCCAATCAGATCTCACAATGAGATATGTGGTTAGGCTCTGCCCAGATATCGATATTTTTTTATTTTTGAATTTCTTACAAACTACTGAACGGATTTACACTATTTAAAAAAAGGGCGCTTTCTGAACCAAGAGCTACCTTTTTGCCAAGTATGGTGTAATTCCGTTCAGCAGTTCGGGCTGTAGCTGTGTCTAAAGTTTCCTATGGAAATTAACATGGGAAAAATGTATTTTGGGACTCCCCTTTTTTCTCGGCCCTCGCTGGATGAATCACCCCGAAACTTTCAAGACAGGAGCTGACTAGAGCGCCCCATTAGTTTCAAACATTTCGCGAAGATTTATCAAACGGCGCCAAAGATATTGGCAAAATAAAAAACGCTTTTTGAATAGAAACAAGGTCCTAACTATAACTACCTACTGGCAACCGCCAGTAGGTAAAAAATATATATTTATAAACTCAAATTGCACAAATATTTTAAGCTCAAACCTTCGATCAAAGAATCTAGGCTGCTGAAACACAAAACTAAGGACACTGATATTTTGACAGTAGATGTCTTGACATCTCTGCAAATGTTGGAGGAATTACTTTTGGAACAAGAGGGGGAAGGCAAAGTCAACAAAGACATTGTGCAAAGAACTAGGCGTCTGGGCATAGAACAAGAGGCACCAACAAGCCCATTCAAGCCAGTGTCACAATTCATGCCACAAATACCATTGGATGCAATTGACACCTTCTCGGAAGCAGTGGTCAAGGACCTCTTGAAATTCCGGCACAATACCAATCCTCTAACCAACAGAACCAACATGACAAAAGACCAAGAAAGAGCCTTGGAGAATCTACAGAAGGATACTACCATCATATGTAAGCCCTCAGACAAAGGGAGAAACATCGTCCTACTAACAAGGGAGCAATATTGCGGTGAAGCTCTGAAACAACTATCAGATGGTAGATACTATGAAAAAACAACCAGAGAGCTACAATGACAGTATCAAACAATATATTCTACTGAGAAACAAATTGCATGAGGGATCTATGCTAGATACAGAGGAATATTTCTTTCTCCGAAACACAAATCCAGTGACACCGATGTTTTACCATCTTCCAAACACACATAAAGACAGCGTAAATCCTCCTGGCAGGCCACTAGTGTCATCGCAAGGAAGCCTCACAGAAAATCTTTCTGTCTTCGTCGATCACTTCCTCTTTCAATTTGTACTACAATTATCCTCCTACATCAAGGATACAAAGGATTTTATCAATCACATTGGGAACCTGAAATGGCAACCATCATACTGGTTGATTGTATTGGATATCACAAGCCTGTACACGTGTATTGATCACACACACAGACTCAATGCGATTTACTACTTTTTGAAAAAGAGACTGTTTGCAGAACATAACATCATGCTCATGGAACTCATTGAATTTTGCTTGCTGAATAAAAAAAGAATTATTCCAGGGGGAGCATTACAGACAGATCTCTGGAACAGCAATGGGTACCTGCTTCACCTCCAGCTACGTTGTGGGCTGGTGGGAGGAGCAGGTAGCCTGGTCACCTGCCAATGAGACATGGTTAAAAGAAATTGTAGCCTGGCACAGATATATCGACGACCTCTTCCTGGTCTGGAAGGGGCCAGAAAACATGGCAGAGGAATTCATATGACATCTGAATAAGAACAATGTGAACTTAAAATTTACATGGGAGGTTAGTTCAGTGGCAGTGAACTATCTAGATCTCAGGGTCTGTGTACAAGATGGTGAATTGGTAACAGCGCTGTATAGGAAACCTACGGTTGGGGAACTCCACACTGCACGCCGAGAGTAGCCATCCACCAAGATTAATAAACAGTATACCCTATGGAGAATTTTAAAGCAGCAGCAAGGGAGAGTGTCGCTAGATTTGTGGCCAGAGGTTATGACATCGACCTGCTAGAGACCACTTTGAAAAAAATAGAAAACATCTCAAGAGAGAAGCTAGTGAAAGACAAAGACAGGAAACAAGACAAAAAGAAAAAGGAGGAAGGAAAATTCTGTATGATCACCACATATTCGGAGGACGCTGATTCCCTTAGAAATATCCTCCGTAAAAATTGGCATGTTCTAAAAACTGACATGATCATAGGAACAGATATTACCCCAGTCCCCCTAGTGACGTTTAAAAAGGCTAGATCACTCAGGGATAAGTTGGTCCATAGCCATCTAGAAACCACGCCACTGAAGCAAGGGACGTTGAGAGAAATGAGAGGTTTTTATCCTTGCGGAAAGTGCAAGTCCTGCACTAATAGCAAGAGGGTATTAACTTAAGAGGTAGCAAGAATGAAAAAAAAATGATAACTAAGTTTATGACGTGTCAAACAAATCACTCTGTTTACTGTCTGATCTTCCCATGCGGACTTAAATATATAGGCCGAACAATACACAGTGTGAAGATCCGCATATTAGAACATATGTGCGAATCGCAAATAAAGACCTGAATTATCCAGTCGCCAGGCATTTTGCGATAAAACATCAGAGCAACAGGGACCTGTTGCAGTACTTCAGCATAGACCATGTACCAATGAATATTAGAGGTGGTGATAGAGTCTTGAGACTGCGGAGACTGAAGTCTCAATATATCATCGACTTACATTCTAAGGCACCAAAAGGCCTAAATAGTGGGGAAGAAATGGCTGTACATTTGGGCACATGATGACCCAGTGAGGCAATCAATTACGTTTCTGTATATAATCAAGTTAATGGCCCCTGACATCATGCCTGAGGAGCTGGAGATGCTGACAGGGGAGGTCCTTTCCCTGTATAGCTAACTCTAAGGCTCACCTGGGGAACAGGTACATGTTTGAATTGTGTAGGTGACTCTGTCTAACTTTTCAATTGTCCTGAAACACATATTGAGTGTCGGACTGAAGTGTACTGAATGATGTTAAGTGTCATATATTTCTTTCCTTACTTAGGACAATGATCTTTGGGATTTGTAAGCACTTTCCCATAAAAATTAAAAGGCTCGATTAAGTAGTATGTTTTGTGTGTTCAAAGTCCAAGATACTTTCTGGCTGTACATGTAGAGATATATCCATGTATACTTTTTTATGTATTAATGTCACATCAAGTACATCTGAAAATACATTGTAATGTAATTACAACTGTACATGCAGTGTTTTCTGTAGTTACCAAATGAAATTAATGTTTGCTATGTGTATAGTGCCACAAGACCCTCAGCCTAGATTAGGGGTCTTATAAAAGCAGTTTGAGAGCTACCAGTAGCTCTCAGACCCCTCATGAGTGGCACACAGCCTTGACTAAGTCATTAGAAGGTCTCAAGGTCAGTTTTCCATATGAAAGCTACGGGCAGGCTATGTTCATGTGACATCATGATCTGCTATCTGCATGCTGCAGAATTCAGGGCCTGATAATGAGCAGTGCTCAGTCAGAATCATGGGCCAGGCTAAAGTTGTGTCAGAAGCACAAAGCACTGAGGTATTGATGTCATTAAAATGTGTTCCTTGACAACAGTAGTTTGGAGGTGTGTGCACAAAGATGCCCCTGTGTGCTAAGATATGGAGGACATTTGAAATGGAGAGTGACCTCACTTCTTAGGAAAACACTTAATTTCAGTTTGACTTCCATTCGGAAGTGTTTCCCTTCCAAACTGCAGGCCCCTTACTCCCAGTGGCTAGTATTCACTGTGCCATACATTAATGCAAAGCACAGCCTTTTGTTGAATGTGGTAATGTTGAAGTGCAGAGAAATGTTCTGCCAAACATTTCTAATCCAGGTACATTTTTCTGCACTTCTAAAAAAGGGCTGTGTCTTGCATTAGTATTGATGGCACAGTGAATACTGGCCATTGGGAGGAAGTGGCCTGCAGTCAGACAGTGCAGCCAGTGAGTCTGTGTGGTAAACTCATGTGGCACAGGAAACACTTTTTCCCCATAAGTGTTAATGTTATATGATTGACACAAACAAACAATTGTATGTCCATTTGAATTGTGGAAAATGTATGGTGCAGAGAAACATTCTATCAAACACTTCTAAACACGGAACCATTTTCTGCACCTTCGTATTCCCCTAAAACAAATAGACATTCAAATATATGTTTGTGTCATCCATGTAACAGTACCACATATAGAAAAAGTATGTCCTGTGCCACAAGATTTTACCACACAGACTGTGTCATACGTACAATGTAAGCCCATCCATAGCTACACGTGTTAATACATCCTCAAAGAGCACAATCTCACTGACACTCATGGCAGACCTTTCATTGTGCCCTTAGTCATAGTTTGTACTTCCAACCAGAGTATCTGGCTCTATGGAGTTCAGACATCAAGTACATGAAGCTGGCCATGAGGGAGTCTGCTAACAATGCTCAAGCTGCTTATCTGAAGTAGCTCAAATCACTGAAAATGTAGGTGACTCTGGCCTACATGATGTCACTGTGCTGGATTTGTAAGTGTAGGAAGTGACACAGGATGAGGGTAGTCAATAAGTGACTACAACATTGTGCATTTAAATGTTTGTTTTGGTCAGCATGTGAAGATGCACATGTGGTAAGTTAACGTATGAGTCATGATTGGGATAGTGTAGAGAAATTGTGTGATGTCACTTTACACAAACAAAAATTCACAAAGCCATTCTTTTTACTTTCTCTTCTTGTATCCATACAGGGTAACGCCCATCAGGAGCAGGATGTCTGAAAGGCCATCGCCAGGATAGTGCGGACCCTACGGGTCTATAAGTGGTACAGCATTCACTGCAGGGAGAGGTGGAAGGACCTACAATGCTGGACCCGAAAGTCAGCTGAAGTCCAGCTCGGTGAGTTCTCCCAAAGTGGAAGTGCTTGTGCCACACACTGACCCATCCCCCTAATGGCCAGCACTCTTGCTGTAGCCTATCCAGTGCTTGATGGGCAGTTGAGAGCCAAACAGCAGCAGCAACAGGATAAGTTGTGGTGTGTATTGAACATGTTCACTATTTTTAGTTACAGCAACTAATTTTCACATATACCTGAAGGTCGAGACATTTTCAACGCAGAAGAGGTTGAAGGTGTAAGTTTGGTACAGGGTGTATGATGAAGTGTTTAGTACATGAATTTGTGGAAACCAAAAAGTGAATGAAACATGCTAAAAATGTGTGCAAGCTTAGCGTGAAAGTAAAATTAAACATGTAGGCTGAAATCAGTGCTGAAAGAAATGTGCTATGTGACCCAGACCTCACTCAAAATAAATGAACTCTTAACCTTCTAAAATGTGTCCTTAAAATCAAAAGAACTGAAAAGAGTGGCTTCAAACCACCGGTACCTAATAAACTAAATAGTACCTGAAATCCCATGCACGCCAAACGTTGCCGCTCACCAAAGTGAATGCACTGACTGAATAAAGTTGAGCATTTACTGCTGCATTTAAATAATCTCACGTAATAGAACCAAATCACCTGACATGTAAACCATTAAAAAAACAAAACACTATAGGTTACACTATGAATTGCCCCATTTTATCTCACACTCGAAAGTTACAAAAAACATACGTGATTACAATATGAATAAAGCATGCATGAAACTAGCATATATATATCCGCAAGTTCATTCGAGAATCAGTTTTTAAAGAAAACATTGCCAAATTCATCAAAGTTTGCTCTCCCTCCAACAAATTACGAAATTGTGAAAAAAAGACTGCTGATGCTTTAGTGTATCAAGCTATTGTGGAAAAGTGAACATCCAGTGTTGTGTTCTCCGTTAACATAGTGACCACACCGTCATCCGCTCCACTCAACACGTATGCACAGACATCACCCAATGATTACACTGACACATTAGTTATGGGTGAAGAACTGCTGCAGGTTTATTTCATACAACATAAGTATGACGATAGAGTGGGTTATCTTACGGGCGATCCAGGGCAAGCAGCCCCGCACTGCTCCGCCCGCCTTGCGAGCCAGCACGCACGGTGGGTCGATGCCCGGCAATGCGGCACATTTTTCAGACCCTCCTTTGGATCACGTGATCTGTGTAATACTCCCGCCCCTTTTAATGGGGGCGGAGCGTGTTATAGCACACCCCCGGTTGGTCAGGCCCCCCAACCGCCCGAAGGACTAACGGGGCGCCGTCGCGGTCTTCCCAGAACCTCCTTCGGCTCCCGGACCTTGGCTCGGGCACCCTTACTGTGCCGGACAGGGGTACCCTTACTGTACCGACTGTCGCAGAGGTACCCTTACTGTACCCTTCTGCCTCCAGATCGCCCTGTAACTCCGCCTGCAACACAAGAAAAAACATTATAACAATCCAAGGGTGCAAACTGCCCGAAGACGACGGAAAAGAATGTATTAATTCAAAAAGATGTGGCAGAATGCAAACCATGTTCTATGCTTCCTGATGTTTTGTGAGAGTTCAAAATCTTTAATGATTACGCATGCGTCCCTGAAATGCGTTCCGTCCCTGCGCACAAGGTATGTTACAGAAACAGTGGAGCCTTGTCAGGTCCCAGCACAGTGTGCACAGCACTGAAAGAATTACTCAAACTAGTAAATTCCATTAATTTCATCCATGTTTTAAACGATTTTATTCACTCCTGTAAAGAAAGGCCTGGATAGGCATTCGTGGAACTTTGTTTAAAACACTGAATATGTTTGGGCAAGTATGGATACCGAACAGGAGAGAATAAAATCATTTAAAACATGGATGAAATTAATGGAATGTAATAGTTAGTGTTATTATTTCAGTGCTGTGCACCCTGTGCTCGGACCTGACTAGGCTGCACTGTTTCTGTAACAGATTTTCTAATGCCATCAGTTTAAATGGCTGGATTTTAGCTTCCATACATATCCAAAATGTGCTGAGAATCATAACTACATGTTCATTCCTATTACAAGTTAAAATTTACAATATGCATTCTGTCTTACTCCTTCACAAGTGTAAGTGTGGATGTAAGCCATCCGGTTTCCCATAAAATCTGTGGGAGGCATACACATTAAAGAACAACACAGACAGCAATGTGTACACATTGGTAACACAGTAACAAACAATTAAATGCATTGATCATTGTCCTTTCTTGTGTCTAGAAGCTAAATCTATGATGGAGTCAAAGGAATGTTTCACATGTGTATAGTGATTTCCCATCTTGGAAACTCAGAATCAGGCCCACTTTATGACTCATTAATCAAAAGTAGAAATCTATCAAGGTGTAATATGCTGCATATTGTGAGTTACCTTTGTCTCCTAGAAGGGATCTTGATATATGTATCGGTGTATGTACTATTTACTGTGATCTTGTACTAATTCCCACCTAAAGTGCAAGCCACCATATTTGTGACAACAGTTTTTACACTAGTAAAAGTTTTACCAGTCATGACTAGAGATATTTATGAGTCAAATGAGAATATGTTCATGTTATGTACTGAAGTGTATTCGCAGTGTATCAAGGCCTATGTATTTACTCATGATGTGGAGGTAAAAGGGAAATCCAGCATACAGAGTGTTACACATAAATGTTCTACAGCATAGGTATTGACATAGTGCATGAGACACTGATAAGCTATTTCAGTACAGGATGCATAAAGTCATTTAGACATTTGACATATACTTGAGTAATTTGGAGTAAGTGCTACTAGCATTGTGAAAGCCCCACGAAAAGCAAACAGGCTTTCAGTGCATACAAATTTTGGTACAACATTGCAGTATTTGTTGACACACATTGATACATATATCCCCTTTTTGTGGATGCAAAATATGCAGACATTTTGGGCTTGTTAATACACTGTACAAAGGCATGTAGGTTGATATCCTTATGCTGAACTAAGTTCATTAATCTATGTTGCAAAGGCCAAACATTCAGCGGTGTTAGATGGTTCCTGTCGAAATGTTAGGGATAGGTGAGAGACAAGATCATGCCTGATATAGGAGCTATCATGTGTAATGACCAACCTGTGATCAAATAGTTTCAGGAAATGTTGCCTAAATGCATGCAAGTATCATAATGTGTAAACAAAGTTGGAGAGCCTAAAGAAGGTGTAATGTGAAATTGTGTTAAATGTATTGTGATCTTAGTTTGTGTTCAGTTTCATTTATACGTATACAATGATCTATTAAATATGTCTTCACAGCATCTTCGGCAGAAGGTGAAGGAGAGCGTGGCCAATAAAGTGGGGAAGCAGCGAGCTACTGCGGTTCATGTACTGCCAACACCAGCGACAGGGAGGGACCCAGTCTCACAGAGTGTGGGGGGAGAGCTGTGGAGGTCTCCAACTCTAGTTCATCTTCTTCGTTCGGAGCTCTCCATCAGTGAGCATTCCCTAGTGGTGGTGGACCCACCAGTAAGTATTACCCCAACATCTTTGTCCACCACCCGGTGTCCCATGTCTACCCTCCATGTTGCTCCCCCCATTTGGCCACCCCCACACTCCTAAAAAGGGTGCATTCTCTTTTGCCCCAGGCACCTCACCCCCTGCCCCTGTCCCCCTGGCTGCGCTCAGTGAGGAGGCTGTTGGGCTCCTACACACAATCACTGAAGGTTGGAGTTGCCCAAATGAGCATATCACAAGGTGAGAGTCTTTGAGGGTCACCGCCAAGTGTTGCTGTTCTTGCCATGGGGAGGTGTGAAGCACCTCCACCCAGGGCAGGTTTTGTTTCTGACCTACGAGAGCACAAAGGCTCTCACCCCATAGGCAGTGTTGGTAGGCATAGCACACAAGGATTTGTTCCATGGCGACTCTTTGGTTTGGTCTGCACCAAAGCACGCAGCCTGCAATGCCAATGTGTGGGTGTTAAGGTGAGGGGTCTCTGAGGGTGGCATAATACATGCTGCAGCCCTCAGAGGCCCTCTCTGGTCCCAAGGCCTTTGGTACTAGGGGTACCTTTTACAAGGGGCTTACTTATGGCCCAGAGGTGCACCAATTGTGGAGACAAAGGTACAGTTTTGGGAAAGAACACAGGTGCTGGGGATTGGTTAGGAGCATCCCAGCACACACTCAGTCAAGTTAGCATCAGGTATCTGGCAAAATGTTATGGAGTAACCATGCAAAAAGGGGCACTTTCCTACAAGGCCCACTGACAAACATGCATCCACCACACCCACCGCCACAGTCACACTCACCACCCCCTCCACTGGCACACTCACTGACAGAACACCCACTGTCATGTAATTTCCACCAATCAGTAGGAACTCTATGTTTGCAGACAACATAAACTTAGGATGGTGCCAGACTGATTCCATGCAACCCCGTAGGCTATGTTGTTCCTTGGACCTGCTAGGTCACAGTGCCACTGTTAGCCCCCCTAAACCTGAACAGGGAGCGAACAGTTCTGGCAACCACTGAACGTGAGAACTCTGTTCCTTCAGGAACCGCGGTGACACACTTCAAACTTTCGCCTAGTCACTCCTGCTTTCTTTCGCTCATAGAAATATACAAAGAATACACAAAGGGGCCTTTTCAATGTTTATTGAACAAGAGTGGTTGTTGTATAGAATATATGATATGGGCTGCGATGCTTAATAGACAGAAGCAGATAAAAGTTATAATGAGTGTCAACACGGAGAATAAAGCAAAGACTTCCACCATCTCGTTGAGAAACGTTATATATGCATACATATAAAAGATTATAACAATCTAGCGTACCCCTACGATGCTAACCCAATCCTATGTGTCCAGGGTGTAAATCTATGTCCTGTCAAGAAAACCCCTGTCTGGATGATTTAACCCCTTTACCTGGTGGGTAAGAGTGTACAACCACATCTTGGTCACAAACTAGACACCACTCATGGAGATGTCAGTCAGCTGCTAGGTGAAAGCTTCAGCATGCAGGGACCTCTCGAGTTCAGCAGAAGTGTCTCATCTGATTATGTTAGTAAACAAAATGCTGTATATAGAAAATGGCATCCATGCCTCGGGTCGAGATTGTAATCAGGCAATCATTGTTTGTGATCTACAGATGGATGTAATAATAAAACACATTTGTAGTACGCACGTGAGAGGCCTTGCAGAAATGCCAAGGCAGTGTGATAGGATTCTCGCAAAGTGTTCAGTGTCAGCAAGGTTGGTGTTTCTGCAAAAACCAATCCAAGTGCCACGAGTGCAACAATGTTTGAACCCTTCACCTAACGTTTCATACCTGCCCACTTGATGGTGTTATAGACAGTACTGAAAGTAAAAAGTGGAGATTGGCAATGTAACTTACCCATGGATTATCCAGTCCAAGGATGCTATTTCTGCAATGGTAAAAGTTAATCTGTCTAGCTTCTCAATGTGTAACACTGTGTATTTGGCATCTTTACGTGCCATAGTTATCTGTTGTTTCGAAAGATGGTAAGGTGAAAACAAGTTTGTGACATTAACGTGTCACCATGGCATGTGGCCAGAATGTAATGTCTGTTATGTCCAGCTTAACATTAGAATCAACTAAACTGGGACTCCCTATGTTGTAATGCAGACAAGTCTTGCTGAAGCACATCTACTGTGGATGAGCCAATGTTACCCAGGGAATAAATTCTAGGTGATAATGTAGTCATCCCATTGTCCACCAATGCCAGAGCTTGTTCTAAATTACCCCAGCCAATCTCACACAGACTTTCAGCAGCTTTTTGTTGAGATATTTTCCATATCTCGTTATAGACAGCTAAAGGAAGCGCTTCGAGGACCCACTAAAACGTCTTGTTAATCCAGGTCATCAGAGAAAAAGGACAAGTGCTGTTATACACGGGACAGTGTCGAGATTTTTAGCCAATCAAGGTACAACTTTCTGACACTGTAAGTAGTTGCTACCCCGAATGTTCACTTTGCACATATCGCATTACAGGCCTATGTGCTGTAAATCCCTCAGTGTTGCCCAGGAATCTAACCTGAAATTTGTTAATGTCTAGTGGCCATACTAACCTTACCTTCCAATTGGGATTACATGAGTTATGTCTACTCTTGCGCAGTATAGTATTAAGAGTGCATTTATTGTTTGGTGTTATTTGTTGCCAGTTGTCGAATCGTGTAAGATGTGGGAACCCGTTGTATGTTCAAGTCTTTTACCTTGGCAAGGCCAAGGCACGTAGTGTGTGGTACAGTATTGTTCAGGAAAATCATGTCCTGTGGTATTAGGCAGGCCGTGAATAAAACCTTGGTTATCTGAACTTGCCAATCTTTAGTCCCCCAGATAAATGTTACCTCTACTGTGTCCCTCCAAAAGTCGAAACCTTGTACAGAGAACTGGGAAAGAAAGGAAGCAGAATATATCAGCTTAGTGTCAGTTAACATATTTTTCTTTTCAGGTGATCGTGCAAGGCTATAATAAAATGAGCCTGGGTCGGATGTGTCATAACCAGAAAAATACCCAAACTTCTGTGCAAATGCCTTTGAACTACCCTTTGGTGGTGTAGAGCACGCTTCCCATTGTGTAAAGTTAAACACCTCACGAGGTGTACTGACTTTGTGAAGAAAATGATAATAGTAATGTTGTTAACAGAACATCTCACCAAAATTAGCTGTACTATCATAAAACCCATCAGCAGAAAACACAGTTGAATGTTCTAGATCTTCTAACATTTCATATACAGTATTAATATCTCAATCATAAGATATCGTGCTAGGGGTAATAATATAATTTAACGAAATTCTAAACAAATGTGGAATTTGTAACAGTTACATCAAATGATACCTTGTCCCATACAATCCCATCCAAAACTGCTGAAATGTTCACCAGGGACAAGTCTCTTTGTTCACAGTGTGTTGATGCATGTGACTTTAGAACCACATTCACAGTGTGTACTGCAGAGTGTTCTGGGACAAAGTGTTCATTTAGCAGAAGGAAGAAATCAGTCACAAAACCAATCCAAAGGATTTGGAACAGTAATGCAATTATAATCCAAAGGTGTAACCATGGAGAAACAAGGTATGGTCGTTTCATTCGATGATTGAAAACACACACCTTTAGTTCGAAAGGCAGGGGTAGTGGGGGCGGAGGAACCTCCGATGCATCAGAGAAGTCATCAAAGTTGATGAAGTATCCAGAAACCATCCGGTCTATCTTGGGCAGCTCTGCAGGCCTGGTTGAATTAGAAGTCTCGATCTGTGGTCTGTTGCCAAGACCTTGTTCATTTCTGGATTCTGAATTGAAATCTGTGCTTCTATACTTGTAGACTGCACAGTAGTTGTTTTTGAAGCAGGTAGAAGGCATTCTTCATTGTTGTTCGTAGTTGTTCATGTTGAAGAGAACAGGCTTGGTTTGTAATTAAAGCTTCCATTTGAACTCCCTGAACGGCAGCGAGAGGAGCTTGGTAGATACCCAGAATCCCATGTGGCTTACTGTTGAGAATCAGCCACATAATGAGGTTTGATCAGATCAATTGAGACAAACCTCTTGTCTCTGCGTTCAGCAAGGGGTGGAAGAAGTACAGTTTGTGTACCTTCAACAGCCAGGACAGGCTGGCAGAACTCTTTTTTGTCCACAATGTTTTCCCTGACCACATTCAGCCAGTTCTTGCCAGAACAACCTTCACTTCTTCAGTGGTATTTTACTTGGACGTTGCTTTGTTCGTCCCCGAAGTCATTCAATTCCTGTAAAACAGCAAAACGTTCATTGATGTTAAAAGGTGTTTCCGTTGCCACAAGGGTGGCACTATCGAGGTCTATGACCCACATCTTAACCCTAAATAGGATTTCATAAGGAGTTCGACCACCCAAGGACCTTCTTGGCATGTTATTGAAAGCCCTCTGGACCCCATATAGGAACTCAACTGCGACCAGAGCCTAGTACTCTTGCTGTTAAAGACTGCTTTAAGTCCCAGTTTTTCCTCTCCACAACTGTGTTTCCCTCAGGATAGTAGGAAGATGAGAAAAGCAGGGTCACACCCAAACTTTCCATGGCATCTTTGTAAGTCAGACAGCTAAATGCTGGATCCTGGTCGGAATGTAATATACCAACTGCGTATGTCCCTATAAAGATTCGCAGATCCTGTATAACAGTTTGGGTGTCAGCTGCTCGCTGTGGTCATACCCACAGGAATCAAGAGCAGGAATCTGCTGCCACCAAGATGTACTTGTAAGCCCTATCAGATGAAAAGGGGCCGCAGTGGTCCACATATACACAAGCCCAAGGCTTGTTTGAAATCAAAAGAGTTGCCTAGGGTGGGCAGGCTACTGTGGATCCTTCCATCTGCTGACATATGTCACATCTCAGGACAAAGTCCTTGGCCTCTTTGTAAAGACCTGGCCACCAATAGTGTTGCTGCAATAGAAAAATTGTAGCAGCCACTCCTGCATTTGCTGAAGCTAGACCCTCATGTGCAGAAAGTATTAGTCCAAATCTGCGACCACTCTTGGGTATTACTCTATTTAACACTTCTGGAATCTGAGCATATGGTATGTTTTGTGCATCTAATTTGTAGGAATACCTCAGAGGAAAACCTTTCGGTAAGGGGGTATTGTGTGCGGCATTGACAGCCACTATGATGTCTCTTTCTATTCTCGTACTTGAATGAATCATTGCAGCAAACACAGCGTTGCGAACCGCCACTTTTGCAGCATCACCAGCCAATGAATTCCCTGCAATGTGCATGCCAACACGCTGATGACTCAGTGTATGTATAACAAGAGCCAGTGGCAAGCATTCTTTCAGCTTCGCCACCTCTTCCCAAAGCATCTTGTGGTTCATTGTGCAGCCTTTCGAATCCCTGAATCTATTCTGACTCCAATAATGAAGATATTCATTATATGACTGCACACAATAATACGAATCATACACAATGAGTGTGAGGACTTCAGCATCAGTATTCCGTAGTGCCAGTACTAGAGCCTTAAGTTCTGCCAACTGTGCCGTGCAATCACCTAGTGACTGCATGTAGGTTTTTCAGGATGGAATGCTCCATCTTTCATGCAGACTTTCATGACTACGCATGCAGCTGAATAATGCTGTTTTGTCCCTATGGCAGGTTGTGCAGAACCATCAGTGTAAATGATGTAATCATAGCGATCTAGAGGCAGTATTTCATTAGGCAGAGGATATTCTTGCTTGTTCTGGAGGAATGCCTGTGTTTGTAATGTAGAGTCAAATCTGTAGTCTACGTCTGTTGCAGTGAAGGAGTTTGCCCATTGTATCCATTTTGTATGCAGAGCTTTTGCATTGGAACACTAGCTCTAGCAACCGCCTCGAAGGTCCGTACTGGGGTATCAACAATAATTTGTTATCCTTGAGCAAGGGCATGTACTCTCACTACAGCTGTCTGAACTGCTGTCAGAATCTTTTTTAGTCGGTGCAAAATGCATTTCAGCATCTGTCTATAGATGTGATTTATATGCAATCGGTACTGTGTCACCTTCATTGAACTTGTCATATGTGTATCCTGATGTACCTGCGGTGACACGGATCACCAGATTTGTAGTATTCACACATGTGTGTAAGTGTTTGGAAACTATCATATCAGCTTGTACAGACCTTACAATTTCAGTGTGTTCTTCTGTCCAATATGCACTTGAAGAATCTGGACGTATAGGGTCATAGAAGGGTTTTACCTGTTCTGAGTAATCAGGACTGTATGTTCTGCCAAAATTTAGAAATCCTAATATGGATTGTAATCTTTTCAGAGACGTTGGAGCAATGCACATTTTTCTAAAAATTGCATCGCCAGGCTCTTATCCTCACATGACAACTCATAGCCCAGAAACAGGACACTGAGGTGGGATATTTTTGATTTTTTTAAACTGAATCGGTCATGTGATCGAACCCCAAGATTGTACATTCCACCCTGGTCAAGTGCTCCATCAGGTTATTGTCCGTTATCTATACGTTAGCGACATATGACAAAGCCTGATCATTAAAATTCTCAAGTAATTCTGTGACTCTGGCTGAAAACAGCCTGGGGCTGTGAAGGTGCTCAAATATCTGCTTCCAGGCACTATACTTTGGCAGAAAAATCCATTTGAGATATCAAGTGTTGTATTGTATTTTTTCCGTATGATGTTATTCATTAGTGCGGCACTATGTGAATTTTGTACTGGAAATGTGCGAGTAGCTGGGTTTAAATGTCTATAATCTATTAAGAGACATATTATTGATCTGATTTCACTACCGGAAACACAGAAATATTCACTGAAGAGATGCTACTTTCAATCACACCTTGATATTCAAGTTGTCCCAGGAGCTCCCTAACTTGTTGTTTTGCATTATTTTTATAGGGGGTTGTCTTTGAGGTTGTTGGGTTGTCCTCAAGGGTATGTCATGATAAGGTGAACCGTCATCCCACCCCACATGGTTGTGGTATAACACAGGAGCTAACGCGAAAGCCAACTCCCTGGCGTATGAGTGTTTTACTGATTCCGGAACAAGTTCATAGAAGGCTGGTAACATTACTGTTTACCTCTTTAGGCAATCCATCACAAAGTCAGGTGGCTAATCTTTTACAGCCAACAAGATGTCATAACATTGAGTGAACTCCTCCCAAAAGAGGACATTTCTTATTCTGGGTACATCTCCTTTCAACCGTAGCTGGACTCTGTATAACCAATGCTGGACACTTACCCTGGAATGAGGTGTTTCCACTGCGATATACTCACTCAGAGCTACTCCCACCAGACAATCCATCAAATTCCAGTGAACATTTGTGACTTCTGCTGCACTGTCCAGCATTGTCATTGACCACTCCCTGTTAAGAAGCAAAGCCCTCAAAATCCGGGGCATGCCTGACTTTTAGTCCTGTTACCTTTTTCTTTTTAAATTGAGGTTTGGATATTTTTGGTTTATCTTCTTGTTTAATTATGTATTCAGACAGGCATTGTGAGTCCTTACTTTGTTTCTCGTGCTCTTCTGATCTCCGCTGTGACTATCCTCTTCACTCCGAGTGTCTGTCGGACGCATCCAGAAAGGAACAAGAGGAACGTGTATCTGTATCTTGATACCTGTCAGGTGGTTTAACATCATCATGGTTATGTAAGTTGTAACATTTTTTCGGTATATTCCTGTGTAGGAGACCCTCCCCATGATTTTGTCTTGTCTTTATTTTTCTTGTTGTACCACTTTTTCTTTGTGGAAGCGTTGGGTGCTTGCTTAGAGTTATCCTTTTCAGAATAACTCTTTACCTGTGGTTTCCCTGGTCTGGCTCCCAGATTATCTCTACCCAGCGTAGCATAGGTTTCTTCGATAATTTTAGCAATTTGTGCTTCTTTTGTGCAAGAGGCAAATCCCTCAAGCATTGGCCTATAGCTAACGCCGCTGCTTCCCCTTTTATGTTGCTCAACATTATGGTGGATAATGCAGCACAATTGCCTATCAGTTTCATTCCTAAATCCAGTGCCGGTGTGTCCCTGTACCCTCAGGTAACACCACCAGTGAAGGCATACCATGTGTTCTGGTATATACTGCAGCAAAAACTGTACCTCAAGTGGCACAATCTTCTACCGGAGGAGCCATTCTGATTGGCAAGCAAATTGTTAATATACTATGCTTTTCCTGAGGGCCCGTACGGGGAAATATCGATTCAAGCTGATTTCTTTTTTGTGCAAACCAAAACAGAATTTCTTCCCTTTTGGTGGTAATTTTCCCCCTCACTGCATTTAATGTTTGAGGGCGAATGCCTGGTGTAGCTAATTAGGGTGCTACTGCTTGAACAGTCCATGCAGGAGCGAGTGTTAATGCCTGCATCACAAATTGTGTAAGATTCCTGCATATTGCTACTAGATTATTGTATAATCCCATATCTGGCCTGCGGTCAGATGATCCACATTGGGCTGTGGTGTGTATCTGGCTAGGACTGGCCATGTCTCTCCCTCACTGCTGAGCAGGCCTAGTCTCAGATTTTGAATACTATGGGGAAGGACACCTTTAAACCAATTGGTATGTTCTTGGTAAATTAGAGGAATTTCTAGCTCCTCGTAAAGAGTGCATGCGCCTGGTGTTTCACATGCTTCTTATTTTTGAAACAACCATGTAACATCATCCACAGCAAGGAATTTAACCCATGAGTATAAAACTTCTGTCCTAAATGCCTTGTGTGCCTTTACCACGAAAGTAATGTCCCCACCATTTAGTGTGAGGCCCTGTTGGAATAATGTTTCAGTGACTGCATGTCTGCAGTTCTCAGAAATGATCTGCTCCATGTTTTACAAAAATGAATTTACAGAATTCGGCTAACACAGTGAGAACAATATCCTTTCAAGCTTGAATTTATCAACAGCCAATACATAGGAAATACCTACTCAGCTGTTCCGTACCATCAAGGACGTGTCCAGTTTAAAAGGTGTGTAGGGGTCTCTGAGGAAGCATGATTAGCCTATTCAGTTGATCTATACATAATAAGAAATCAATCAGTGTTGGTGGGGCCAAGTAGGAATTGCATGTTTGCAGTCGACATAAATTTAGGATGGCGCCAGACTGATTCCACGCACCCCATAGGATATGTTGTGCCTTGGACAAGCTAGCTCGCAGTTTCACTGTTAGCCCCTCTAAACCTGAACAGGGAGAGAACAGTTCTGGCAACCACTGAACATTACATCTCTGTTACCTCAGGAATCGTGGTGACAGGATTCAAATTTTTGCTCAGTGACTTGTGTTTTCTTTCGCTCAGAGAAATATACAAAGAATACACAATGCAGCGTTTTCAATATTTATTGAACCAGATCGATTCTTGTATAGAATATATGGTCTGCGATGATTAATAGACAGAACCACATAAAAGTTATGAGAGTCAACACAGAATAAAACAAAGAGTTCCATCATCTTGTTGAGACAAGTTATATATGCTCACATATAAAAGATTATAACAATCGAGTGTAACCCTAAGATGCTAACCCTAACCTATTTGTCTATGGTCTGCAAAGAAAACCCCCGTCTGGATGATCCAACTCCTCTACCTGGGGGGGTAAGAGTGTACAATCCTGTCTTAGTCACGAACTGGACATCCCTCACTGAGATGTAAGTAAGCTGCTAGGTGAAAGCTTCAGCATACAGGGACCCCTCGAGTTCAGCAGAAGTGTCTCCTCTGATTATGTAAGGAAACAAAAGGCCATAAATGAAAATGGCATCCTTGCCTAGGTTCGAGAAGGTAATCGGGCAACCATTTTTTGTGTTCAACAGATAGCTGTGTCGCCATATGGATGTAATGATAGAACACATTTGTATTACGCACGTGGAGGCCTAGTATCAAATGCCAAGGCAGTGTGATAGGATTCTCATGAAGTGTTCAGTGTCAGCACGGTCAGTGTTTCTGTGAAACCGATCCAAGCGATAAAAGTTCAAAAATGTGTGTCATACGTTAATGTAGGAAAAACAAGGGGACTTTAGGAAAAAGGATTTGGGTGCATGCAAGAATGATAGACATTCCTACCGAGCTTAACTCTGGCTCATGACACCACCACCACTGACACACTCACCACCCCCTCCATTGACACACCCACTGACAGCGCACCCACCACCACAGACACACTCACCGCCCCCTCCACTGACACACACTACCAGCAAAGCCACTAACACAGACAAACTCACCCCCCTATACTGGCACACCCACTGACAGCACAGCCACCACCAAACACATCCCTCACACCCACCACCAGCACACTGACAGAAACCGCACCAAACTCCACACTCATATGCACCACCCCATCTAAATGCACCACAACAACACTCTTTGCCTTCACATCAAACACATCCAAACACACATTAGGAAGAACACCTCAGAAAAACAAATGCCTGCACTCACCCACGCAACACACACCTAGCACACGAGAAACCACAAAACACTTCACACATACATCAGCCCCACAGGCACCAGCATCCTCAACACACACAACAGACATATCCACTGCCTCTCCCTCCCAAACCTTAACCCCTCCAGAACATCTCACCCATTATCCCCGAGAGGATGTCCTGTTTACCCTTGCCCTAATGCCCTCCACGCCCCAAACTCCAACTCTGGAGACTACCCCTAAAAAACAGAAAGCCTCCCTTCAGAAAACCAAACCCATCCCATTCCAATCCAAATGTTCAGGTAAAAAAAGGAAATAAGTTCCCCTGCCAAAACCTAACCCCCCTTTCACTCGCAACCCCAAATATTCAAGATAGAAAAAAAGGAAAAAAGGCCTCCTACCAAAACCCAACCCACCCTTTCCCTCCCAAGCCCAAAAGTTCAGATTGAAAAAATGAAAAAGACCCTCTGCCAAAAGACAACCCCCTTCCCCTCCTAAGCTCAAAACCCTGTTCCGACTCCACCCCACCCCCTCCCATGCAAGATCTAGCGGTGCCTGCTCTGCCACATAGATGCCCCTTTATGAGGAGGTTCCCATGGTAATCCCTTAGGAAGCAAGTTGCTGTGGCAGTACACAGAACTGCATTGTACTTATTGACGTTGAACTGGCAGTTTGACAATGTTTTTTAGAGAATTATCTCAGTTTTGCAAATAAATATATTGTTTTATTTTTACCAAGTTAGTTATTCCAATAATGTTATGTCATGTCCTTTAGGTTACTCCTATCATGTACATACCGATTACATACATTGTGTTCCATCCACACGACATAAAGGTCTTACACAGATGACCTTTTACGTAGTAGCTTACTTCTGTTTCTTTAACATCATGCTCTTGGTACCTTATCTTAATCCCTATACCTGACATACATAAACATTTCCCCAGGCACGGTAGATTTATTCTGTACAAGGGTCACCACTTTTTTTAATCCATGGCCAACAGCTAGCTGTGCGTGATCATACTTGTTTAGAAAAGGATTAGCAGGGGATCAGCAAATGTTTTCAAAACATACCGATTCTAGAAAAACCCTGGAGTGACCACTTTAGTATAAAATACCCTCACTCCCCCTTACAAAAGCAGAGGAGAATTCCTTCCAGGCTGAACCAAGACTCGACAGGCAGAGACCTGACTTCCCTTGCAGGGTGCCATCCTCGACGCAGAGACGGTCCTTCATTCAGAACCATCAGGTGTGGGGTTAGTATTTCCCCGGGGGATTCTTGGTTCCATTAGGACAGATCCTTACACCTACATGCTTCACCTACACATCTAAGCTAGGCACAGTTAAGTAAGCTAAGCATATTAAGAGTACGCCAATGCTATTGTTTTATATAATATGTTTTTGTTCATCTTACTAGCACTATGGTAGAAATGTATCTACTTCTTATGATATTGGCGCTTGCGATTACATTTGTCTGCTCCGGTCTTTTGATTGTCGCAGCTAGCATGTTTCATACTAGACTGACGCTCGACCAATAAATAATTATTGAAACTGTTCCCATTTCCATTCTATGCATTCTGAGAAATAGCAAGCATGAGTGACTGAGCGAAAGA
This sequence comes from Triturus cristatus, assembly GCF_964204655.1. Classification (NCBI taxonomy): domain Eukaryota; kingdom Metazoa; phylum Chordata; class Amphibia; order Caudata; family Salamandridae; genus Triturus; species Triturus cristatus. The sequence continues at coordinate 564,113,430 of NC_140588.1, forward strand.
TACTTTATTGTTTCCAAGATACCTGAGGAATCAGGGTTGTCATGTTCGGTGGTTGCCAGAAACTACATACACCGCTGTAGATACAGGGGAGTGGTAGTAACACCGAAGAGCTAGCTGGTCTAACGGCCAATTCATCCTGTGGGATGTCCAGAATCTGTCTGCACACCAAGCCCTCAGTTTAGGTCATCCAAAACGTGCAGGTCCTGGGGGATCCTAAGAACGACATGACCAATGGGCCACCAACGTTGGTTTGGTTCTTATATTAACAGTAAAATCTGAGTATTTCAGTCGTGCTTTCTCAGACAATCCTACTCACATTTTCCAGAGACATCTGAAGTGGGAAGGTTAATCTGCCTCAGCTGATTAGGCACACCCTGTGTATTGGCTGAAGGTTTTAACCAAGCTTGTAAGGAAGAAATGTTCCCTTATTGTGCTAAACCCTATCTCTTAAAACCTTTACATTCCTCTCCTTTCGAAATGACTGAACCTGCGAATAGCTGTGGAAGCAAGGAAGGAGACGAATTTGAAAATGCTCTTAACATTACAGGGAACTGCAGACAGGCAGTAACTCTGAAATTATTAGAACATGGATTACCCGCAACATGTTCCCGTGGTCTTGTTACCTTCGTGATTGAGGCACACGAGGTGTTCGGATCAGAGGTAATCTCTCTCTCTCTCATGAACTTTATTTCGGCCCCAAAGGACATAAAAGCAGCATAGATTATTACAAATCACAATTTTAAAATATCTGAGTCAAATCACAATTATGAAATATAATATAAAAACAATCAAGAGTTACAAAAATATATTAGAGCTTACAGATTAATTGCAGAATTTCCTGCGTTTTATCCACATAGCGTTTAGAAACCGGGAGACTGCAAAAACAATTGGAGGGTGAGTGTCATACTTCAAGACTCTCAAAGCTTTTTCGCACTCTCTAAATCCCAGGTTACTACATATGGGCTTAACCCAACGTTTTCTTTGTCGGTGGTAAGTAGGACAGAAAAAGAAAACATGTTTTTCGTCCTCTAGTCTAAACCCACAGGCCGGGCAAACGGTGATTTTATTAGCATCCCACCTGGAGGTGAAAGACCTAAGCGGTAGACTGCCCATTCTCAATTGGAAATACAACTTCCTGGCAGCCGGGGGGGAGATCAGATCTAAAAATGCCTCTCTCCTGTAGTTATCTTTGATTTGGAGAAACTGAGCAGTCAACCTGCCAGTACCAGAGCTCTCATGCAGGCGCGAGAGGTGGAAGTTTCTAAACTGTGCAACCAGTTTTGCCTTCGAAAAGGCCAAACATGAAGCCTCCGGAGAGGCCCATAGATCAGGAAGGCCAATCTTGGCACAAATATCCCTAACAAATCTCAACCAAGAAATATTCTTGTTTTTAATTAGGGGCCAAACCCCCTTAAGTTCTTCTCGGTAAGAGCCCAACTCTGCATTAGACCAGAGTCTCTTCCAATATATCAATTGGCGCAGTGTCACCACCTCTTCCATGGGTATCAACCCAAAATCCAACCTAATAGGGACCAACGGAGAGCTAGGGGGCAAACCCAGCAGGCTCCTCATAAAGGAGTTTTCGGTCCCTATCAGGCTATGGATTCTGGAATGTCCTCATAATTCTGCTCCATAAATGGAGGCTGCTCTTGCTTGGGTCTTGAAGATTTCTATTGCTGGTGCTACTGGCTTAGAAACCGAGCCTCTGAAAAGTTTGGAAATTCCTCCTGTAGTTTGGGAAAGTTTTAATACGGAGTTAGCGATTTGACCCCCCCACCCAAAATCTTTTTGTAATATAATCCCCAGATATCCGAACGTTTTTACCCACTCAAGGGGAATACCATTCAGCACTGCGTTTGGGCGTGTGTGCTTAGGGGGGTTAAGAATCATGAATTTCGTTTTCGCTAAATTAATCTCCAGGCCTCTTTCACCACAGAAATCCACAAAACCATCCAGAATACGCTGGATGCCAGTTGATGTTTGCGACAACAACAAAGTGTCGTCAGCGAACATCAATGCTGGCACCATACCCGTAGCAAGTCTTGGGACATCCGTGTCCTTGATACCTTCCAGATGTTTTATGAGCCCGTTGATATATAGACAGAATAGCGTGGGTGCTAACACGCATCCTTGACGGACTCCACGGTTAACAGGGAAACGATCGGACAACTCTCCATGTTTCCCACATCTGACCTGGGCGAAGTTTTCTGTGTGGAGTCTTCTCAGGGCGTCCAAAAGATATAGAGGGACATTAAGTGCCCGGAGAAGTCTCCACAAGTTTTCACGCGGTACCAGGTCAAATGCCGACCTCAGGTCGACAAAAATGAGGTAGAGGCTGCCACCCTCTAAGCTCACGGTCTTCCAATGTAAGACCTGAAGTCGGAATATCTGGTCGACAGTGGAGATGCCCTTTCTGAAACCCGCCTGCAGGATGCTTAGTATATTATTTTCTGTCTCCCACGTCTGTAATCTCTCCAAAATTATACATCCAAACAGCTTCTGGGTAATATCGATTAAGCTGATGGGCCTGTAATTTGACCACGCCAAGATTCTGGGGGCTCCGCGCCCAACAGAATAGAGTTAAACAGAGTGCAGAGATACGGTGCCCATATCTTGGGTTCCGACCGATAAAGGTCGCCAGGGATTTTGTCCAGTCCCGGTGCTTTATTGGGTATCAGCAGATGTATAGCGATTTCTACCTCCTTTATCGTTCTCGCCGGGGCATCCTCAACTCGACACACTGATCTGGGGGGAGAGGTAACTGTAGATATTAAACTGTGGTTTGTGCCTAAGTAAAGGCTAAGTAAAGGCCCCCATAATGTTCTTCCCATGCTGCTGGGGCTATATTAGGGAATGTAGTGGTTCCTGGTTCTTTTCTGCCGTTGCTGACAATAGACCAGAAGCCTTTAAAGTCCTTGGACTGCAAAGTTAGTCTTAGCTCCTCCCACATGTCATCCTCCCAGGACTTTCTTGCCCTTTCCAATGTTTGTTTATATTGTACCCTGAGTGTTTTGATCCTGTCTTTGTCCATGGCCTTAATAGCCATGATCAAATCACACTTTGACTTCCTACACTCAGCAGTGTACCACCTTTGGCTTTTGGCCGAATAGGCCCTCGCATTCCCAATCGGACAAAACACATCCGAAAGTTTGGTTACCAACTGAAAGTGAATGTCTACAGGCCTGGTCTCTGTCTCTGCGGAAATACGATTAAGCCCAGCTTCGGCCATTCCACTAAGATGGGGCAGAGCAAGACTATAGATTTCTGCCATTTTATTTGGGCAAGCAGCAATGCAGGGCCATCTTACTCTGCGTCTGTTGTTATGCAGGATAAGAGGTTGTGCTATGGGAGATACAGCGGTATCATAGCTACTCATGCCCCAGCTACCAGGTTTTAGTGTCATAACTAAGGCGTTATGATCACTGTCATCCCGTTCTGACACCCTGAAATCGAGCACCTTATCCCACGATCTTGTTTCAATAAGGATATAATCTAGAATAGAAGTATGCCCAACTCTATTGAAGGTGGCACGTCCAGGTCTATCAGAGTCAAATCTGCCATTGCATGCCCTCAAAGATAAAGAGAGAGTAAGTGCAAAGATCTGAAGAACCAAGGGAGTCCAGACTTTGACCGTAGGGATCATGGGATCGGGAATATTCCGGTATGCATTTTCCGCAGTTGGATCATCTAAGTCCAACACACTAAGTGGTTCATATTGGCAATTAAAATCGCCACCCACTATCACGGAATATCCAGGGTCCAAGGACAAAATATATTTGTTTAGATGTTCTATAACCTTAGATTCCCGACCACCCTGGGAGGGTCTAGAGTAGACATTCAGGAGTGCCAGGTGATTATTTTCGGGCAACTCAAGGAGGACACATTGAATGTCATCTGAGCTAGTTTGGAGCTGCCTTGCTGTGGCACCCAGGTGCAGGGCCACCTAGGTGCTAAGGCCCCCTGACGGCCTCCCCCTGCCACTTGTTACTGCAAGTGTATTAAAAGACACAAAACCAGCCCTTTGGAAATTTTCAAGAGCCCATGTCTCTTGCATTAAACAGACATCAAAAGTATCTATAAAGGTGCCCCAGTCGTCACATATCAATTTGCTCTTAAGGCCTGCCACGTTCCATGAGAGCAAACCGATACTCGACTTTGATTTACTTGTGACCGGGATCAAGTCACCAGCAAGTCTATTAGTGGTTGGTGAGATATTTACACTGTCCGGGATTTCCTGCACGCACCCATTTGCCAACCCATCCAATACTGCCAGCCCCCCCAACACTGAAGACATGTGTGACTCGCTAGGGGGACTCTTAGAGTTTTTCCGTGATACAACCTCCAAAACATCCAAACTATGCAATGTTCCTGGTGACCCCAGGTGGAGAGAGTTAAGTTTCCGATCCAAGGAACCTGTGTTAGTGACAGGTAACCCTTTCTTTTCCCCGGTCGAAACAGTCGGGACACTATAGCTTGTGCGTCAATCCACCTGATCGAGGACACTGAATCTGTTGTTATGGTGAAATGCTTCGAGCGGGGGCGGGCAAGATTGAACATAGACTTGATTTACATTAAAAGGGCAAAGGAGAGGTCCAACCTTGCCAGTTCTAGAACTATCCACCCAGCCCCTGCGGGAAGCATCAAACCCAAAATTTGGAGGTCCCGGGTAAAAGTAAGTGAGTGGGAGAGCTTTTATAGCTGATTGGGGACTAACAAAACTACCAGACTGCATTGTACAAATGTGCCTAACTGTACTAGGATCTCTAAAATTAATTGCAACGCAGTCGCCCAGAGTGTCCTTAACTCTTGGGCCTACCCAATTTATCCGCCTTCCGAATAGTATCTCGCTTCTGCACTGGTTCGGAAGGGGTTTGTTGCAATTTAACCAATGCATGCATTTATTTTTTAGTTCGAAAAAAGCCTCCCTAGATCCATGGTTCAGAGTGGGGACTCCTACGAGAACCACCACATATGGTACGGATTCAGGTGGGAGATCCAGGCAAGGTAGCTTAGAATCGAGGAAATGCCCTGCCTGCTTATGGGAGGTGGGGTCAGGTTCTCTCGACTCAAGCAATAAGTTAGCAGTAACATGACTCACCCCACTCCTTAGATTCCTTGCTAAAGTTGGTTGGATAGGGTCATTGGGTTCTACTTGGGTGTCGATGCCCAGTCCGTTACCCTGCGGAATAAGTTGTTCTGTTAAATCTATCAATGCATTAGGTGGATTGAGAACAGAGCAATTTGCCTCAGCTGAGACTTCTTTTGTCCCCCCCCCCATCCCTTGTCTCCTTCGCCCCAGGCAATACGGCAAACATCAATTCGAAATTAGAAAGTCTTTTTTCTATAGAGTCAAGTCTGTTACAAATAGGGCGACAAGTCGCAGTAAGTAACTGTTCCATTTTTTACCAAAAGTCTGTACCGAGTGCTGGACCCGTCATGCCCTCAAAACCTTCAGCCCTCAGGTCTGTGTTGGCCATGGGCTCAGAGTTTCCGACGTTTGCCCGTTTTTGGATTTTGGATCTTTTATTGGACAGAACTGTGCCGCCCCGCTTACGTCTCACAGCCTGTTCTGTCGGTTTGGCGTGGGTTTCCTCGATACGAATGGGTAAGCCGGATCTAGTTGTTCCTACAATGTTCACAAGTGAGGGAAAATCCGGCCCATTAGAATCACCACATTCGGATAGGCTGCACGCATTGCTATTTGCTATTGTAGCAGCATTCCCGTCATCTCTCCAAACCGATGGATTTATATCCAAAGCTGAAGTAGGCAAATTAATGACTACAGGTGACTTTACTAGGGCAATATTGCCCAATGAAGAGCATTTAGTAAACTCTTGGTCGAGGGAGAGTCTTTTTTCCGTTAGCTCGATTTCCTTCTGTAAACCGAGGTGGCCCTGGTGATGAAGTTATCCAGAGTTCCAGCCACTCCAGACCCACAGAGAGACTTCCGACCCTTCCTCATACCTGCAGTAGCCATTACCTACTGTTGGTGAATAATATGGGAGCAATGACAGAAAACTTTGCCTAATAGGCCTCTCGCGCACTATCACTCACCATCCAGTGCGGGAAGAACAAACGGTAACTTCACTCACGTAGTGGTGACCTAGAGAGCCAAGAGATGTGCCCCGTCCTGTCCTCAGGCGTACTCTGACGGGCTCAGACGGGCCCGCCCTTTGCCCGGGCTTCGCCCCCGCGCTGCGTGAATACACCCACGGGATTAAGTCTCTTCACGGGAGGCGGAGTCAGAAGGAAGAGGCAGCAGCAGGAAGGTGGAGGGCTGCTGGACCTCGCAGTCCTCAGGTCAGGGCTCCTTTGCGGCAAAAACGGGCTCCCGAGCGGCTCCCGCGAAGCGGGGGCCGCGAGGCTTGAAATAGTGTCCAGGGGCGGAGTCAGGAGAAGGAGGCAGCAGCAGGAAGGTGGAGGGCTGCTGGACCTCGCAGTCCTCAGGTCAGGGATCCTTTGCGGCAAAAACAGGCTCCCGAGCGGCAGAGGTATTCTATACCTGGGTAAAATTCCCACCTGCAGATCCACAGACACATATATTCCACCAATACATTGAAGTAGATCCACCGGAAGAATACATCCCATACCAGGACATTGGAGTCCAGTTAACTTACCAGCAACATAAAAACTGATTTAAAGGCACCCTCAAACACACAACTTCAGTCGTAAGACTCGGTCCGCTCAGCATAGGAGGAGCAACATGGCCGGTCTTAGCGGCTTACACTCCACATCATGAGATAGACACACTCCCAGTACGAGAAGTGCGTACACTTTACAAAGAAGTAGTCGGGCTACACAGACATATTGTCCGGTTCGTCATGCGAACACTAACATTACAACCTGTGAGAGCTGCTCCACCTGGATTAGTCCAGGCCCAGCCCATACCAACAATTAGTCTACAAACATTACAGGCAATAATGGGTGCTTTCCCATCAAGAAGTATCATTCTGGATTGCTAAAAAAATAGCACAGTTGGAAGCAGTATTTCCCCATAAGGGTCCGCAGGAAAAACACAGAATGTTAACAATTTGCTTGCCAATGCGAATGGTTCCCTCATTTGAGGATTGTACCACCTGGGGAACAATCTTTGCTGCAGTATACATTAGAATACACGGTACCCCAGCCATATCAGTTATTCCTGAGGTATTGAAACAGATACAGAATGAGTACGGGGCAGGACCTGCCCTGGACTTGGGGATGAAACTGATGGGTAATTTTGACCAAGTCTTGGCAATTATGCTGAGCAACATTAAGGGGGAAGCAGCAGCGGTGGCTATATGCCAACGCCTAAGGGAAACAACCCCTGCAAATCAGGAGCGGGCATTATCCAAAATTATCAAAGACACCTATGCTTCACTAGGGAGAGATAGTTTGGGAGCCAAACTCGGACACCACTTGTGGTGAGTAGTTCCGAAAAAGAGAACTCAATAATAACAATAACAGAAACACTTCACGATCAAGGGGTGGGTCTCCCCAACGAGAGTCCTCTGAAAAGAGGTACAACTTTAGGAATCGTGATAACATTAGGAAACCTGACAGGTATCAGGATACTGATACACGCTTCTTTTGTTCCTTTCAGGGTTCATCAAAAAGCTCGGAGAGGCAAGGATGGTCAGAACACAAAATTGAAGATCGACCAAAGGGAAAAAGGTAAACACATCGCACTTCAAATTTCATTATCAAACAGGAAGAGCAACCTAAAGCAAAGACTCAATTCAAAAAGAAGAAAGTAGCTGGTTTAAAAATTAGAAATGCCCAGGTTACTGAGGACTCAGCCTCTGAATGGGGAATGGGCTCTGACGATGCTAGACAGCGCAGCAGAAGTAACAATAGCTCGCCAGAACCTGAAGGAATTTCTGGTGACCGCAGTATTGAATGAATACATCACGGTGGAAACACCTGATACAAGAGTGAGTGCCCCACACTGTCTACACAAAATTAATCTACAAATAGAGGAGGACATCTCAAGGAAAATTAAATGTCTCTTTTGGGAAAATTTGACATTTGGATATGGCATCCTGTTAGCAGAAAAAGATTGGCCGCCTGAATTTATAATGGATTGCCCAAAAGGTGAAAGCGTAATTTTCCTGCTCTTTCCGACCTCGTTCCTGTTTCCCTAAAACACTCATATGAGCGGGAGTGGGTGCGAACGCGAGCTCCGGCATTATACCGCAACCATGTAGGGTGGGACGTGGAATCCAAACACTACGAAATACCATTAAAAACTACTCCAACACCACAGAGACAGTACCCTATTATAAATGAAGCAAACAAAAAGATCAAAGACATCTTAGAAATACTTGAATACCAAGGTGGAATTGAAACTTGCACCTCGCCAATGAACAGCCCTTTGTTTCCCGTAATGAAACCTGACAACACATATCATTTAGTTTTAGATTACAGACACTTGAACACATGCACAAAAACATTTGCAGTTCAGAACGCACATAGTGCCGCATTGATGAAAACATTGTGGGGGAAAATACACAACGCCAAAATGGATTCTTCTGCCAAAATATAGCTCCTGAAAGCCAATATTTGACTGGATTTTCCGCCCTTGGAACTCAGCGTCAGTTTTGCCGCCTGCCCCAAGGCTATAAGAACAGCCTCGTTTATTCTCGACAAGAGTGTCAGAGCTATTACAAACTTGCGATGAAGAGGCATTGTCCTACGTAGATGATATTTATCTGACGGACGATGAATTACTTGAACACTTGTGCATGGTGAACAACATAATTGTTGGTTTTGCCAATTTGGGCTACAAATTTAATTTAAAAAAAATTAAAATTGCCTTCTCAGCGTCCTATTTTTGGGCTATGAGCTGTCAAGTGAAGGCAAAAGCCTGGCTGCAAACTTTTTAGAAAAGTGTGCGCTAATCCAGCCTCCTAAAACTCTGAAGGATTTACAATCCATTTTAGGATTTCTAAACTTCGGCAGAACATACATTCAAGACTACGTAGAAAGAGTCAAACCTTTCTATGATCTAATAAGACCAGATTTCACAGCAAACAAGTGGACTCAAAGACATACAGACACTCTATGTTCAGTTCAAGCTGACATGATAGCTTCAAAATACTTGCAGACATGAGTAAACGTCCACAACTTGGGAATACGGATTGTCCCCAGGTCATCAGGGTATACTTACATCTGAAAGAAACACGTTAGTTAGATTCCTCACCTTAGAATATCCCCAGGCATCAGGCTGGATCCGGAAAGATTTTTCGTCAGCAATACCCTTGCGCGTCTCTAGGCGTCGTCTGCGGCTCCGCATCCGTCGTCAGCGTCGTGATCGCCGGGATGACGTTGTCGGAATACTTAGACGCCGCCCACGTGCGCTGACGTCAGTTCTTCTTTTTTCCGCGCCAGTAAGCGCCGATCCGGGAAGAGCATACCCTTTTAGTCACTTTTTGACTAAACTTTTTTGAACTCTTTTGGTTCCATTCTCGTCGACCTCGACTCTGGTGCCGATAGGGATGCCTGGCTTCAAAGCTTGTGCCTCCTGTCACCGACTGATGTCGGTCACGGACCACCACCACCGGTGCCTCTATTGCCTTGGGGCCGACTACGATGCCGAGTCGTGCCTCGACTGCCGGGCCTTGACTCCGAAAGCTAGGCGGGAGCGGTCCTGCAAGCTGCTCGAGTACCGATCGTCGGGGTCCAAGTCTTCGAGATCCGGTAAGTCGAAGCACAGCAAGAAGTCGAAGAGGCGACATCGCTCTTCTGGCTCCCCTCGCCGGTCGCGCGACTCGGCTGAGGGTTCGGGTGGCACCACCTGCACGGCTCCGTTGGAGCCGCAGGAGTCCCGTCTGAACCCATACCCTCCGGTCCCTGGGTCTGACACGACTCCGGCAGAGATCAGAGACTTTCTCGTGGCCATGAGGAGCCTGGCTCTGCCATCGACACCTGCCGGCGCGCCTTCGGGCCCCACAGGCTCGACTGGGAGGCCTAGCGAGCCGGCGGCTCCGGCCCCAGCGCCGTCGTCGACTCCGGTCCCGACGCCGCAGGTCCCCCAGGCCTGGATCCCAGTCGGCGCCGGTCGACCTCACGACCCCTCCGCCGGTGCTGACTCCTCCGGTGCCACCCCCGGCGCCGCCTTCGGACGATGCCGTTCGCCGGTTTAGTCCCGGTCCGGGCCCGGCGTCAGACCGGCGCCGATGGGTGGCAATTTCATCTTCCGCCCGGCTCCGATCATTCCACCTGTATACCAGGAATCAGATGACGGTGACGACTGGGAGAGGGGTCTGAGGACCCTCTGGCCTGGCAGGGCCAGTTATCTCAGGACTGGGCAGACGAACTGGGGGAACTCCGAGCGAAGGTGCTACATTTTCTGTGGTGCTGCGCAAGGCGGCCGAAGCCCTTGGGCTGGAGCTGCCTGCTGTGGCCGTGAGGACTTATCTCCTCACTGAAGTGCTCCAACCATCAGCAAGCTCCTCGGAGCCTCCGCTGCAATTTTATGAAGCACTGATTGACGTTCTGAAGGGCACCTGGTCCAAGCCCTCCACAGTTCCTCCTGTGGACCGGAACGTGGCCCGGCGAGGTGGTACAGGGGGACAACGTGCCGGTCCGTCCACATCTACCCCAGCAGCATCTGCCTCAAAGCCCTCCTAGTCCGAGCTTTCAGGCCCATTCCACGCCAGTGGGTGGCAGAGTTCGCCATCACCTGCTTCACTGGCGTACCATCACATCAGACAGGTGGGTGCTGCAAATCGTCCGAAGGGGCTACTCCCTCCCCTTTGAGGTGACCCCTCCAGCCATGCCACCTCAGTGCCACCGAATTTCGGGGGATCACTTGCAACTTCTGCAGGAGGAAGTTACGGCCCTCTTGGCCAAGGGGGCCATTGAGCGCGTTCCTGGTCCAGAAGTAGGTCATGGTTGTTATTCCCACTACTTTCTGGTTCCCAAGAAGGGCAAAGGGGGCCTACGCCCTATCTTGGACCTCAGGAGCGTTAACGCCTTCCTCCAGAAGGAGAAGTTCAAGATGCTCACCTTAGCTCAGGTTGTGGCTGCTCTAGACCCTGGAGACTGGATGGTAGTGTTGGACTTGCAGGATGCTTATTTCCACATCCCCGTCCTGCCGGCCCATCGGCGTTACCTGTGGTTCACGGAGTATTTTCAGTTTACCGTGCTCCCCTTCAGCCTCACCAGTGCCCCTCGGGTGATCACCAAAGTGATGGCAGTGGTCGCAGCTCATCTGCGCAGATTGGGGGTTCCAGTCCTCCCCTATCTCGACGACTGGTTGCTGAAGGCAGGCTCGCCCCAGGCAGTTGTCTCCCACCTCCAGACTACGGCCGACCTCTTGCATTTGCTGGGGTTTATCATCAATGTGCCGAAGTCGCATCTGGTCCCTCCCAGAAGCTCCTCTTCATCGGAGCGGTTCTGGTCTCAGCGCAGTTCCGGGCCTATCCTCTGGAGCAGCGGGTCCGGGATATTCAGGCTCTGATTCCCATCTTTCGGCCTCTATCCCGGGTTTCGGTCAGTTTGGTGCTGCGGCTTCTGGGTCTGATGGCCTCCTGCATCCTGTTGGTGCATCACGCCAGATGGTGGATGTGGGCTCTGCAGTGGGACCTGATGTTTCAGTGGGCCCAGCATCGTGGCAACCTGTCCGACCATGTCTTGATCTCGGAGGGCACTGCAAGACAGCTTCAGTGGTGGCTCACGGACCGCGATTGGGTCAGTGGCAGATCCCTCTCCCTACCCCAACCGGAGCATGTAGTAGTGACGGATGCGTCCCTCCTGGGATGGGGGGCCACATGGGAGAGGCAGAGATCAGAGGCCTCTGGTCTCCGGCGGAGTCTCGGCTCCATATCAACCTTCTGGAGCTGAGGGCGATTCGGCTTGCACTGAAGGCATTCCTTCCCTCTGTCTGGGGAAGTGTAGTGCAGGTGTTCACAGACAACACCACCGCCATGTGGTATTGCAACAAACAGGGGGGGGTGGGGTCGTGGACCCTTTGTCAGGAGGCTCTGCATCTCTGGACATGGCTGGAACATCAGGGCATCACTCTGATGGTTCAACATCTGGCGGGCTCTCTGAACGCCAGAGCAGACGAACTCAGCCGCCGGTGCATGATGGATCACGAATGGCGTCTAAACTCGGACGTGGCGCAAGGCCTCTTTCGGCTGTGGGGAGAGCCTTGGTTAGATCTATTTGCCACCGAAGAGAACGCGCAATGTCAGCAGTTCTGAGCGTTGGAGTTTCCAAGGCGGCACTCGCACGGAGACGCTATTCGTCGTGAGTGGAGTTGCGGTCTGTTGTACGCCTTTCCGCCTATACCACTTCTGCCCAGAGTGCTGAAGAAGATCAGGTGCGACCGGGCCCAAGTCATCTTGCTGGCTCCGTATTGGGCACGAAGATACTGGTATTCCGAGCTACTCAGTCTGTTGATCGATCCCCTGATACGACTGCCTCTTCAGGAGGACCTTCTGTCGCAGCAGCAGGGGCCGGTCTTCCACCCGAACCTGTCTAGCCTCCACCTCCATGCATGGAGATTGAGCGGCAGCAGTTGATGCCATTTGACTTGCCTCCTGAAGTCTGTAATGTTATTCTGGCAGCCAGGTGTCCCTCCACAAAATCGGTATACGCCTGTAGGTGGAACAAATTTGTGGCATGGTGCACAGCAAAGGCTGTGGATCCCCTTTCCGCCCCTCTTTCTGAGGTTCTCCTCTTTCTACTCTCTCTGGCCCAGCAGGGCTCTGCTCTGGGCATCCTTTAAGGATATCTTTCAGCTATTTCTGCTTTCTTGTGGCTTCCTGATCAGCCTTCTCTTTTCAAATCCCCTGTTGTTTCTCGATTCTTTAAGGGCATTACTCACATGTTTCCTCCTGTCCCTTTCGTAATGCCTCAGTGGGATTTGAATCTGGTATTGACGTTTCTGATGTGCGCTCCCTTTGAGCCACTTCATAATTGTCCCCTTCGTCTGTTGACGCTTAAAACTGCTTTCCTGGTTGCCATCACCTCTGCTAGAAGGGTGAGTGAGCTCCAGGCTCTCTCTTCTAAACCTCCTTTCCTTTCTGTCCATCCGGACAAAGTAGTTCTCAGGACTCGTCCTTCCTTTCTCCCTAAGGTGGTGACTGCCTTTCACATCGGACAGTCTGTTACGCTGCCCACCTTCTTTCCGCCTCCGCATCCCTCGAAAGAGGAAGAGAGGCTCCACCGTCTGGACCCAAAACGGGCGCTGTCCTTCTATCTGGACCGCACCAAACAGTTGCGGGTGGATGACCAACTCTTTGTTGGCTATGTGGGCGCTAAGAAGGGGCAGGCGGTGCACAAGCGAACCATCTCTCGATGGGTCGTTTTGTGTATCAAGGCCTGTTACTCCTTAGCTAAAAAGGAACCTCCTGTAGGGCTGAGGGCCCATTCCACTTGGGCTACATCGGCGACCGCTGCCCTGGACCGGGGAGTCCCCTTGCAGGACATTTGTCAGGCAGCAACGTGGGCCTCTCTGCACACGTTTGCCAAACACTATTGCCTGGACAGCCAAGTCCGGAGAGATGGCTTCTTTGGCCGTTCTGTTCTCCAGAACTTTCTGGTGTGATCTTGGTTCGCAGGCTCACCACTGGGGTTGGTATTGCTGGGTATCTATTCTAAGGTGAGGAATCTAACTAACGTGTTTCTTTCTGATGAACAAGTTACTTACCTTCGGTAATGATATATCTGTAAGTAACATTAGTTAGTTAGATTCCTCACCGACCCACCCATCCTCCCCGTTCTGCAAATCGATATCTAGGGTTGAGGTCATCCCTTTCAGGGCCCTAGAATTGTTTGGCACCAGTGTCGGTCTCTTGCATGGCTTTGCGTTCCTGGCGCGGAAAGCTATGTACAAGAACTGACGTCAGCGTGCGAGGGTGGCGTCTAAGTACTCCGACGACATCATCCTGGCGATCACGACGACGGACGCGGAGCTGCAGACGACGCCTAGCGATGCGCAAGGGTATTGCTGATGAAAAATCTTTCCAGATCCAGCCTGACGCTTGGGGATATTCTAAGGTGAGGAATCTAACTAACTAATGTTTCTTACAGATATATCGTTACCGAAGGTAAGTAACTTGTTCATCACGTTCAATGAAGGTGAGACAATTCCTATCGCATTCAAATCTCTTCTGTACGCTAATGGTGAAAATCAATTTGCAGCAGCAGAAAAAATTCTGACAGCAGTACAGACTGCTGTAGTGAGAGAAAGAGCACTAGCACAGGGGAAACGCATCATTGTTGTAACTCCGATACTGCCTTTAGAAGCAGTAACTAAAGGCAGCATTCCAAATGCAAAGGCACTGCATCCACGTTGGATACAATGGGCTAATTCTCTCACTGCAACAGATGTAGAATACGGATACGATCCAAGACTTAGAACACAAGCATTCCTGCAATACGAACAAGAATACCCTCTACCGAATGAAATCTTGCCTCTAGATCAGTACGAATACATCATTTACATTGACGGACCTGCTCAACTCGCCAAAGGAAGTGAACAGCAGTATAGCACTGCATGCCTGATAGTGAAAGGTCGGATGCGGTATGGTAAGTTCCACCCAAGCAATACGACTACACAATCTCTAGGAGATTGTACCACGCAGCTGGCAGAACTAAAAGTCCTGATACCAGCACTACAGTATATGGATCGGGAATTCCCGACACTGATTGTGTGTGATTCGTTTTACTGTGTGTAATCTTACAATGAATATCTTTACTGCTGGGGCCAGAATGGGTTTAGAAATGCTTAGGGAGGCACGATAAAACATAAATTGTTATGGGAATAAGTGGCAAAGCTGAAAGCATGCCTGCCACAGGCTCAAGTTATTCAGACCTTGAGTCATCATCTTATGTTGGCATACACATTGAAGGGAATTCACTGGCTGATGAAGCCGCCAAGGTGACAGTGCGAACTGCTGCCGTTGCCGCAATCACTTGCTCACACACAAGAATAGACAGAGATATACTAGTAGCTATCAATGCCTCAAAAAAAGGCTCACCTGTCCTGCCAAAAGGCATTCCTCTCAAGTACTCCTATAAGTTAGATGTGCATAACACACTGTAAGCTCAAATTCCAGGAGTGGGGGATAGAGTCATACCAAATAAAGATTGCAGATTAGGTTGAATTATAGCTGCACACGAGGTTCTGGGCTCCGCACACTCGGGAGTCACTGCAACAACTTCATTATTGAAACAGCATTACTGGTGGTCGAGGCTGACAAAACAAACAAAGGGCTATGTCCTTACGTGCGATATTTGCCAGCAGTTGAAGGGTTCCACCATTCACAAGCCACCACAAACACCATTACTGATTTCAGACAGACCTCTCACATGTGTCTATTTGGACCACTGCGGCCCCTTAAATTCTGACGGGGCTCATAAGAACATCTTAATGGCAATGGATTCATGTTCTAGATTCCTATGGGTTTGGCCCCAACGCTCAGCTGGCGCTCAAACTGTTATAAAGGATTTGCAAGTCTTCATTGGGACAAACACAATTGGCACGTTACATTGCGACTGTGGTCCTGCGTTTAGCTCTAGGGCTTACAAGGAAGTCATGGAAGGTATGTGCGTGACCATGTTGTACTCCTACCCCTACCATCCCAAGGGAAATTCAGTTGTGGAGAGGAAAAACTGCAACGTAAAGCAATCCTTAACAACAAGGGTATTAGGCGGAGGTGGTACATGGTTCAATCACCTATATGAGGTCCAGAGGGAACTGAACAACATGCCAAGAAAATGCTTAGGAGATCGTACCCCTTATGAAATCCTTTTTGGGACAAGAATGTGGGTACCTTATCTTGATTGTGCCAGCACAGTGGCGGATGGAAAACCATTTGAACTGAATGACCGTCTGGCTGTTTTACAGGAACTCAATTAATTCTGAGCGTTAGAAAACAGTGTGCAAGTCAAACGTACCTCCACTGGGGAAGTGAAACCAGTTCCGGCAGGACCTGCCTGGGTCCCGAAGATTGGGGACCGGGTCTGGGAAAAGATCATGGACAGAATAGAGTTTGGGCCATCTTACAGAACAGCTGTATCTGTCCTAGCGGTAGTGGGAACAAGAATAGTACTTCTTCCGCCTCTTGCCGGCAAAAAAGAAAAAAGATTTGTCTCCATTGATCAGATCAAACCGCATCATGTGGCCGATCTCAACAGTAGGCCGCTTGGGGTCCTGAATAGCCGCTGACCTCCTCTTGCTACTATACAAGAAGTTCAGATGGAAAGACTAATAACCTTTCAAGACTCACCTACACAATGTGAAGGAGTAACAAATAATGGAGTACAAATCACACCAGTTGAAATTGAAAAGCATCAAGAAGAAGCAACAATGCAAGTTGCAATTTGGCCCAACAATGATGGCTAATTGATGTGCCTTCAAATGACACATCTGCAAGTTCTACAAAACCTGCGGAGCTACCGAAGATAGATCAAAATGAGTCTGGCTACTTCATCAACTTTGATGAACTCTCTTCAGATCCAAGTGAACCTGATCAAATGCAACCGACTTCAAAGAAAGAAAAATTTCGCCAATTCTATCTTTTGCTCAAAAAGACTTACTTAGTGCCACCTTGGTTGCATATTTCGTACACAATAGGGGTGGTATACCTGTTAATTTGGACTGACACAGTGACTGTCTTTTTTGTGCTCCTGAACAGGCATTATCTTCCAGAACGCTCTGCAGTACAATCTGTGAACTTGGTCCTGAAACCACAAACGTCATCACACCATGAACAAATAGACTTGTCCCTGGTGAACATTACAGCAATTCCAATACTGGATGGTATAGTTTGGGATAAAGTTTCTTATGATGTATATGGCTCCACTGAACATTTGAAAATTCCACATATGTTTAAAATTACTTTAAAAGATTTCATTACCCCCAATACACTATCTGATGATTGGGACATTGAGACTGTAAAGACAATGCTCACAGATTTAGAACAATCTGCTGCATTTTCTTACAGGGAATTGTACGAGGGTAAAACTTACTACAATACCATGTTTTGTTAGCAACATTATGGTCATTAATTTTTGCATAGAGCAAGTGTACCATGCACTGCTAACATTTACCATCAATGGGAACATTGCCCAACACCACCAAAAGGTAGTTCTGCCACATTCACACAGAAATTCGCATACTTTTCAGGAATCAATACATCAGACCCAGAATCAATTTCCTACAAACTTGCACAGACTACTACAACTGCGAAGAAGATTATGCTGACTAATATTAAACTGATATATTTAGCACCTTTTATCTCCCAACTGTCTATACAGAGTTTCGACTACTGGAGAGACACCATAGACACAAAATCGATCTGGGGGACAAGAGAGTGGCAGGTTCAGGGAACTGAGGCTTTATTTAGCGCTTGCTCATACCACTAGAGATGATTTTCCTGAACGGAACAGTGCAACAGACTACCTGTTATGGGTTTGCAAAAATCACAGACCTGAAAACACCAAGCATCCCTTCACCCACACCTATTAATGTTTTCACGAATAACACACTAACAAGTGAAGGGACACATGGTACAAGTACATATAATTTGTCATCTCTCGATTGGAAGGGTTGGTTGGTTTGGCCAGTAGACACAAATATGTGTAATTCAAGATTCAAGGGTACAATCGAAAGGTTTAGTATCCATAGGCCCGACTCACGCTATGTACACATAGACAACCCAGGGGTAGTGACTTCCTATAGTGTCAGGAAGTGGTGCCAAGATTGGCTAAAGACCTCAACACTATCAAGGGCGAAACAACACTTATCCCTTCTGTCAGACAACATGGATCTTAGGGATTTCTTGTTAGGTCCCAAGAAACCACGTAGGAAACGCTTCTTGTATACCATCTACAATGAACTATGGAAAATCTAGCAACAGGAAGCTGCTGAGAGACTTTGTGAAATAGATAGATTTAACCTAGAAAAGGCCTTAGCTGTGGTAGACAACGACAAGACCACACTCTTGTCTTGTATTTATTCACTGGGCAACATTGTGTCCTCAGCTATCGACATAATGGAACAAGATTTGTCTATTTTACAAATTGGGCAATCGCAGCTACGCGCTATTATGCTTCTATGCTGGACGCTTCAATAATTATGTTCTGGCCACGTTCCATGGCGATACATTAAAGACACAATCTGTTTCCGGCTTACAATCTGACCGACAGACAATTGACCGTGGCACGCAGAGATGCAAAGTACACCATGTTGCTCATTCAAAAACAAGAGAAGTTACCTTTTACTGTAGCAGAAAAACCGTCTACGGAATGGTTAATCAATGGGTAACAGCCAATCATTACATTCCAATTCCAGTGCTTCCTTAAATATTACCCAGTAGGCAGGCATGCAGCATTGGGCGAAGGGTACATACGAGAACCTTGGGAATTACTGTACATAAATAGGTGCAGGAACAAAGACAAGGATGTTTTGTGAGTGGTTCTAACTGTGAAAAGGCCTTCAGTGGGTCTTTAGTGTGTAAAGGAATATCGCTGCACGGTGCATGTAATGCGTCAATAGCGAACTTGTCCTGCTACCTGAGGGGTTCCCCAGCTGCCACAATTCATCCGGTTTTTGAGTTACTTTCAAATGGGAGTTACTTGATGCTGAATGACCAAGGCAGCTGTGGTATGACTCCCGGCATTGCTTATCTAGTCACCGTCAACTCCAGGGTTATTTGTTGTAAGCAAGTATTGTTTCCCCCAGCTCGCACAGTTAGGGAGGCACCACTGTGGCCTTCACTGAAAGTATCCCAACATAGGGTTTGATTCTCTGAGCAGATTGAAGCCATGCTGTTTCAGCATAATGTAGCCTAAACTTCAGCGCAAGATACTTTTGATCTCCAAGTGGCAAGGTCTTCGGCAGGGATACAGGCTTTGGTTCATACAAACTTCCCTGGTCCATCGTATCTTTAACATGTCTGATACAAGTGGTATCGTACACTTATTTAAGAGCATTGGATCAGGTCTATTAACCACCTTTCAAACGATTTTTGGAGTGATTCCATCTTTAATACACTCCGTACTTGGAATCGTTTTTGGAGGGCTTCCTTTGGTCCTGCTTTTGATAGCAGGCATCTGATTTTACTTCCATTGCTTTGCAATGGATGTCAGCATCACTCAAGACATGGAGAGAGCACTGCTGGATCAACGTTGTCATGAGCAATTGATGTTCTTAATAGGGTTACCTCGGCTTCAAGAGCTGAGTGAGCATTGGTTCCTGTCTTTTGGACCGGTCTGGCTTGACTGCATCGTACCAGTATTCCGCTGCCTCTTTTGCGGATTCGTACGCGTGTTGGACCTCTGTCTAACACTACCATCGGTTGCGCCGCTGGACATAGACATGCTCCTGGTGCCTTTACGGGCCCAAGTGCACAGTTGTCCACAAATTCCCATGTTGATGATTGCATTGCTAGAGCCTCCATGGGACGCTTCAGCTCCTGTTGGACTGGAAAACGGCTCTGCAACGGATGTGCAAACATCAGTCTCAGGCACGCAGGCATCTACTTCTTCCCCGACAGCTGCCGTGGGAAACAGCGATGACCACCTCTGCTCACTTGATATCACACTGGAGGTACTGGAGGGACTGCCTCCTGCGGATGTCATGTACAGTGATGTGGAGTCTTCAGCGCAGGATTCTTAAACAATTTTGCCTTTCCTCTGCTGGGAACTGTTTGGGCAATTTTTAAACATGTACCAAATTGAAGGTCAAACAAGCTTTGTTTTTCTTCTCTGCTCTGAACATAGTGGCTTTCAAGGTGCTCGGAAAATCAATGACATTATATTCAAAATATAGAGGACTTTTTATGAACACATTTTAGGGAAGAATACCTTTCATATCGACCTTTTTATGGATGCTTTTTAAAGACTTTTTAAGTGCTTTTTAATATGCTTTTAATATTAAAGATTTTGTTTTATATTATGCCCTTTTTAGCATTTACTATCATTTACTATCATTACTTAGCTGACCTTGTTGACCTTTTATGAGGAGTGGGTGTCATGTCCTTTAGGTTAGTCCCATCATGTACACACCGATTACATACATTGTGTTCCATCCATGCAACATAACGGTCTCACACAGGTGACCTTTTACCTAGTAGCTAACTTCTGTCTCTTCGACAGCAGCTTCTTGGTACCATATCTTAATCTCTATATCTGACGTAGATAAACATGTCCCCAGGCACGGTAGATTTATTCTGTACAAGGGTCACAACTTTTTTTTATCCATGGCTAACAGCCAGCTGTGCATGATCATATTTGTTTAGAAAAGGATTAGCAGGGTATTAGCGAATGTTTTCAAAACAGATTGATGCTAGAAAACCCCCGGAGTGACCACTTTAGTATAAAAGACCCTCACTCCCTCTTACAAAAGCAGAGGAGAATTCCTTACAGGCTGGACCTAGACTCTGCAGGCTGTTCCTTCGACAGGCAGAGACCTGACATCCCTTGCTAGATGCCATCCTCGATGCATAAACGGCGTCCTTCATTCAGAACCCTCAAGTGAGGGGTTAGTACTTCCCCGGGGGATTCTTGGCGCTATTAGGACAGATCCTAACACTTACACATACATGCTTCACCTACACAGCTAGGCACGGTTAGGTAGGCTACGCATCGTAAGAGCACGCCAATGTTATTGTTTTATATAATATGCTTTTGTTCATCTTACTAGCACTATGGTAGAAATGTATCTACTTTTTCCGATATTGGTACTAGCAATTACATTTGTTTGATCCTGTCTTTTGCTTGTCGTAGCTAACATGTTTCATACTAGACTGACGCTAGGCCAATAAATAATTATTGAAACTGTTCCCATTGTCATTCTATGTAGTCTGAGAAAAAGCAAGCACAAACGACTGAGCGAAAGATACCCTATTGTTTCCACGACACCTGAGGAATCAGGGTTGTCATGTTCAGTGATTGCCAGAAACGACATACACCGCTGTAGAATACAGGGGGGTGATAGTAGCACCAAAGAGCTTGCTGGTCTAACGGCTGATTCATCCTGTGGGGGTGTCCGGAGTTTTTCTGCACACCAAACCCTCAGTTTAGGCCATCCAAAACTTGCAGGTCCTGAGGGATCCTAGGAACTACACGACAACACACACCTAGTACACGAGAGACCACAAAACACTCAACACATACACAGCCCCACAGGCACCTGCACCCTCAACACACACAGCAGACATATCCACTGCCTCTCCCTCCCAAACTTCAACCCCTCCAGAACATCTCACCCATTTTCCCCCGAGAGGATGTCCTGTTTACCCTTGCCCTACTGCCCTCCATGCCCCAAACCCCAACTCAGGAGACTAACCCTAAAAAACAGAAACCCTCCCTTCAGAAAACCAAACCCATCCTATTCCAATCCCAAATGTTCAGGTAAAAAAGGAAACAAGCTCCCCTGCCAAAACCCACCCCTCTTTCACTCCAAAGCCCACACGTTCAGATAGAAAAAAGGAAAAAAGGCTTCCTACCAAAACCCAAACCACCCTTCCCCTCCCAAGCCCAAAAGTTCAGATTGCAAAAATTAAAAAGACCCTCTGCCAAAACCCAACCCCCTTCCCCATCTAAGCTCAAAACCCTGTACCGACCCCACACCACCCCCTCCCATGTAAGATGTAGAGGTGCCTGCTCTTCCAGATAGATGCCCCTTTTGAGGAGGTTCCCATGGCAATCCCTTAGGAAGCAAGTTGTTGTGGCAGTACACAGGAGTGCAAGAGACTAATTGACTTTGAACTGGCAGTCTGACAATTTATTTTAGGGAATTATCTCAGTTTTGCAAATATATTGTTTTATTTTTACCAAGTTAGTTGTTCCAATAATATTAATTCACAATTATTATGCTATTCTTTGTAAGTCCGATTTTCTGAAACAAGATCACAGCACTTCAGTTCTGTGGCAATTGAAAAGGAAACAGGTAGTGGTATTGCTTACAGTCAATTCCGTCTGCAATAGTGCGTCCTAGATCAGCAGGATCAGGGTCACAAACTGGTAGATCAGGTTTATGGCTGTGAAGGAGAGTAAATGTGGGTTTGTACTTTATTTCTGCCCCAAACTGCCAACTCAGGTGTGGAGGCTTGACTGCCACAGTCATGTCGGCTGAAAGGCACATTGTGATTGGCCGGGCAGTGAATGTGGCAGACCTCTCTCCGACAGCTGCTTTGGTCTCTTGAGCTGTCGACATGGGCAAACATGCCTGGTGGAGTCAGCAGGACCGCGCCGGTTTTTACTCTGTCAAACTGCCTGCATTGTAATAGATCAGACGGAGCTCCAGGTAGGTGGGCAGGAAGACCTAAAAAAAAGAGCGCTCTGTCGTGGTTCTGCCAACTTCTCAATGAGGTCCTTAGTCAACAGTAGGACATGTTACGGGAGGAAAGGAAGCATCACAGGAAGCTGGGTGGGGCTCCCCACGAAATGTCTGACAGGAACAAAATCGGGCAAGATGGGTAGATTGGTACAAATCTCACTGGGTGATGTGGTAAAACTGAATTATCTAGGGACATTGTTGTTAGGTGCTAAAAGGTCACCATAGGAGATCCTAAAAAGAGAGCTTACCTTTGATACAGACAGCATCCTGGTCTCTTTGTTTGGATGGTGCATGGACAGGCTGAGATTGGCTTGATTTTGGTATAAATTCCGCGTGTTAATATTGCTCCCACTACACACTTTTATTGTGTGTTTGCGCCATTGTCCTACTAAAATATGAAACGAGTAGGAGAGTGAATGTGATTATCCAGAGGAGTGTGTGTATAGTGTTAATGTATATAAACACTGTTGATATATATTTGCGTTGGCATCTTTCTTTTCCACAGGAAGCCTCTGAAGTAGATATGATATATGAGCAAAGGTATTTCTACCTCCTGCCTTTTGGGGTACAGGTACAAGATAACGGTATATATCACCTCCATGAGATAGAGAAGATGATGGGCCAAAACAACTCAGAATCTAGAATAAACAAGGACTAAGGTAATTACCTAGGAGTGTTAAGGAACTTATGTAGAGGCCCTCTCTCAACTATGTACAGAGCTTTTCCACTCACACAGGGCTGTTGCTCTCTAGCTACTCTTGTTCAATCAATCAATCAATCAAAACATTTATAGAGCACGCTACTCACCCGTGAGGGTCTCAAGGCGCTGGGGGGGGGGGGGGGATGAAGCAGCTACTGATCGAACATCCAGGTCTTAAGTCTCCTGAAGGTCAGCAGGTCCTGGGTCTGTCACAGGTGGATGGGGAGGGTGTTCCTTGTCTTGGCGGCGAGGTGGGAGAATGATCTGCCGCCAGTGGTTGTTCGGCAGAAGTGTGGGATGGTGGCGAGGGCGAGGTCAGCGGAGCGAAGCTGGCGTTTCGGGTGTAGAATGTGAGTCGTTCTTTAAGGTATGTTGGTCCGGCACTGTGGAGTGCTTTGTGGGCGTGGGTGAGGAGCTTGAAGGTGATCCTCTTGTTGACTGGGAGCCAGTGCAGGTCTCTCAGGTGGGCGGTGATGTGGCTGTGGCAAGGGATTCCGAGGATGAGGCGTGCGGAAGCGTTTTGAATGCGTTGAAGTCTTTTCTGGAGTTTGGCCGTGGTTCCCGCATAGAGGGCATTGCCGTAGTCCTGCCTGCTGCTGACGAGGGTTTGGGTGACCGTCCTTCTGGTTTCGGTGGTGATCCATCTGTAGGTCTTGCGGAGCATGCGGAGGGTGTTGAAGCAGGAGGAGGAGACAACGTTGACTTGCTGGGTCATGGAGAGCGTTGAGTCCAGGATGAACCCCAGGTTGCGTGCGTGGTTGGTGGGTGTCGGGGCTGCTCCCAACGTGGCCGGCCACCAGGAGTGGTCCCATACGGAGAGGGTGCAGTCAAGGATGAGGACCTCCGTCTTGTCAGAGTTCAGTTTCAGACGGCTGGTCTTCATCCACTCTGTGACGGCCTTCATTCCCTCCTTTGCCGGTGGCCGGGTCCTTGGTGAGGGAGAGGATCAGCTGGGTGTCGTCGGCATACGAGATGATGTTGGGGTGGTGCGCTCAGATGATGTTGGCGAGTGGGGCCATGTAGATGTTGAAGAGGGTCGGGCTGAAGGATGAACCTTGGGGTACACCGCAGGTGATCGTGGTGGCTTCTGATCTGAATGGGGGGGAGACAGAATCTCTGGGTTCTGCCGGTGAGGATCCAGTTCAGGGTTTTGTCTCGGATCCCTGCGTCATGGAGGCGTGTGCGTAGGGTGTGGTGGCAGATGGCTTAGAGGTCCGGGAGGATGAGGGTCGCTGTTTCGCCATTGTCCAGCATGGTCCTGATGTCATCGGTGGAGGTGATGAGGGCGGTTTCGGTGCTGTGATTGCTGCGGAAGCCAGATTAGGCGGGGTCCAGGATGTTGTTCTCCTCCAGGAAGTGGGTTAGTTGTCTGTTGGCGGTCTTCTCAATTACTTTCGCCGGGAACGGGAGCAGGGAGATGGGTCGGAAGTTCTCGAGGTCCTTTGGGTCCGCCTTAGGTTTCTTGAGAATGGCGTTGATCTCGGCGTGTTTCCAGCTCTCCGGAAAGGTGGCTGTCTCGAAGGAGCTGTTGATGATCTTTCAGAGTTGGGGTGCGATGATGGAGCTTGCTTGGTTGAAGATGTGGTGGGGGCAGGGGTTGTAAGGAGAGCCGGAGAGGATGGTGTTCATGTTTTTGATGGTGTTTTCGTTGTTGACGTGGTTCCAGGAGAGCAGGAGGTCGGAGTGTTTGGTGGGTGTTGGGTCGGGGTGTCGGCGTCTGTCGTCTGTGTCTGGGTATCGAAGCTGTCGTGGATGTCTGCGATCTTGCGGTGGAAGAAGGTGGCCAGGGAGTCACAGAGTTCATGCGACGGCGGGATGTCATTCGTGCTGGAGCTGGGGGAGGCGAGTTCTTTCACGATGCTGAAGAGCTCTTTGCTGTTGTGTGCATTGTTGTCAATGCAATCCTTGAAGGAGGTCCTTTTGGCAGATTAGATGAGTTGGTGGTGCTTGCGTCTGGTGTTCTTGACGGCTGCGCGGTTGTCTGGTGTTCTTGAGGGCTGCGTGGTTGTCTGGTCTTGACGCCACTGCTTCTCAATTCTTCGGCAGGTTAGTTTGGAAGTCTGGAGGTCGGCGTTGAACCAGATGGCTCTCGTGTCGGTGTGCCTGTTGGAGGGTTTCCTGATAGGAGCGAGGGTGTTGGCGCAGTTGTCGATCCATTGTCTGAAGTTGTGGGCTGCTGCGTTGGTGTCAGAGGGCTCGGATGGAGGGTCTCGGGCAAGAATGATGAGGAGCTGGTCTTAGGTGACTTTGTTCCAGCTGCAGTGTGCGATTCGTTGTGGTTGGATGTGCGCGGTGTTTTTTTCGAAGGAGAAGTGGATGCAGTGGTGGTCGGTCCAGTGGAGTTCGTGGTGTGGCTGAAGGTGACGTGGTTGCTGGCGGAGAAGATGTGGTTGAGCGTGTGTCCAGCGGAGTGGGTGGTTGTTGAGACGAGCTGTTTAAGTCCGAGGTTGGCTAGGTTGTCGATCAGGGTTGTGGAGTTGCTGTCGTCGGCATTCTCGAGGTGGAAGTTCAGGTCTCAGAGGAGGATGTAGTCTGTGGAGGCGAGGGCGTGCGTGCTGATGAGGTCTGCGATGGAGTTTCTGAACTGTGGTCAGGGTCCCGGGGGTCTGTAGACAAGGATTACTCTGAGGGTGGTGTTCTGATCGACGTGGATCTGGAAGTGTAGGTGTTCGGTCATGCTGAGGGAGTCTTCGATGTTGGTTGAAATTCTGAAGGTGTTCCTGTGGACGATGGCGATTCCTCCTCCTGGTTTGTAGTTTCCGGGGTGGCTATGGGTATGTCGGGTGCCGAGGAGGCGTTCATCCAGGTCTCCGTCAGGAAGGCGACATCTGGAGAGGATGAATCAAGAAGGTCCCAGAGTTCGACGGCGTGCTTGTGGACTGCACGGGTGTTGAGTAGGATGCATCTGAGACTGTTGTGGTGAAACCTTGACCTCGGGGCCAAGGCCAGCACCCTCCCCAGCAGCTCCGCCTCACTGATCACCGCGCCAGTACAGAGACCTTCGACTGTGCAGGGTTTGTGCCAGCAGCCTGTCCCAGCGCCTCAGGTCGCCTGTGTGCCATCCGTAATCTCCCGCTACCGCGCTCTCTGACCAATCCCTCTGCAGCCCCTGCTGAACTAATCTGTGTTCTTGCCTTCTGTTTATTTTAATTTAATTATTGTCCCCTCACCACTGTCTGCTATTTTCCCTCGCTACTGCCCGTGTTTTCCCGCCGCTGCTGACCATGCGGCCCCGCCCCCTACTCAGCCCCGCTCCCGCCTCCCGACCTCTGCTCCCGCCCCCGAAGGCGTGCCTAAGGCAAGCCCGTCTGTGCCCGTCCGCGCCTGGACCGTGCCCAGCGCCAGACCCCCTTGCCCCCGTGTGCGCCAC
This sequence comes from Triturus cristatus, assembly GCF_964204655.1. Taxonomy (NCBI): domain Eukaryota; kingdom Metazoa; phylum Chordata; class Amphibia; order Caudata; family Salamandridae; genus Triturus; species Triturus cristatus. The sequence continues at coordinate 564,139,779 of NC_140588.1, forward strand.
GGCACCTGACGCTGCTACGACTCCAACACCCCCCACGCACTCCACGTGGTCTATGAATAGCAATACATACCAGGAAGACAGAAGAGTGTAGGTATCTAGGATCACTTTGTTTCTTTATACATCAAAAAAACATAGTATAGAATATAACTTCCTGAGTATCTTGGTTGTACTTAGGTAAGGGATGGAGACAAGTAGTTGCACACATGCTTCTTGACAGCATCGCAAAGTCTTCATAGATAGATTCCTATTGACTGCTGATGGATTTATAAACCTCTTCAATGGCACAGCAAGGGTTTTAGTGCCACAATGAAAGCAAAGAAAATGGTCCCTCAGGTAGTAATAGGCATTATAATTTGGGAATGTTTTGTCCAATATCACCTAGACCATGGTCATCACAGCACCTGCTGCACTATTTTTTTTCATATTCTTTTTATTGAACAGTTGTGACAGTACAGCAATACAGATTGCCAGGTCACAAAATATAACGATAATACAGTGGCACAGCAGTGATTGATTAAGACTTACAAATTGAAGAGCAGTTCCCTTTCACCATTAACTCGAGTGAAGATCAATTCCCACCCTCGCCCTTCGCAGTTCCTCCACTGGAGAAACACATAAATCACCCCTCAAACATTCCATTTAGCCCATTTTTTATCCCATTTCTTAGGACAGCCCATGTGCTTAAATACCTCTTTCTCTGCAATCATCGCACTGTCCATATCATTTGTCCATCTTAGATATATTGGCAAATCCCCAGTTCCCCAATTCTGAGCACCTGCTGCACTATTGATAGGTGTGCCCTGAAGTCTTTAGTTGAATGAACACTCAACAAATAATCGGATACAACAAATACAGCCAATAAACTCCTGACATGCAGCCTGATTCCGGACCCCGGCATCTGATATCATTCCTTCAGTGAATATGGGTGATGCAGGCCTATTCTGATTGGCAAGCTGAGGCATCCTAGATTTGGTTCTTTTTAAGGCCTGCGATTGCCTGAAAGACACAAAGGGCAGATTTACTACATTTTCACGCAACACAGCAACCAAAGCTTCTGTGTTGCGTAAAAGGGAGACAGCAGAACAGTGCCAAATCTACTCAAATATGGCATGCATATGTAAAGATGTCTACTGTGCTATTCTATTATTGTGCCTTTTATGTATGATAAAATAGAAATATTTATAAAAAATATATATATGGCACACATATATGGCACTGTTTCACTCTCCATCTGTGCTCCCATATTATAGCCTTCCTTATGCCAATGCACACACCCTTGCACCATAGTACAAGTGTGTATGCATGAAGCATAGGTTTTGTACAAAAAGGCTAACCTTCCTGCACAAAATATTATGCTTTGACAAGGTGTGTATGATGTCAAGCATAGTTTTTGTACTGGAAGGGTAACCTTCCAATATAAAATATTATGCTTTGACATTGTTTTCCATATTCCACACATTGTATGTGTGATGCGCAGTGCAGCACACATGCAAAATTCAAAATGTTTTCAGAAAAGAAAACGCTTCCCAAACTTTAATACTGCCTGAAAGAGGAGTATAGTTTTTTTTAGCAAACACCTGTCCACCTTTTTAGTAGATAAGGCTTTGCATCGAAATCCATTAGTGGTTGCTTGGAAATGCCTATGTACCACCCATAGAACTCCACTTTGATGCAATGTAGTACAGCTACTTTGCATTAGTTTAGAGCCACATTTCAACTTACATTTGGAAATGCATTGGAAAGTAAATCCCAATATGGTGTGTGCCACTTTTGAGTCACTTTTGTGGCACAAACCCCATTCAAAGTAGTAGGCAACTTCCCCCAGAGTGCAGAGCTGCTCCATATCCAAGTGGCTACGCAAAAGAAGTTGTTTCTCAAGAAGGGTACCTGGTGCCATTGTCTAAGGCTCTTCTCAGGTTGCAGGGTAGCTGTAACATCCTAGCACCCCACCTCTTCAACAAAAGCCGTATTTTGTGAGGAGTGTGGCAGAGAGATGCAAGTTCTATCATCTGGTGGACTGGTGAGTGGGACTTTTCTCTTTGTTATCTTACCAGTTACAGGCTAAACTGTCCCTCAGCAATGGCACAGCTTTGGTTATAAAGTGCAGTGATGCACCTCTTTATTGAGCTGTGATCCATTTTAGCGCTTTATCATTAGACCACATTAACAGAATGCTTGCAGCAGTTCAGATAAAAGTGCACGTTTGTTTTGCTGTGCACGAGCTAAACATGTTCACGTGTTTGTTCTCTTTCAGAAAATCATTTTAATTCAGATGTAATCATCATTGCCATGTGTTAAACTTGTTAAATAAAGTTTTTAATTTAATTTACAAGGCTATGTCTGTTGTGAACGTGCAGAATAAGCCTATTGAGCAATGTTTCATTTCATGTTCATTTCCAAGTTACATCATGTATTTTTTAACCAATCACGCTCATTTGGAGGCAGGCGATGTCTTTATTGTTTGTGAATTCATAATTTCATTGGTTGCTATGCAAAAGTAACATATTAGTACAGCCCAATTTCCTTAATGTCTTGCTATGAATTTGTGTGCTTCTAATGTCTGAAAACATTATAAAAAGATGTGTTGTTTTGTGTGAGCCTCGTCTTTGGTAGGATTTCTTAGAGCTGAATCTATGATAATATGCTGAGAGACTTTAACTTGGTGTGTGTATTTGATCGTTATGATCTGATTATGCTAGCTCTCTTAAGGACTGATTTCTATTTTCTGTAATGATTACTTTAGCTATTGAATAAATCTTTAAATGAGATTTCTGTCTCAAGCCTCTCCTGACTATTGACTGATGACTTATATTGAAAATGTTCCCTTTCCCTCAACTTAACTCCCCAGGATAAATTAATCTGGGCTCTTAACACCATCTATCCTACAGATAGCCTTTGTCACGGACAGTATAGTATACTGTACTACTATAGAATAAGCCCTTGCTCATGATTAGAGGGCTTTACTGTCAATTTCCAAGCTCTTTTTTGTGGGGTTCCTCCCTATTCTGTTTTTGCACCCCCTTGGAGCACAGCTTGTTTACTCTTGCTTTAAATTGTCTAGGATATAGCCTTCCACTGCTGAGGTCATGGAACTACTTTTTGATTTGTATTAATTCATGATTTGTTTTTTCACCCCATGTAAGTTTTTTTCAGAGTGTGGTTGTGCTCTTTACTTTGATCCCTCCTGACTCACCCCATCACTCCTCTTCCACCCTCACTCCCAATGCTCCTCCGTGACACAGCAGGCACCCAAAGGTGGTCTTGGTGATTTCTGGTTGTTCTCTGTATCCTGCCCCTCCACTCACGCCTGATGTTCCACAGTGCCATGCCAGACACCATTTAACAGCCTTGGTGCTGCCCAGGGCTCGAAGTTAGGGTAGATGTGCCATCTACCCACTATTTTCAGAGGGTACATGCCGTCTACCCTGCCGCAAAGCTACCTGCTTTCAGAGGAGTGCCACATTCCTTTCCTACTTCTCCCAGAATTCACAGAGTTATGCTGAACTCGTCCCGATGTCATTTTCTGACACTGGGACACTTTTAACTTTGTTTTTATTGACATTCTGCAATAAGAGAATAGCATACATTTACAGAAATCATACAAAGCCTCAATGTTACAGACCCTTGGTGGGCATAAGAACCCACAAATGCGTACTGAGTGAGGGTGCCCGGCCGCCTGGCTCTCGTTTATAGCCATGAGGTAGTCCATAGAGTCTCTGCGTAGTACGGAATTATATAAATTTGCATTTATACCACAATGTCTTATAAAGACAAGAAAAAACAGTCCCCCCCCCCCCCACCCCTGAACTGGTGTGCTTGAGACCCAACTCCCTTAGAGCACTGTACCCGGTAGGAAAGCAGGTGGAAATCATGATGCCAAGGCTGGTGGATCGGGGCCCGTAAGTCGCAGGAGGCGAAGGTATCTTGGGCAGGTAATCTCATTCATTTCAGAGGCTAGCAAAGATACTAGTGGGCACCATAGGTCATTAAATTTCGCTCCGGTATTAGTGAGGGAAGCCTGTATCCGTTCCATCCCTAAAATATGCCATAACCTGTGCAGCCACCCTGTGTGTGTCGGTTTGGTCGGTGTCCCCCAATGCGATAAGATGTTTTGGAGTGCTGCTCCCAACACCAACCCCATTTGCTTCCCTCTCCTAGATCGTAGTGGATATGTTAGAGGTTTGGGCAGGCCCAGCACTACATAGGCCGGGAACCGTGGGTTCTGCGTCTCAAACTGTAGGTCTACCTCGTCTAGGATCGTCGTCCAATAGGTAAATAGTTCCCTACACTCCCATAACAGGTGAACCAGCGTGCCCTCCTCCCCACATCCCCTCCAGCATATCGGGCTACGGTCGGGGTTTCCTTTATTGAGGCGAACCGGGGTCAGATACCAGTACGTGGCTATCTTTACCGTGGTCTCTCTGCTGGCGGTGCTACGAGCAGTGTGATTGGCTCGATAATAAATGTAATTCCATTCTTTTACTGAGAGGTCCCGTCCCAGTTCCCTCGCCTATCTCTGACCAGACGTGCTCGCTGTCGGAGCCGGGGGCCGCAATATATCACACAGCTCAGAGATCATCTTCTTATCGGTGTGTTTGGTTAGAAGCCAACGTTCATACTTTGTCAGCTTCCTGCTCACGTTCGGCCGCACGTCCGCGTGAAGAAGCCAGTGATGAAGCTGCAGGTAATGATACCTCTCTGTCTCCAGGAGGTCATAGTCTGACCGTAAATCCGAGAAGGGGATGATCCCGTCTATGTCAAAGAATTGTCCTGCCGCTCTACAGTCCATTTCCTGTCATCTCGTGAACGCCCTTCCGTCCATCCCCGGAGAGAAATCTTTGTTGTCTAGTAAAGGAGTCTTAGGCGAGGAAAAGGTTGTCAGACCCTTCTTAACGGCCACCCCATCCCAGACCCTGAGAAGTGTGTGTGTGATGGGTGAGCCCGCTAGATTTGGAGGCCAATCTGCTCTCTTGAGGAATGGGACCTTCCAAAGGGAGAGTTTGGCCAACGCCCTGTCCTGTAACAACCACCTCTTCTCAGAGTCCGATCTGCTCCATTCTACCAGATTCGTAACTGTGATGCTCGGAAATAATCCAGAATATTTGGGATCCCCAACCCACCTTCATTGGGCTGTAGGTAGCCTAGCTCTTTACGCCCCTGCCCAGACGAACTGTTGTATTGCTTGTAATTTCTGAAGAGTATCTGGTGGGGGCCAGATTGGCATTGTCTGAAAGAGATATAGTGCTTTGGGAGGATGGACATCTTAACTGCCGCCACTTGCCACAGGAGTGATAACTGATGGTGTTTCCATTGTTGGAGGTCCTTGAGGATCTGGGTGGTTAACTTGGCATAATTGAGCTTGACCGTCCGTGGCACCGATGATGCCAATTCCACTCCCAAGTATGGGATTGATGACATTGTCTGTATCCCTGCAGAGAGGGCTCTACCCGCCGCCAGGTTACTCCCATTCTGGTTCAACCAAAGAATCATGGACTTCCCGACATTGACCTGGAATCCCGAGACCTGAACGAAGGCCTCCAGTTCCTGCAAAAATGCCGGCACCGAGCGCGCTGGCGTTTCGAGGGAAGCGATGATGTCATTCGCATAAAGACTGATTGCATGTCTCTCCCCACCGAATGGGATGCCCAGTATGTTGGGGTGATCTCGTATCTTCTGAGCCAGCGGCTCAACATAGAGGAGAGGCGACAGCGGGCACCCCTGACGGATCCCCCTCTGAATCTCGAAGGGCTTAGATGATATCCCATTCACCTTTATAGTCGCCGTGGGCTTGCAGTAGCAGCTTGATACCCAGGCCCAGAACCTTTCCCCGATGCCAAAGTGGATCAGTGTCTTGTCCAAGAAAGACCAGTCCACTCTGTCAAACGCCTTCTCAGCATCGACCGACAATAGAAGAGCATCCATGCCGGTACGGTGGGCTTTGTCCAGCAAATGCAGAATGCGTTTGGTATTGTCACTGCTCTGTCTGTTGTGAATAAAGCCGGCCTGATCCGGTTCAAGGATGCCCGGCATGAGGGGACCCAATCTAGCCGCCAATACCCCCGTGAACAGTTTCAGATCCACATTGAGTAGTGACACCGGGCGATAGGATCCACATAGGAATGTATCCGTCCCGGGCTTGGGCAATACTACTATGGACGCTTCTAGCATCTCCGAGGGGATCGCTCCCCGGGCCAGTAAAGTAATTGAAAAGCCTAGTCAATAGCGGCGCCAGCACCTTGCAAAAGGACTTATAGAATCTGACAGAAAAGCCATCAGGCCCCGTGATTTCAATAGTTTGAGACGCAAGATTGCCCCTATCACCTCCTCCACCCGTATGGGGGCCTCCAACAATTCCGCGCTGCCCTGTTCTAGAGCCGTTATGTTGTCGTCCTGGAAGTAAGTTCCAATACCGGCACTTGAGGGGGGAGTTCTTTTGGTAAAGCTCGGCATAGAATGTTTGGAAGACCTTCGCTATCTCTTCATCCCCATCCACTGTCTCCCCTGAGCTCGTTCTGAGGGATTGAACTTTCGTCTGCATGGTGCGGGCCCTCAATTTGCTCGCCAGCATGCGCCCTGTTTTATCTCCCCAATATAGTAGGAGTCCCTGAGTCTGAGCGCCGCATATTCAGCCCTGTCCAAGTTGAGTCCGCTTATTGGGCCCGAGGCGCTTTCCACTGGGACACTTTTAAGCAGCACCTGCACGTTGTCTGCTTTTGTTCCGAGCAGCAACGTGAAGTCAAGGAAGGCGCTTATCAGATTCCAGCTTCGCCCATAGAAAAATCCAAAGTTAAGGGGCCATTAGACCTCTTTTTGTTGCAATATCTTCGCTGGGAACTATCGGGAGCCTAACACCTAGATGCAATGGAGGGGAAACAAAGGCTCACATCTTATCACTTTACAGGTACTTAAGAGAGAAATGCTTTTGACTTTGTTTACTCCCTGTATTTTAAGAGATATGCATACACTGTAAAAATGTCAGATGTGTTGATCACCCCAGTATTTACACAAATAACAATTAAAATACCACTATTTTGTTTTCTTTCCTTTATAGCGCTTTAGCACTACAGTAGTGCGGAAATGCTATAAAACAAAATAGTGGTATGTAAATTGTCATTTGTGTACGTGTGATGTAAGGCGCTCTAAGACCCTGCACTGGAATAACTAGTGCCACTACTCATCCCAATGCAGGGTGTCCGAGCACTTCACATCATACGTACAGATTATGCATTGACAATAAATCATATGTGTGTTCATCAATATAAAGGATGTGCTACTTAACACAGTGAGGGTTACAAGGTGTAGGAAACCCATGTCCGTCATGCCTCTCTGTGCTGTATTAGAAGTATTACAATTTATGAACTGCAAATATCAAAAGGATCTCTATCTTAAAAGCAGTAATCCACTTATCCATTTACATAAAATACAAATCTGTAATCTGTGTGTTACATAATGTGCTTTGCAGGAGACATATTAACCGTCTATTCTATTTTGATTCAAAACTAGACTAGGCAAAACAGAGATCCCCAGCAAATATGTCATCCTCCAGAGTTATCTTACGATAATTATTCATTCCTGAGATTTAGCTGGCACACAAAGATCTCTGCAGAAGGTGCCTTAACTGCATCAGATATTTTAAAATACAGACATTGCAACCAATTAAGTAGAACAGATTTACTGCCACGTTTCTGCTTGTTACCAATTTCTTTGTGGCAGGGTTTAAAAAAAACATAAATGGATAAGTTGAGGTCCAGATTTTGCGTTTGGTTTTGTCAATATTTTGGCACAACCTCAAAGCAAAATCTCATTTTTTAAATATTGTAACATGCTTAAATGTACTCATGATAGACCTGCTAAACATATGTGAGATCTAAAGGTCTGATGTCACTTCCTCTGAGGTCATGGGCTGTGTGGTCACTTCCTGTGGTGCCACATGCGATGTCACGAGTCGTTATGTCACGCACTGTGATGTCATGTGCCATGATGTCACTTGCATACTGCCTACCTTGGTTAGTCCCCCCCACTTCTTATATTTTTTAGGACTTGTGCCCTGAGAGGAAACGTGCATTTGAGCGGGTTGCCAAATACTGGAATTTTTTTTAATGACTTTGTGTTATTTTCAGGGTATTTGGCTGGAAGATTTTGTTGGCAACAATCTCAGTCAACGCAGAGCCGCCCTGTATGAAGTGTGACTGAAGCACTTGAAAGAGCAACTTTGTCATGCACATTTTAACACTAACCTGCCTCCGTTATTCACCTGCATTTGCAGAAGCTTCTATGCACATTCTCAGGTTAATGATAAACTGTTCACACAGTGATAGCATATCGCTATGTCCCATTTTAAAATCTTCTACTTTTTTGGTACTGGAGCTCATGATCTTTTATGCATGAAAGAGTTGCTGGTTTAGCATTGTGGGCTAGTCATCCATCATTTTGTTAAATTCCATTCCCATTTATCCAGTTTGTGTAGAATACACATAGAGATAAAATGCCTTAGTGAGGCTAACCCCTTCGCTGCTAGGCCTTTCCCCTCCCCTGTGCTAAGCCTTTTTTTGGCTATTTGGTGTAGTGCGCGCTTAGGCCCCTGTAACTTTTTGACCACATAAGGTATCCACCCAAATTTGCGTCCTTTTCTTCCAACATCATGGGGATTGTAAAGGTACCCAGGGTTTGTGGATTCCCCAGGAGAGGTCCCAGAAATTAGCCAAAATACAGCAAAAAAAAATTTGGGGGGGAAAAATGGGAAAAAAGGGCTGCAAATGAAAGCGTCTGGGTTTTTCCCTGCAAATGGTATCAAAAAAGGTTTGTGGGGCTGAAATCACAATTTCCCCAGCTTTTAGGGAATGACAGACTTTTGTCAGAAAACCAACATTTTTTACACAGTTTTGGCATTTTTCTGGGACATAGCCTATTTCTGCTATTTTTTGTGCTTTCAACCTCCTTCCAGTTAATGGTAGAAAGGGGTATGAAATCAATAATGGATCCTGGAAAGCTATACATTTTAGAACAGTAGACAAAATTCTGAATTCAGCAAGGGGTCATTTGTGTAGCTCCTTCAAGGTTTCTTTATAGAAACTAACAGTTAAATGTGGGAAAAATTTAAATTTAGTTGCAAAAAAACGTTTTCACCTGTAACTTCTTCTAATTAGGACAGCTCTTTGAAAGCAATATACAGTTACATCCGCTGGACCTTTCTGGTTGTGGGGATATATAGGACTTGTAGGTTCACCGAAAACCCGGCAAACCCAGAGTCAAAAACTGAGCAGCAATTTGCAATGGCTTTTTATTATGTACGGGTATATAGCAATTATTGTGGGAAAATGTATACATGGAAAAATCGGTATGAAAGACACCTATGTATTTCTGAAATGGGAACAAATTATAGAGTTTAGAAACAGTACATATTTGCACAGGAATTCTGGGTAAGGAAACGGTGGGGGATTCACACAAGCCATACCTCCCTTGAAGCCCCCGGGTGTCTAGTTTTCAGAAATGTGTGGGTTTGGTAGGTTTCCCTAGATGGCCGACGAGCACCCGGCCAAAAACCCAAGTGACCCCCCTTGCAAAACCAGGTGGTTTTCAGATAGGCAATTTTGATGTCGCCTCACTACGTTTTGGGCCCCTGCATGCCGCGGGTACTTGGGCCTCCCACACAAGTGAGGCACCATTTTTATCGGGAGACCTGGGGGAATGCTGGGTGGTAGGAAATTTGTGTGAGCCCAGTGATGCCACACTTTCCCACAAAAAATGTGTGAAAAAAGGGATTTATTCAGCTAAAATTGAGGTTTGCAAGGGATTCTGGGTAAGGAAACGGTGGGGGATCCACGCAAGCCATACCTCCCTGGAAGCCCCCGGGTGTCTAGTTTTCAGAAATGTGTGGGTTTGGTAGGTTTCCCTAGATGGCGGCCGAGCACGTGGCCAAACACCCAGTTGACCCCCCTTGGAAAACCCGGTGGTTTTCAGATAGGCAATTTTGATGTCGCTTCACTATGTTTTGGGCCCTTGCCTGTCGCGGGTACTTGGGCCTCCCACACAAGTGAGGCACCATTTTTATCGTGAGACCTGGGGGAATGCTGTGTGGTAGGAAATTTGTGTGAGCCCGGTGATGCCACACTTTCCCACACAAAAATGTGTGAGAAAAGTGATTTTTTTCAGCAAAAATTGAGGTTTGCAAGGGATTCTGGGTAAGGAAACGTTGGGGGATCCACGTAAGCCATACCTCCCTGGAATCCCCCGGGAGTCTAGTTTTCAGAAATTTGTGGGTTTGGTAGGTTTCCATAGATGGCCGCCGAGCACGGGGCCACAAACCCAGGTGACCCCCCCTTGCAACACCAGGTTGTTTGGTGATAGGCAATTTTGATGTTGCCTCAATACGTTTTCGGCCCCTGCCTGTCGCGGGTACTTGGGCCTCCCACAAGAGTGAGGCACCGTTTTTATCAGAAGGCTTTAGGGAACGTGGGGTGGGTGAAATTTTGTGGATCCACGCAGATTCCAGAACTTTCCACGATAGAAATGTAAGGAAAATGTGGTTTTTGTTTTACAAATTTTTAGGTTTGCAAGGGATTCTGGGTAACAGAACCTGGTGAGAGCCAGTCAGGTCACCCCATCCTGGATTTCCCTGGGTGTCTAGTTTTCAAAAAGGTATAGGTTTGCTAGGTTTCCCTAGGTGCCGGCAGAGCTAGGATTCAAAATCTACAGCTAGGCACTTTGCAAAAAAAGGGTCAGTTTTCACTGTGAAAATGTGGTGTGTCCACGTTGCGTTTTGGGCCGTTTCCTGTCGCAGGCACTAGGCCTACCCACGCAAGTGAGGTACCATTTTTCTTGGAAGACTTTGGAGAACGCTGGGAGGGTGGAATTTTGTGGATCCACGCAGATTCCAGAACTTTCCACCTCAGAAATGTGAGGAAAATGTGTTTTATTTGACACATTTTTAGGTTTGCAAGGGATTCTGGGTAACAGAACCTGGTGAGAGCCAGTCAAGTTACCCCATCCTGAATTCCCCTGGGTGTCTAGTTTGTAAAAATGTACAGGTTTGCTAGGTTTTCCTATGTGCCGGCTGCGCTAGGGCCCAAAATCGACAGGTAGGCATATTGTTAAAAACAAATCTGTGCCTAGTCTGCGGGGGATATCGGGGTGGGGTTGCCATGATATGCCCCAAGGGGGGCAGAAGCACTGTGGCTATTTGTTTGGGGTGTGGGGGCATTGGTATGCCTATTCTGGGCAGCCCCCAGCCCCACACATAAAAAAGCCAGCATAATCGTTGGCGTCTAGTGGGCTTTTTGCCCCCCGGGGGGGCAGATTGGGGGCTACTGCCCCCATCTCCCCCCCCAGGGGGGCAGAAAGGCTATAATTGTTGCGGGTGGGGGTTAGGGCATTGGTATGCCTGTTTTGGGCAGCCCCCACTCTAATTAAAATTTGCCCCAAAAAAATCCCTGGTGTCTACTGGGCTTTAAGCCCCCCTGGGGGGGCAGATTGGGGACTACTGCCTCATCTGCCCCCAGGGTGGGTAGGAAGGCTGTAATTTTTGTGGGGGAGGAGGTGGGGGCATGGGCATGCACGTTTTGGGCAGCCCCACTCTAATTCAAATTTGCCCCCCAAAAATCCCTGGCATCTAGTGGGCTTTTTGCCCCCCCAGTGGGGCACATTGGGGGCCAGGGGGTGGTTGAAAGTCCAATAGACGCCAGGGAGTTTTTTGGGCAAATTTTAATTAGGGTGGGGGCTTCCCAAAACAGGCATGCCAATGCCCCGACCCTAATTCAAATTTGCCCAAAAAATCCCTGGCGTCTACTGAGCTTTTTGCCCCCCCACGGGGGGGCAGATTGGTGGCTAATGCCCCCATATGCCCCCCTGGGGGGGCAGGATGGCTGTTATTTTTGCAGGGGAGGGGGTGGGGGCATGGGCATGCCTGTTTTGGGCAGCCCCCACCCTAATTCAAATTTGCCTAAAAAAAATCCCTGTCGATTTATGGGCTTTTTGCCCCCCCCAGGGGTGCAGATTGGGGGCTAATGCCCCCATCTGCCCCCCAGGGGGAGCAGAAAGCCTACTAGACGCCAGGGATTTTTTGGGACACATTTTTATTAGGGTGGGCGTTGCCAAAAACGGGCATACCAATGCCCCCACCCTAATAAAAATTTGCCCCAAAAAATCCCTGGTGTCTAGTGGGCTTTTTGCCCCCCACAGGGGGCAGATTGGAGGCAACTGCCCCATCTGCCCCACGGGGGGGGCAGGAAGGCTGTCATTTTTGCGGGGGAGGGGGTGGGGGCATGGGCATGCCCATTTTGGGCAGCCCCCACTCTAATTCAAATTTGCCCGAAACTAACCCTGGCGTCTAGTAGGCAGAAAGGCTGTAATGGTGGTGGAGGGTGGGGCATTGACGTGCCCGTTTCGGGCAGCCCCACCCTAAAACAAATTGTGCACACAAAAAAATCCCTGGCATCAAGTGGGCTTTCTGCACCCCGGGGGGCAGATTGTGGGCTACTGCCCCATCTGCCCCCCAGGGAGGGCAGAAAGGCTGTAATGGTGGTGGAGGGTGGGGGCATTGGCGTGCCCGTTTCGGGCAGCCCCACCCTAAAACAAATTTTGCACAAAAAAAATCCCTGGCATCAAGTGGGCTTTCTGCCCCCCGGGGGGCAGATTGGGGGATACTGCCCCCATCTGCCCCCCAGGGAGGGCAGAAAGGCTATCATGGTGGTGGGGGGTGGGGGCCTTGGCGTGCCTATTTCGGGCAGCCTCCACCCTAAAACAAAATGGTGAAAAAACAAAATCCCTGGTGTTTAGTGGGCCCCGGGGGGGCATATTGGGGGCTACTTCCCAAGACTAATTTTGTGCCCGGGGTGTGGGGGCATCGGCATGCCAGTTTGGGGCAGCCCCCACCCCTATTGAATACCCCATAAGAAAATCCCTGGTGTTTAGTGGGCTTTCTACCCCCCCCCCCCCCGGGGGGCAGATTGGGGGCTACTGCCCCATCTACCCCCCAGTGGGGGCAGAAAGACTAATTGTGCCAAAATAATTATGGGGGGAGCAAAGGCCCTTGCCCCAGAGGCCGCTCCCCCCTCCCTGGTGCCTAGTGGGTGGATCCCTGCTTGGGGATTGCCCTCCTGGGGCAATCCCCAAGCAGGGATCCACTAGGGAGGGGTATTGTTGGAAAGGGGAGATTCTCCCCTTTCCAACAATACCTTTCCTGAGTTTCTACATGCTCAGGGGGCTGAGATAGCCCCCTGAGCACGTAGAAACTGAAATGAGCCTCTTGGCTCATTTCAGTTTCGGTTTCACTGAAATGACGTCAACGCGATGTGCGCGCCGTTCGTCATTTCAGAGAAACCAGGGGGGGGGGGGGCCTCGGGAGCAGGGAAGCTCTTCCCCAGCTCCTGAGGCTCTTTTAGCATAAGAGGAATCCCTCTGGTGCCCACACCAGTGGGATTTCAGGGGCGATGTTTCATGAAGAGCTGGACACGTCATGAGCACACGACCACTGTGTGCCATGACGAGTCCAGCTTGTCATGAGCATCGAAGGGGTTAAAGAAATTGGAAGTCTGGTTCCAAGTTACTTGAAAATCCTGATAGGCAGGCATTTCCTCAAAACCTAATCCAAGTGCCATAAATGGTGCCTCCAACCGCACAAAATGCTACTGTTAAGCACATATTGCAAATTTGTATTTTATTTTTTAATTTTTATCATTCTTTTTATTAAACCATAGCGGTCACGACTTACACAAACACTTAAATCAAGTAGTACAATTGTGAAGACTGGACAGTTACATATTACAACTCTCCTTATACAGCAAGACATGATAATGTTCACAAGTTATGGTGATGTTGGATCATCTTGGGAAGGAAGGACAGGGGGTTCACATATGTGTTCACGATACGCATTCCACTAGTCCCAAATAGCAATCCATTTTTGGGGGCAACCCCATGCAACATAGACAGTTTTTTACCTGACCATACACCAGTCCATGTCCACCTTCCAAACTTCAAGCTTAGGCAATGCAGTTGCTCCCCAAATTCGTGCAATATTTCTTTTGGCTACCATTTGACACAAAGTTGCCCATAGTTTGTCCTTATCATTAAGATCTGTGGGTTCCCACACATTCAAAAGACACCTCTTGGCTTCCAGCCTAATCACAGTTTCTAATACCTCGCTCATGCTCTCATGTACCTTCTTCCAATATTTCTGGGAAAACCTACACTCCCATATAATGTGCAGAAAGGAGCCCTCAAGGCCACACTGCCTCTTACATAACCCATTAGTCGCCCTACCCATTAGCACAAGTCTGGTTCCAGACACATAGATTCTGTGAAGAATTTTTATTTGAATGAGGCGTAACCTGGACTGAATCGTAACTTCCTGTGGGGAAGCAACTTCCTCCTCATCATACAGTTCTAACCCATCCCTGACCCATCACTCCCTTAGTGATACAAGTGGATCTGGGATATTGTTGATGAGTTTTTTATATGTAAGTGAGATGACTTTATCTGGCAGGTAGCCATCAAGCAGCCTGTCCTCTAGTGGAGAGGATTCTGGGGGGAGGACCCCTCTGAAAAGTTAGATTGGAGGGAGTGTCGGACTTGTTGGTATCTAAAATATTCAGTGTCTGCCAATTGATGTGTTTGCTGGAGAAAAGCGAACGACACTACTTTGCCTGCATCCCATAGATCGCCGATCTACGACAACCCAATGAGATCCCACTTATCGAACCCTTTTGTCCTCCCCAGGGTGCCCAGTTGTTCCGAGTCCCATAACGGGGTGGCCAATGTGAGTTTTTGGTCCCACCCTAGGCTACGGTTCACCGCGTGCCAGACTTAGACTGAGTGCTTTGTTGGCCCTGTAAGTAAATATCTGTGGGGTTTGGAGTAAAGTGCTCTGTTGAAGTTCCCCCCAGGGAGTAGCCATCAGTCCATCCTGTATCCAGGGTCGTTTCCGAGACGATAGGTGTAGTGGTTCACGGATGCCAGGTGAGCTGCCCAATAGTACTTTCAAATATCTGGGAGCCCAATACCTCCATCGTACCACCCTAGTGTGAGTTTGTGTAGTGCAATTTGAGGTCCGCCATCCCACAGCAGGTCTCTCTGGATGCACTCAATTTCCTTGAAGAACCCAGCCGGGACCAGATCTGGTGAGTTTTGCAGGACGTAGAGAAAGTGTGGGAGAAACATCATTTTGAAAAGCACTGCTCTTTCCAGTAGCGATAGCGGCAACATCTTCCAGGTCGCGACGTCGCGCTTCAATCGTTGTAGTGAGGAGAGGAGGTTGCGCTCATAAAGGAGTTTAGCATCGGAGGTAATGAAAATTCCCAAATATTTCAATCCCTCCCACGCTAATTGTATGCGGCAGTCCCCAGGTGGGGAGGGAGGGGCCCCATGTAGAACATAGAGCAGGGATTTACTTCAGTTAATTTTGTACCCAGAGTTTTTCCCAAAGTTTGTGAAAATATTAAGAACGAAGTGAAACGATGATTTTGGAGAATCAAGATATAGGAGAATGTTGTCCGGAAACAAGGAGATGCGGTCCTCCCATCCCTTTGTCCACTTAAGTCCCTTGATATGTGGGTCTCTTTACCCACCCAATGAAGCCGGGGCCGAAGCCGATTTTCTTGAGAACTGTGAACAGGTAATTGCCATTCGATAGTGTCAAACACCACAGTGGCGTCCAGTGAGACCACGACCGCATCTTCCTGAATCCTGGTCAGTCGTCCCAGCACGCCGTGCAACCGACGTAGGTTTATGGCTGTGTTTCGATGAGGCATAAAGCCAGATTGATCGGGTGTACTACTTTGCATATAACTTGGTTTAGCTGGTTTGCCAATAGCTTGGCTGGGGATTTTGGGTTATGCATTTAAAAGGGAAATGGGCCTATAGGATGAGCATTTGTGTCTCGG
Organism: Triturus cristatus; assembly: GCF_964204655.1. Classification (NCBI taxonomy): domain Eukaryota; kingdom Metazoa; phylum Chordata; class Amphibia; order Caudata; family Salamandridae; genus Triturus; species Triturus cristatus. Next base: position 564,155,654 of record NC_140588.1, read on the forward strand.
TTTCCCTTCCTTGTGTATGGTGACCAATGTTGCTACTCTTTGGTCTCGTGGAAGTTTGCCTCGATCTCTACTCTCCTCGAACATATTTTTAAGATGGGGGTCCAATTTGTCAGGTTTGAGTTTATACAGCTCAATTGGCATTCCATTAGAACCCAGGGCTTTACCTGGGTGGAGGTTCCTGATAGCCTGTGCTATTTCATCACTTGTTAGGGCACTGTCTAATGTTTGCCGTTCCTCGGTCGACAAGGTAGGCAGGGCGATGTTTGCGAGGAGTGCAGTTGAGTCTTCCTCTGGCAATTCTGAGCCGCTGTGATATACCACCTTGTAGTGGTCTGCGAATTTGTTAGCTATGGCCTAAGGATCGGATATTATGTCACCAGATTGAATTTTAAGTTCTGGGACCAGCCTACTTGCTCCCTCTTTCCGGTCTAACCAAGTGATTAATTTTCTGGCTTTGTCTCCCTGATCATATAGTCTGCCGACCCTATCCCTCGCTAAGGTTTTGGCCATGTCAGTTGCGACAGCTTTGTACTCGCTTCTCTTCAGTTGTAAATTATGAAGAATATCCTGTCTATCCCCTTCACCCACTTCTTCCTCAAGTCGGAGGAGATCATTTTTGAGGCGTACCATGTCCTTAAATTTTTCTTTACGCGCCCCGGCAATAGCTGACAAAGCTTGCCCCCTGATTACTCTTTTAAATGCTTCCCAGAGAGTTGAGGAAGATCTGACGACCCTTCGTTTTCCTGGGAAAAGTGGTCGAGAGCTTGTATGTGTGCGGTTTTTACTGCAGGATTGCGGAGGTACGATGAGTTAATAGGTACTACACTACCCACTCTCCTGTTACTCAGTGCCAGGTGTGTCCATATCGGGGAGTGATCAGAAATCCCTCTTGCCATGTGTCGTATTTCACGTACTGTCATTATCTGTGACATGGGCATGAGTAAATAGTCTATTCAGGAGAAAGTGTTATGCACTCCCGAATAAAATGTACATTGTTTGCTTTCTGGGTGGTGGGCCCTCCAGAGATCCATGAGGCCTAGTGCTTCCAGAAAGTTTGTGAGCCAACTATTTGCAGCGCCAATGTCTCGGGGGGGATAACGATCATGGTGTCCCGAGACAACAGAGTTGAAGTCTCCCCCCACAACCAATTGGCCCTCTGGGAGTGGGAGTATAAGAGTGCCCAGGTCTTTAAAGGTTTGGCTCGGCAGACCTGGTGGTACGTAGACTGTCGCAACAGTAAGAGTGTGGCCCTCCCATTGTCCCGAGACAGCTGAGTATCGACCCAGTTCGTCAGCCCAATTGTGTTGAATACTGAGTGGGAAGGAGTGTTTGAGAAGAATAGCAACCCCTCTTGATCCTGAAGTGAAACCGGAGTGAGCAAAAAGTTTGTACCCCATCTATTCATCGCCTTACAGGTGTTTCCAACTAGGTGGGTCTCTTGGAGTAGCACTATGTCTGTGGAATGCCGTTTTATATATTGGAGCACAATACTCTGTTTTACCCTGTCTCCAGCCCATTGACGTTCTAACTCAGGAGCTTAAGGCTCTTGTCCCAGTGCGTACTCATTCAGATGAAGTTGTTGTGTGTTTGGTGCTCGTTGTGTGTAACCCAGTGCCAATAATCGGTATCGAGCAAGACGTGACCATCTATTGCCATCCCAACAACCCCCCTCCCTGAGTCCCAAGAGAAAAAGGAAAATAACCACCCAAAAGAAAGTCCCATAAACTGCCCCCCCTCCCTGCTACCCTGCTGCGTAGGTCTGAAACTACCCACATTCCCAATTAGCAGAGGGCCTGTCACCAAATTAACTAATCAACTGTTACGGGGGCTATAGGGTGACACCGCTCTGGGGTACTCGGGGGGCCCAACACCAGCCCACATCAGGAGAGTGTCATTGTTATGTGCTATCAGTGCCGCATCGTCAACCCCTTTCGATGTATACCATCCCCTGGCACCAGAATCAAACTTTATACATTACTGATTGCTGCAACGAGTCCCCAAGTCCGATATCAAGGGAGGTGAGTTCAGTCTCCGCCAGCCTCCAGGGTCACCGGGATTATAGATCTTGATCTCCAGGATCGCTGGCTTCTCTCGTTTGGTTCCGCTTGACCATCCAAGGAGCCCGGTGATCGCTCACGGGTGTCTCTCCAGCTTTCCCCAGGTCTTGATCTTGCCTTCCATGTGTTCCCTTCATCTAGCCAAGCATTGATTTCCCATTAGCAATAATTTTGAGCTTCGCTGGAAAGAACATCATATACTTGATGCCTTTGTCTCGCAGTGCTCTCTTCACACCGTCAAAGGAGCGTCGCTCTTGCTGCACCTTAAGAGTAAAGTCTGGGAAGAACCTCACTGTGGTGTTCTCATATTGGAGATCCCCATGGAGACGAGCAGCGTGTAATATAGCGTCGCGGTCCCTATAATTAAGGATTTTGGCTATGATTGTCCTTGGGGCCGTGCCTTGTTTCGGCGGAGGGACTGGGGATCTATGCGCCCTCTCTACGGTAAAGAGGGTGGAGAGCCATTTCGGGTTAAGGTAGTTCAGTATTAGATCTTCAAGGAAGAGGTCCACACTTGGTCCCTCCGCCCCCTCTGGAACCCCCACTACTCGGATATTGTTGCGGCGGGCCCGCCCCTCTTAATCCTCCAGCTTAAGGGCCACCTGACGGTGTTGGTGGAGAAATTGTGGGACTTGTTCTACCAGTTTCCGCGTTGTGCTTTGTAGCTCAGTGACATTCGCCTCCGCCTTTGTTACACATTCCGATGTCTTGTTCATGTCTGCTCTGATCAGATTAATTTCAATTGAGACCTTATCGATTTTTGTTTCAAGTGTTGCTCCCAGAACCTGGATAGCCGCCATTATTGAGTTAAGTGATGGTTCTGGATCGTCAGTATGCCCACCTGAGGCTCCATCTTCTATCATTGATTGTTTTGGGACTGCATATTTATCAACCTTATTAGACTGCACCGATGCGCCCCCTTTTGGCTTCATTTTGTATGGGTGCCCGTTGATTTAATCTTTAGCTCGGTTTGGCCCCTTGACTCTGTGCAGAAACCTGTATTGTTGTAGGTGCGATTTCAGGAATCAGTGTGGGCTTACATCCGTCCTTCAATCCGAGTGGCAGCGGGGCCGTCACCGCCACTGAACTTCCTCCGATATATTAGGTGTGGGCTGTGTCTGTGCCCCTTCACTTTGATCTGATTTTGGCAGTATCCGTGAGCCCTGTGTGCAGCTCGGCCCCTACCCCCACCACGGGTGTTGCCCTTTATCTGCTTCCAGGCGCCAAGGTGTTGTCCTCGGCCCCACCTACGCCTCCTCCAGGGGTGGGTCAGTACTTCCGGAGCCCACGAAGTGCTCTCTCAGCAACGCGGTACTGCGCGGCCCCACCCAATGGATAGGTACCTTGTGTCGTCCCAACCCTCCAACAGGCCTTCAGTATACTGTGCAGGCGCGTGACGCGGCCAAACGATTATTGTCCTACTCAATTTGCGTCTCTGTCTTCGCAGCCGGACCTCGAGCAATGAAAATCACCTCGCTCAACCCCAGGTTTTTAGTCTGTATCTTCCCCGTGACCCGGCCTCGTCATGGACGGATTAGGTGCCAGAGTTTTGTATCTTCAGGTGGGAAGCAGGTAGGGACTCCGGCCCAGTTAACAATTTAGTTGAAATCAGATTGAGGGCTGTGGACCACGCCTCTACACAGTGTGGGGAAGGCACCGTGTATGCCCATCGGGGGTTTGCCTTTGTTGTTTCAGCCTTGGCAGGATCTTAATCTTGTCCCTGGGGGAGAGTCTTCATGGCGCAGGGCAGTGCGGTCTGGTAGGGAAAAACTGCTGCGTCACACCGTGGCCTACCTGCAGGTAATTTGCAGGTGCAACAGGCCTCTGGGGCAGGCCTCAATCTCTCAGACATGCCCAAAACAAGTGGCCGCAGGGCACGGGGGCCTCCCCGGGTCTCCGGTTCCGCTATTTGTAACTTTGAGCCCACTCGGACACAATAAGGGCAGGGGAAGAAGCTCCTTTCCCCCTACTGCTGTGCAGGTGTGCACAAGCCTGTGCGGAGTTCTCTTCACTGCATTGGATCCAGGCGGGAAGGTTTCCCAGTGATCCTCAATCAGTCCGGGCACTCTCGAGTCCCAGTGGGAGCTGCTGAATTTCCCACAGATTCCGCTGCCCTTCTATGGCGCTCATAACCTCCAATTGTGGCAGATGGGATCGATTATTGGTAGGCGGGCCGATGGGGCCTCCCCGCCCTCTCGCACATGTAGGCTCCCCGCAGTAGTCACGCCACAGCGAGGCAAGGCAGCCACTCGAGCACCGCCCACTCCCGCCAGCCCTCCACCCGCTCTTCGCTTACAGTTACCCGGTTAGGGAAAAGGACAGCCACGGGGCATTTTCTTCGGGATTTTATTCTGGCGTTCGGTGCAGTGGGAATTACGCTGTAGCTGCGGGTCGCATCAGCATCACCAATGTAGAAGAATTGAAGGATAATTAGGGCTTTTGTCATGACCCCGGCGGAGTTCTCTTTCTAGGCAGCCATCTTAGCCGGCGCCACGCCATGCCTCCCACGTTTTGCAAGTTTTAAAACTGAAGGTGAAGTAGAATTTCCTGGAATGAGTAACAGCCTGTTGCCCACTTGATAGTGACTAAGTCTTGTGGATTAGGGAAGGGGTACTTCCAGAGGCATAGATACAATTAGTGAAGCAGGTGCAGTGGCACCAGAACCCAAAGCTCCGAATGGCCCATTGATTCTTGATAATTTCTGTATTGTACTACCTCAACAGTCCAGGGGACAATTTCGCTGGCTTGCACCATGACATCCTTGGAATACTACTTTGTACTGCTCCATTGTTTGGCCCTCCCTTTGACATAGCTGCCACGTTTCCCAGGTCTATGCCTGATGTGCTGGTCCAGTCCAGATTTTGTCTTTGAATTCTGGGACTTGTAGTCCTGTTTTATAATGAATTAAGCAATACTACAAGTCCCAGGCTGCAAAAAAACGTTAAACCGGAGCAGCACCATGCATGGACCTGGGAAACTTCACAGGACTGCTGCAGGGACTCACAAGAGACAAATGAAGTAGTTAGCAGAGGCAGGCATTCTTCGTATACCATTTAATGCCTGCATGATGATGTCCAAGTCCTTCCGTTAGCATATTGGGTTCCTTTAGGGTTGCTTTGGGCTAGAGAGTGTTCTAAAAAATCTGGGAATACTGAAAGGGTGTTCGTAGTGTTTTGAACTGTTTTTAAGGACTGTCCTAGCCTGCACTGCTGACATAAATCTTGTTGGTGTCCCATCTCATCAGCCTTTTTCTGCCCCCCACCATATTCCATAATTATTAAATGTGTGCTGTGCTCTCCTTAGCAAAATATAAAACTGCTTAGAGTGGAGGGACCAGTGGGTACTGGGAGGGTCAGGGATACTTAAAAAAGAGAAGTCCGAGTGCGGGAGGAGGTTTGGTGTTGTTTTAAGAGTTTACACATCCTGTATATGATACTAAATTGGATTGTAAACAAAATGTGTATGTTTTCAATTGTAACATTTCTTTTATGTCTTTGTTTTCTTTAATTAGTAGCCATGGATCATTACCAAACCTCTAGAACACATTTAAAAGTGATTTGTATTTATATTTGCTGTCTGAAATATATATAGATAAAGGCTAGAAATACCTGCTTCAGATGATTTTGTTTATTTATTGATGGTACCCACGGTATTATTATATGTGGAAATGTTCTTCATGTTTTCTTTTATTACTGTTGCTTAAAGCAGTGTAAGGTGTGGGGTTAGAGCTCAAAGAACTATCAGGCACATGCATCAACCATTTATGCGAGCGTAAATGGTGCGATTCGCAAAAATCGCCCATTTGCGCCCGCAAAAAGGGCTTTTGCGATGCATCACGGTTCAAGGCCCTCGCAATTTAAGAATTCGCAATTAAGTGCGAATTCTCAAATTGCTAATGCATTTATGAATGCAATGCAAGAACCACTTTAAAATAGCGATTTTGCTATTTGGGGCCGCAAATTACCATTAATTTGAACTTGATGGTAATTTGCAAAAACTTTGAAAAATGCACTAAAGTGCATTTTTCAAAGTTGTAGGTTACACAAACACTTGCCCTTGGGACATGTGTGCGCAGCATGTGTGCACAGATTAATTTCAGGAGTGCAACAGGGGTCCTTTTGACACCCTTTCACCCTTGAAATTGCATGCGCAATTTGCGAGTACCTATTGGGTACTCGCAAATTGCGCATACAATATCCCATTCATTCATATGGGCCTGTAGGCCCACAGGAACGAATGGGTAGGCATTCCTTAATTGCGACTCGCAATTTGCGAGTCGCAATTAAGGAATGAGGGTTCCGTGTAGGGTTTTGAGTGTAGAGGAAAATTGCCGCCCTCCCTGGTAACGGTGAGTCAGAGTAATTAGAAAATAAGGAGCATATGGTGCCGCTAGGTCAGAGGAAAGCCCAATATCCCCTGAAGGGAGTGGCAAGGGCCCACTCAGTAAATACAACAAAAGTCCTGGGCACACGTTTAAAAATAAATATACGTAAGCGTTTTTCTTTATAAAGCAACATGATATGACAGTATGGAATGGAGATAAGGTCGACACAGGAGATAAGGTCGACACAGGTTTTATAGTTCTTTTCAAGTTGAAATGTATTTGAAAACATCAAAGAGAAAACCAGCCGACACGTGTTTCGTCAAGCGGGTGGTATACCCATGACTCTTCAGGGCTGGGGATAAACAAATAACATAGTACAATACGAGGTCAAAAATATGAAAGGCATAATGCATAACACAGAGGTGAAATTGCGTGAAAACACTTCCTATAAGTGGAAACCCTATGGAGAAGTGGAAAGAGCATGAGGAAACAATGCGCAAGTGAATTGACATATTGAGAAGCTCAAAACCATAATGTGTGCAGTGCATTAGATCCAGGACAACAACAACAAAAAAATTATAAAAAAGTATTACTGCGAAAGTCTCAAAAGTAGCCAAAATTGTTGAGTCAAAATCGCAACGTGACATATTTAGAGCATGACGAGAAAGCGCAAGTTTAAACTGAAAAAACGTAAGTAATAATAAATATGGGCAAAGATTGAAAAAGGGAGGATAACCATCTGAATAAGATTTCATACAAACGGAAAATGTCCTGCGGTCTAGCTCTAATTCACAAAACGGATACATACTATGCAAATACAGTCTGGTAATCAGAAACACTATGCAAATTGTATCTAAAGGATCGCATATGTAATCACAAAGTTGTACAGCCATCTAAAAGAAGAATACGGAATATAGGAAGATGGAGACATATCATGCATCCGAACAGATGGCTGCCGATAAAGGTGGAAGGAATGGAAGAAAAGCGAGGTAGTAGCAAAAAAATATACCTGAATGTGGATCAAGGATGAAAGGGTCTAGAAGGAGAAAAACAGGAGGGAGTCAGAGGTAGGAGGGCATTGAGTGGGAAGTCAAACAAACATAAAGGGTAGAACAGGCAGTTGAAAGGACTCACCATGAGGCCGGTGATAATTCCCACCCGGCCTAGTCGGGTTCAAAGTAAACGAAAGAAGCCAGTGGTGGCTGGATGAAAATATAGGCCACAGGATGACGGGCGGGTTCAGCCGTCAACCGTGAAGTCTGAGCGTGCAGGGTTGAGAGAGAAAAATGGGAAAAGGATTAATAAAAGAACGGAAAACTAAATCTAAGGTGGGCCGTTGCCAACGGTATGAGGCGAGCGATTACCTGTATGCTCCAGGGTCTGAGGAAAACGAGGTTCTCTCCACGTGAATGAGGGAGAGAGCCAGACAGGGCAAACTGTATATGGCAGTACATGGTGGGAAAACGTACCAAAGGTATGGAGAACTAGAACGCTAACCCAGAAATGGGTTTAGCGGAAGTGCAAGTGGGTGAAGTTAGTCTCTGGTGCATGGCGGGAGACCGTCCCGATGGTACAGAGAACTAGAACGCTAACCCGGAAATGGGTTAGGTGAACGTGTGTGAGGGAGTAGATGCCAATACCGGGAGAGGAGTAAAAATACTAACCCGCAAGGGGGAAAAATTATAAAAAACACAGGAAATGTGTGAAAATTAGAAGATAGCGAGAAGTTGAGAAAAGAGAGGTAATAAGAAGCGATAAAGTAGATAGTAAAAAAAAGGTGTATCAAAAGGATAAGATATACAACATATTCAATCAGAGTTATACATTAAATTAACACTCTCATGTCTGCCCTGTGCTGCCAATCAGTAATGGATCTCTAAAACATGTGTGTTAAACAGTACATAATGTATGAATAGCGGAACAAAATACATGAGCATAAAAAACATAAACAGTTTGCAACTATGAGTAATATAGAATGCAGAATTACACAAATAGATGCAGATCTAGGAGCAATACCCATAGATAAAATAATGAACTACGGATGAATGCAATTAATACATACAATCATGTATTTGGTTAAGAAAAAAATGGAATTGGTAGTGAGAAGGAATATAAAAATTGTTTGTAGGTTACTCAGAAAAAGTAATTACAAAAAGGTCCTGACACAGAAATTAATATCAATCAAAAGGAAGCTAGGAATGCTATAACAGTGTACCAAAAGGGATGAAAAGACATGAAAACAGTCAAAAGGCTACAAGCAAAATGTCACAGAAAGAAATATGGATGGATTTAAAGCAATAGGGGATTAAGTGCCCAGGAAGTATTGGAGTTCGTGATCAGAATTTTGGCCGTGTTTGACAGAGTGGAGACACATAATCCAGGTGGCTTCTTGCCGTCTGTGTCTAAGCTCACGATTGCCTGCTCTTACGTTTGCCTCAGTGACATCTATTCCAAAAAATTGGAATCTCTTGTGTGGGCCCTGTGTGGGACAGGATGCCACATGTATATTAGCCCAAACAAAGAAACGGTTCAATTACTGTACCCTAAAGTGCAGGTCGCACCTCTCCTAACCAAACTCTCACCTATCTCCCTAAATATTAAATACAAAGAAAAGCTGTTAAGCCAACACAGTGTGCAACCTTACAACCCCCACCGTTTCCCGGGGGCGATCCACTTGATCCAAAACTTTTTAACCCACTGAAGGTCGCACCACCTTATAAAGTCCAAATAATAATGTCCATCCAGTGATGTTTAAATTTTCAAATCTTGCTCTTTATTCTTCTTATGGTATGAAAGTTCATAGACAGCCAACGCGTTTCGTTCTTAGGAAAGAACTTCGTCAGGGCTGAAAAAACATTTTAAAAACACATATGTAATACCAACTTCATTAAAAAGTTTTATAAAATAAGCATAATACAATTGCATTGTGAATCAATCACAAAGACCTATAGACACAAGTTATGGATAGCATCCAGCTAATAAATTCCACATTGTCCAAAATGGTTCATTCCAATTTATATAACATTCAAAGGTTCAATTGATAGTCCTTACTATCTCATGTACACATTCCTGATGGGGCAAGTTATATGAGTAGCATCTTATTATATGATGTCAATAATAACAACATTTCAGAGACATCCATTCAAGGTTCCTGTTTCAGTTAGTTCAAGACATGGCTTCCTCTGAACACAACGGTTCCAAAACCCTCTAGATTCTTACAAGAAAAGTGATTATTAAATATGCACCTACCAAAAAATTCTTTGTAGTGTAGAATATTAATTATGCACTGCAGAGAGCGCGATCACAGATGTTCCGGTCAATTACGACATTGTGGTATATGTTGGTCCTTCAGTATGGTACTTGTTCCTCACGGTGAGTGTCACTGGGCTAATGTGCCTGTAATGCAATCACACCATATCGAAAATGGTCATAAACAAACCAGGTCTTATGTTCTGATCTCATCTTATTTCCCAACACTAGCTAATTCCTTGCTGCATATAATACATAGAGTGCCCTCAATTCAAGTGGTACTATCTATCTTGCAGTCATGGGGTTCTCAAACTATAAGGCTGGCTCAGTTGTAAAGCACAAATATCTAGTGCCCCGCCATATTTTCGGCACTCTAGGTTATAAAGCAGTACAACGTCATTTAAAAGAGACAATAGTTAAGCCTCTTGCGCTCGCGGTTTTGGTAAATGCATGGATCAAATTAAAGCGCATGTTACGTCTCGTGTTCTCCCGGTGTCACATGCACCTCTATATTTTCGGCACTCCGATTTGTAACACTTTGTATCGTCATTGAAAGAAATATTTGATGCGCCTCTCGCACCCGCAGTTTTACTAGATGCAAGGTGCTAGATCTTCTAGTGTCTAACTACATATTGCGTTGTACATTTCAAATTAGCAGAGCCTCCAAAGTATCAAAGCCGCACCGCCTACACGTCTCCATGTTAAAAATGCGCGTCCTAATATATAAAAGAGGGGACTAGTTTTTTAAAACTAATACCTCAATTGTGTGGCGTGATTAGGAGACCTTCTTACATCGTCATTAAAAAAGAAGAAACATTTGATGTGCCTTTCGCGCCCGCAGTTTTAATAGATGCGAGGTGCTAGATCTTCTAGTGTCTAACTACATATCACGTTGTACATTTAAAATCTAGCAGAGCCTCCAAAGTGTCAGACCCGCATCGCCTACGCGCCTCCATGTTAAAATTGCGCGTCCTAATATATGAAAGAGGGGACTAGTTTTTTAAAACTAATACCGCAATTGTGTAGCGTGTTTAGGAGACCCTCACTACCGAGTTACGAAGTGAAAAGGGGGACATGCGCCAATAGGTCAGTTTAAACCTATGGGCCTAGATATACGCCATAGTCCATGTGATTATCACCCCGTGTTATTTTGGCTCCGTGCATATCCGTAAAACGTCAAACGGGTCTCTAAGCTACATTAAACAGAACACCCAAACCCGACACTCCATAGTTCGAGTTTAAATGGGAAGTCAACATCTACCCCCTCTCACCTCCAAGCAATCTACGGTGTCAGTCGTGTGTCCGTCTCTCTCCGGTCTCCAACTTCTTCTTACATGACAAGAAATGGTTCCATCAACTACAAGGTACCGCGATGGGAGCCAAATTTGCTCCTTCGTACGCGGGCCTATTTATGGGACTATGGGAAAAGGAACATGCCTGGGGCAGATATGCCTCCCCCTGGATAGAAAACATTCTCTTCTGGGGGAGGTATATCGATGATATCATTATCATTTGGAAAGGTACCAAGGCTGAACTTGATGACTACTTCGAGTTCCTTAATACCAATGCATGCAATGTGACCTTAACTATGTCACACTCTAATGAGAGGATTAATTTTTTGGATTTAACTGTTGTGGCCTGTGATAATAAAATTCAAAGTACCCTGTACCGCAAACCAACCCATAGCAACAGCATCCTGCACGCAACCAGCGCACATCCTAAGGCCACTGTTAATAGTATCCCATATGGGGAAATGATCAGGATACGTAGAAATTGCAGTGACAGGACTTCCTTTTTGAAGAACCTGAAAGATACCAAATTCAGGTTCAAACAAAGGGGATACAAACAATCGACTCTGAATAATGCAGAAAAACGTACTCTAGCCAAATCCCGAGCAAGCACGTTAGTCTGTTCTAACCAAATGAATCATGCTGAGAACAAAGGCAAGAACCTACTGTGCCCAATAGGAATGGTAACTGGGTTCAATAAGCAAAGTCAGGACATATATAGAATTTTCTGTAAACATTGGTCTTTGCTTTATGAAATACCGGGGGTCAAGGAAGTAGTCACCCAGAAACCCAAGATTACATGGGGGTCAAGGAAGTAGTCACCCAGAAACCCAAGATTACATACAGACGGGGCAAGACATTGAGAGAAATGCTCTGCCCTAGTTATGTATCCTACAAGGAAACTAAAGGAGCCACTTGGCTACCTGGGCCATTGAATGGCTTTTTTACATGTACCAACTGCAATGTATGTCAATTTGGAAAGAATAAACTTAAGGAGTTTAGTTACAACACGCAACGGATTTTTACCATCAGACATACTATCACGTGCAACACAACGTACGTGACTTATGTAATTGGGTGTAGCTGTGACATGATCTATGTGGGGAGCACTATCAGACCCCTCAAAAACAGAATTCAAGAACACGTACGGGCCATTCGCAATCGAGATACCAGATATCCCATGACACTACATATGAATGAACAACATGGTGGTAAACCAGAAATTTGGTTTCACGGTATTGATCATGTGCCCATGAGGCCACGGGGGGGAGATAGAGAAACTGCATTGAGACGCAATGAAGCAGGTTGGATTTGCAGACTTCGGAGTACTGATAAGGGACACAATAGTGATGATGAACTACACTATTTCTTATAAAATCAAGATAGGATCCCATTGAATTATCAGGCACTTTGATAATATATTCTCCAAATTCGATGACTCTGTAATACTAAGTGTACCCAAATGTATTAGCTTGGATATTGGTTTCGTATGAAAAAAGCGGAAGTTGATAACCCACCACGGCTGACAGTAAAGCACAAATACTGGGGAACAAATGTTCAGGATTTAAAAAGACGTATGTTTGACACTCTTTCAATATATTATTGTAAGGGGTGTCTGTATCTTGAGACTTGCACAATGGTATTAACAATGATTCTTGTACCTAAATGCAATAGTTTGGATATTGGCTTCCTATAAGGGAAAAAAACGGTAGTTGATAACCCATCTAGGCTGATAATAAAGCATAAATACTGGGGATTAAGTGTTTAGGATTTAAATTGATGCATGCTCGACACTCTTTCAATTTACTGTTACAAGGGGTGTTTGTATATTGAGAGTCGCACAGTAGGATAAATAATGATCCTTCCTCTTTCCCTTTAATTAATCTGGGATCATATTACAACTCAACAAATTGGGGGTTATATCGTATTTATATCAGGGGTACACGCCATAGGTCTCATGGGCATTTACCATGAAGTGTTTGTATTTACTTTGCGTATAAAACATCACTATTCAAAATGCAATATATATATATAGTTTCTGTGCTCGTGACCCTAACTTTGCTAAACTAAGGTTATGAATGGTGGTTGGAGTTTTTGTCATATTGTTCATATAATAGTTAAAGTGGCCTCTGTGACCAAAAGACGAATCTTATTAACTTTGGATAATGGATATAACAACTTGTGTAATAAGTGCGGTACAAATTAACTCCGCTACAACAACAGTATCCCTTGTCTCTGCATGGCTTTCTCTGAACCCTTTGGTTTCTGTTATTTGGAGATGGTCCCTAACATAATTTCCAAAACGAACGTAGACCCATGTGACCTACGTGGTCACTCATTCAAATTATGAACAGACGCACGCGCGCTTATGTTGGAGACCGGAGAGAGACGGACACACGACTGACACCGTAGATTGCTTGGAGGTGAGAGGGGGTAGATGTTGACTTCCCATTTAAACTCGAACTATGGAGTGTCGGGTTTGGGTGTTCTGTTTAATGTAGCTTAGAGACACGTTTTACGGATATGCACGGAGCCAAAATAACACGGGGTGATAATCACATGGACTATGGCGTATATCTAGGCCCATAGGTTTAAACTGACCTATTGGCGCATGTCCCCCTTTTCACTTCGTAACTCGGTAGTGAGGGTCTCCTAAACACGCCACACAATTGCGGTATTAGTTTTAAAAAACTAGTCCCCTCTTTCATATATTAGGACGCGCAATTTTAACATGGAGGCGCGTAGGCGATGCGGGTCTGACACTTTGGAGGCTCTGCTAGATTTTAAATGTACAACGTGATATGTAGTTAGACACTAGAAGATCTAGCACCTCGCATCTATTAAAACTGCGGGCGCGAAAGGCACATCAAATGTTTCTTCTTTTTTAATGACGATGTAAGAAGGTCTCCTAATCACGCCACACAATTGCGGTATTAGTTTTAAAAAACTAGTCCCCTCTTTTATATATTAGGACGCGCATTTTTAACATGGAGACGTGTAGGCGGTGCGGCTTTGATACTTTGGAGGCTCTGCTAATTTGAAATGTACAACGCAATATGTAGTTAGACACTAGAAGATCTAGCACCTTGCATCTAGTAAAACTGCGGGTGCGAGAGGCGCATCAAATATTTCTTTCAATGACGATACAAAGTGTTACAAATCGGAGTGCCGAAAATATAGAGGTGCATGTGACACCGGGAGAACACGAGACGTAACATGCGCTTTAATTTGATCCATGCATTTACCAAAACCGCGAGCGCAAGAGGCTTAACTATTGTCTCTTTTAAATGACGTTGTACTGCTTTATAACCTAGAGTGCCGAAAATATGGCGGGGCACTAGATATTTGTGCTTTACAACTGAGCCAGCCTTATAGTTTGAGAACCCCATGACTGCAAGATAGATAGTACCACTTGAATTGAGGGCACCCTATGTATTATATGCAGCAAGGAATTAGCTAGTGTTGGGAAATAAGATCAGATCAGAACATAAGACCTGGTTTGTTTATGACCATTTTCGATATGGTGTGATTGCATTACAGGCACATTAGCCCAGTGACACTCACCGTGAGGAACAAGTACCATACTGAAGGACCAACATATACCACAATGTCGTAATTGACCGGAACATCTGTGATCGCGCTCTCTGCAGTGCATAATTAATATTCTACACTACAAAGAATTTTTTGGTAGGTGCATATTTAATAATCACTTTTCTTGTAAGAATCTAGAGGGTTTTGGAACCGTTGTGTTCAGAGGAAGCCATGTCTTGAACTAACTGAAACAGGAACCTTGAATGGATGTCTCTGAAATGTTGTTATTATTGACATCATATAATAAGATGCTACTCATATAACTTGCCCCATCAGGAATGTGTACATGAGATAGTAAGGACTATCAATTGAACCTTTGAATGTTATATAAATTGGAATGAACCATTTTGGACAATGTGGAATTTATTAGCTGGATGCTATCCATAACTTGTGTCTATAGGTCTTTGTGATTGATTCACAATGCAATTGTATTATGCTTATTTTATAAAACTTTTTAATGAAGTTGGTATTACATATGTGTTTTTAAAATGTTTTTTCAGCCCTGACGAAGTTCTTTCCTAAGAACGAAACGCGTTGGCTGTCTATGAACTTTCATACCATAAGAAGAATAAAGAGCAAGATTTGAAAATTTAAACATCACTGGATGGACATTATTATTTGGACTTTATAAGGTGGTGCGACCTTCAGTGGGTTAAAAAGGATGCCACATGTAATGCCATTGGGTAGCGTGCGTCTTGTTGGTGGGGGTCCCTAACGTGTTCACTGATGCGTTCTTTTAGGTGTCGAATGGTGCTGCCCACATACTGGCTTTTGCATGTGCACTCGAGGACATATGTCACATACTTAGTGTTGCACGTGATGTTTTGATTGATGGCGTATTTGTGTCTGTTGAAGCCACAGAAACTCCTGGTCCCATGGCATGCCCATTTGCAGACTCCACAACAGCCACACCTGAAAAAGCCTTTGGAGTGAGGCATGAGCCATGTCATAGTTCTAATGACACTCGGTACCGTAGGACTCAATTGATTCTTCAAATTTCTGCCTCGCCTGTATGTTATTTGAGGTCTAGGGCTGATTGCATCTTTCAAAGTTTTGTCTGCTAAAAGTACATTCCAATGTTTATTGAGACTTTTTTCATAAGAAAGCTCATGTCGTTGAAATCCATGATCAACCTCACTGGTTGTGTCTTGTGTTTTTGATGTTCTTTCTTTATGAGTGTGTAATTCCGATCTACTTTCTCGATTCTTTTAGCTGCTCTATGTAAGATGTGTGGTTTGTAACCTCTACTGGAGAATCTCATTTCCATATCTTTGATACATTTGTGAAATTCAGAATCTTCACTGCAATTGCGTCTGGCCCGAATGAATTCTCCATATGGGATGTTCTCAGTTTGATGAAGTGGGTGCGAGCTCTCAGCGTGCAATACTGCGTTACATGAGGTTTCTTTGCGGTAAAGACGGCTGTGTAGGCAGTTGTCTTTGGTGTATAGTTCAATGTCAAGGAAGGTGACCCTGGTTGTACTTGATTCACAAGTGAATCTCATGTCCATGTCGTTGTTGTTAAGGTAGTCACAGAATTCTGTTAGTTTGTCTTGGGTGCCAGACCAAATAAGGAGGCAATCATCGATATACCTCCCCCAGTAAAGGATCGAGTCAGTCCATTGTGCCCCCTTTTTCCCCCAAATCCATTCAGACTCAAGTGAGCCCATATATAGATTAGCAAATGATGGTGAGAATTTGGAGCCCATGGCCACTCCCTTGGTCTGTCTGTACCACTGATTGTCCTACATGAAGACATTGTTGTTGAGGATGATATCCATCATAGAAATCAACATGTTGGTATGCTGCCAAAGGGTTGGAGGTCTGTTATGTAGGGCTTTGGTCACTGCCTGTAGGCCTAAGTCAGGTTTAATGGAGGTGCATAAGGACACAACGTCCAAAGTGGCCATAACCAGGCCTAGTTGCCACTGTAAGTCAGTCAAAATACTCAAGATATGTTTAGTGTCCTGTATGTAGGAAGGGAGGTTTTGCACCATGGGGTTCAGAAAAAGGTCAACATATTGGGAAAGTCTCTCAGTAGGTCCCCCTACGCCCGATATGATGGGCCTACCAGGAGGGAAAGCCGCCTGTTTATGGATCTTGGGGAGGGTGTATAACCAATGGAAGGTTGGTCTCAGTACCTTCATGTAGAGTGCTTCGTCATCATTGATAAGTCCTCGATCATGCCAATCTGACAGATGTTTGTTGATAAGGATGGTAAGGGGGCCCATGGGATTGTGTTTGAGAAGTTCATAGCATGTGTTATCGTGAAGTTGGGTGAGTAACTCATTGTGATAGTCATAACCACCACATTTCCACCCTTGTCAGCCTCCCTGATCATAATCTCCGTGTCAGTGCTCAGGGCTTTAAGTGCTAGACGTTCGTTCCTAGAGAGATTATCCCACCCTTTGTGTTTATGTGCAATCAGTCTGTTCTCATGTCTCTCAATGTCCTCTAAAACCAGATTATAGAAGGTGTCCACCGGATTCCCGCCTGGTAAGGTGGGTGTCCATTTGGACTTACTTTTGAGTCCACTAGTAATAGTTTGGTTGGTGGCTATGTCTAAATCATGAAAAAGATCTTCCAAAGTACTGGAGGGATCATCACAATCCGCCAAGGATAAGAGTAAGTTGGTATCCTTGGGTACTCGCAAATTGCGCATGCAATATCCCATTCATTCCTATGGGCCTGTAGGCCCACAGGAATGAATGGGTAGGCATTCCTTAATTGCGACTCGCAATTTGCGAATCGCAATTAAGGAATGTTTGGGAATCGCTAATTTCATAGCGATTCCTACATGCATAGGCTTTTGCAATTCCTTAATTGCGATTCCTTAATAAACGCAATTAAGGAATCGCAAAAGCCTACATTGATGCATGTGCCCCTATGTACATAAGGACATTGCTGCTCAGGTTATATCTTTATGTATGTCCTTCACGTAACGTTTAAACTAACAGCTGCAGAAACACCATCCTATCAGGTCCCTCACACAAATTCAGAAGAGTAATTATGAATGTGAATTAGCGATAGTTTATAGACAAATGGCATTGAGGCAGAGGCGTAGCAAGGGGGGAGTGCCGGGGGACTGTCCACCCCAGGCTGCATTAGTTTTTGGTTGCTGCGGCCTCCCCCCTTACCTGCGGCTGTTGCAGGAATTGCCAGAGCCCTCCCCTTCTCCACCGCCCGCTCTTACATGCGGCCACCGCGGGGCGGCAAACGCAAGGGTTGCCACGGGCGGCCAAAGGTCTAGATATGCCACTGCACAAGGGCTTATTTACTGTCAGATTCTTGCCAGTGTTTACGTGCAGTTGTTGCCAGTGTCTTGGTGGATCGTGACGAAGGCACTCCACTTACATATATCCTCATCGAGTAAGGAACAGGACGAGGATAGGGATGAGGATTCAGTGGTTTGATTACTTTCTTGTAATCAGCAGCACTCTAATACTCACTCCATCCCAGTACTTATATGAACACCCTTCCACCTGTAACTGTCTCAGTACGTAGACATGTACTGTGATGCCTGATCTTCAATCTGTTTTAATTATTCCTTGCACCAGGGACCACAAATTGTTCCCTGGAACTTGATTTAAACTTCACTAAAGGCAAGATGCAACTCCTTCAGAAGCCAAAATCCCTTCACCTCTTTGGAATATTAATATTTGTGGGTTCCAGCTTGATTGATATCCATGGAATGCCTCTGAAGTGTTTCTAAGGAATGAATAACCGGGTCAGCATGATGTCATCTGTCCTTCAACTACCAAAAGGCTTACAGTTTTCAAATATATGTAGTCTTCTTTTTATGTGCCTACAGATGTTATCCCGGGAACCACCCAATTAAACAGAGATCCCTGCTTACTTTTACGCCTGAAGCCCCATTTCTCTGTACTGCTCACACTTGCCTTGGTCATCCTCCAACACAGCATTACTACGTCGGGTCTCATGCACACCCAGACACTGCTAAATTAGTTTGTTTTTTTTTAAGTGCAAGGGCTCTTGTTAATAGGCCTCTGCAGCTTACACCATCCATTGCCACTGCTGGGGTTGCTAGTGACAGTATCTACAACACTACTAACCAGCACACTGCTACAAGTGTGACAATTTAGACTATTGTAGGCCCCCAAAGCTATAAAAATAGCTTGAGCAGCAGGTGTTAGTTGTTTTTAATTTATACTGAATTAATAAACAATTGCCGTTCTGCTCATCTTTAAAGTATACTAAACGCTCCACCATGTGGCAGCTGTCATAAGGGCCAGAGTTAACAATTAAGTGCCCATGCTGAGCACCAGAAACCACCGGCTCAAATTAAGCACTGCACCCAGGAGACAACACAGATCGCCATGCTCAGAATATCAAATACAGTGTGCAACTTGCATTTTTTTCTTCTAATTATCAGAGTATTAGTAATTGTTGGTGCATACAGTAGTGCTATCTTGTGTGGATTAATCATTTTTATAGTTCACAAGTGCAATATCTACCAACTTTATTGCAATATGTTAACTGCTTTGTTCTCAATGACAAGTTTAGTATGCCACAGGCTTAAGCACAGACCAATCAGCTTGATACTTGTTAAATCTCTTAATATATTCAATTGTACTCATGACAGACCAACTGAACACATGCAAAAACAACAGTTGATGGACAGAATGCAGAACAATGTCATACATTCCCTAAGTGGGATGGGTATGCCCAGATGTGGGTCCCTTGCTCACTGCACCACTGGATTCAAGCTAGCCTGGTTGAAGAAGGGTGACATACTCTGAAACCGGTCCTAGGATGCTTGTTTCCGGTCCAGGGAGGACCTGGCCTGGCAGTTCGGTCTAGACTGTTCCCATGGGGCACAGGGTCAAGACTGATTTGCATATGGCTGGGTCCAAACTGGGGTGGCATAGTGGGCAAAAGAATGATGGATTTAACCCAGATCTTTTGACTGGGGGAGAATGTTTGCATTGTCAGCATTGTGTCCATCATTTGTTTGCTGTTAGACATAGTCTGGGCCAGTTGCTCCTGGGGTAACTTCCTGCTAGTAAGCACTGCAGCACTGGAACACTTTTGACTTTAAAATAGAGTTATAGTGGACTTTTAAGACTCAGACTACTACTATGGCATACCCTTGATGTTGCCTGTTATGAGTGGGGAATAACCACTATTGCTGGGACTGAAGAGGGAGTTGGAGCTGAGGGAAGGTGGGGGGTGGGGGGGGGGGTCTAAAGGTACAGTAGAGCCCTGACCTCAGGGGGAACTGTGCAGTTGTATTTTTCCTTTGTATTAGTAGCGGTAGAAATTAAAATACTTCTCTTTTTTCATAAGAGTGAGCATTGGGCTTGATAATGATTTATTGCTTCTGCTGCAAGCATTTTGAGTTGTAAGCCATTGTTCACTTCCTTGTATCCACACCTCTCCTCGGAGGGAGTCTTGGACTGCTCAAACCACGCTATTCATAAAAGTCATGTGCTGAAGTGGTACTTGGCCTAGTTGCTCAGAATCCATAAAAGGTTGGGCCCTGAGACATCAGGAGTAAAAGGTCTCAACCCCCACGGTTGGGCCCATTGACCCCTGTTTGCCCCGGGGCCCTCTGAAAGGAGTTCTGACAGTAAAATATAAACTGAGCACTGAAGGTGCTAATTTGAAGGACCTCGACCACAGCACACACAGAGGGGCCTGACAACAGGCCTGCTCTTACCTTTGTCCCCGTATATAGTTTGGAGCCAGGATAAAGGAAGGGGAAGAGTTGAACAAAACCCCTTTTTGGGTTAGGTCAAGGAATTCCCCTATACAAAGGCTGGCACCAGCTGTAAAAGAGGACTTTCAGAAGCACTCATCAAAACACTCCTGGACCTGTGGAAGATTCAGAAGAAGGACTGTCCTGCTGCTTGAAGGTCTGCCTTTTTATCTGAAGAAGGAAGTTTGGACCTGCTTTCTTTGATCCCAGGCTACCCAGAGTAACTCTGGGAGTCAGTTGGCTGTTCTGTGCGATGGGTATGCTCAGACGTGAATCCCGTGCTCTCCATGCCACTGAAATCAAGCTATCCTGGCTGAAGAGGGGTGAAAACCCGAAACCGATCCTATGATGCTTGTTTCCAGTCCAGGGAGGACCTGGCCTGGCAGTTCGGGCTGGACTGTTCCCATTGGGCACAGGGTCAAGACTGATTTGCATATGGCTGGGTCCAAACTGGAATGGCATGGTGAGCAAAAAAACTATGTATTTAAGCCCAGATCTCTGTACTGGGGTGAATATATGACATTGTTCTGCATTCTGTCCATCAATAGTTCTTTTTGCATTTGTCACCCCGAGTGGGACGGGTATGCTTAGACGTGAGTCCCGTGCTCTCCACGCCACTGGAATCAAGCTATCCTGGCTGAAGAGGGGTGAAACCCCGAAACCGGTCCTAGGATGCTTGTTTCCAGTCCAGCTAGGACCTGGTCTGGCAGGTCGGGCTGGACTGTTCCCATTGGGCAAGGGTCAAGATTGATTTGCATGTGGCTGGGTCCAAACTGGAATGGCATGGTGAGCAAAAAAACAATGGATATAGGCCCAGATCTCTGTACTGGGTGAATGTATGACATTGTTCTGCATTCTGTCCATCAATAGTTCTTTTTTCATTTGTCACCCCAAGTGGGACGGGTATGCTCAGACGTGAGTCCCATGCTCTCCATGCCACTGGAATCAAGCTATCCTGGCTGAAGAGGGGTGAAACCCCGGAACCGGTCCTAGGATTTTTTTTCCAGTCCAGGGAGGACCTGGCCTCGCAGTTCGGGCTGGACTGTTACTATTGGGCACAGGGTCAAGACTTATTTGCATATGGCTGGGTCCAAACTGGAATGGCATGGTGAGCAAAAAAACGATGGATTTAGGCCCAGATCGCTGTACTGGGGTGAATGTATGACATTGTTCTGCATTCTGTCCATCAATAGTTCTTTTTGCATTTGTCAGACCAACTGAACCGGCATGTCACTTTCTGTGATGTCACGTGAAGTGATGTCACGCCCATTCTGCCTAACTTGGTTAGTCCCCTCTACTCCTTTTTTTAGGACTTTTGCCCTGGTGCTGCAACTCTCCATGGTGGTCGCCGCTATTGGCTTTGCTAGAGCTGGGGACTTTTAAACTTCTCCTTCATTATCAAAGCCAGTATTGGCGCCCAGCTGTGTTAAAAGTCATTTTAAAAACAAAACAATTAAAATTTTGTTTTCTAAATTTTAAAGATGGCAACAGTACTGCATGATGCAACTTGTGTCAGGGCAACACAAACGGTGATGCAATATATGTTGCGTCAAACAGCGCAGCAGCCATCTTTAAAGCAGAGTACGTTGCTTTCTATACTTCTAACATGTTTGGTCGGGCAATGGCACAGCTGATCGCGTGGCTCGCTCAATATTGACAAAGTGAGCCCAATTGCCTTTGCCAATGCTTACTCTGTAATTGTGCTTTAAATGGGCCGGTACTGTCCGGTACTGAGTACAGGCACTTTTTAGGTCTCGCGAGCCAAAGGCTCGAAAGAGACATTTTATATGTGGGAATTTCAAAGTGCTACCCACACTTTTGGCTGGCCTAAACCTTGAGTGCACGAGATCACATGCACGTGCACAGCTGCTCCTCTGCTCATTGCATTTCCCCCCTCCCTTCTCACCCAGCCCTTTGATGCTCTGCTGGAGTACTTTCACTTTCGCCGCTTTGACCCTTGCATTCCGCCCTCCCTTCTCACCCAGCCCTTTGATGCTCTGCTCGCATCTCCCTCCTCCCTGGGCGTGAAGGGAGACAGAGCCATCCTGCTTGATTAATGGCATTCTTATGTGTTCCCGTAAGCGCTCGCTTTAGGTCTTTCTCTATAACCTGTAACCCCACCCAGTCTTTTCGCCCTCTCCATGTGTCCTGTTCTCCTCATGGGGTCGCGCTCTTTGCTCCCCATGTACCTCCCTTGCACCCTCCTTTTGCCCCCTCTTTGCCCCTTTCTCCCTCTCCTTGCTTCCTTTTCACCTTCCGTACTTTTTCTCCGTTCGCCCACTTCACAAGCTCCTCCCGCTCTCACTCGCACGTACTGCTCCATCAGTGCCAGAAGCTTCCCAAAGGAGTGAGTCACGGCTGCCAGGTGGCCCCGGGCCATGCGTGGCACTTTCAATCCGAGCAGAACTCCCACCCCGCGTGCACACGCCTCGAGGCGCACTAAAAACACTGTTCAGTTTTGCGTGTAGTCACAGTTCCACCACAGAAATGTACACATTCTATTGCTTACAGACTTCAAGCCCATTGCACTCTAGCTGCAAACCCGATCCATTCATGTGAGTGTTTTAGTACAACGCGCACACAGCGCACTTTCAGTTCTGTGCCGGTGCGAATTACAGCGCGCCATGGGAATACACAGACGTTGCCCAAGGTGGCTATTGACAAACACTGAATGGGTTTCAAGCTGCCAAACACATCCATTCATGTGAGTGTTTTAGTACAACGTGCACACAGCGCACTTTCAGATCTGTGCCGGTGCTCATTACAGCGCGCCATGGGTATACACAAGCACTGCCCAAGGTGGCTATTGACAAACGCTGTATAGGTTTCACGCTGCCAAACCGATCCATTCATGTGAGTGTTTTAGTACAACGCGCACACAGCGCACTTTCAGTTCTGTGCCGGTGCTCATTACAGCGCGCCATGGGTATACACAGGCACTGCCCAAGGTGGCTATTAACAAACGCTGTATAGGTTTCACGCTGCCAAACACATCCATTCATGTGAGTGTTTTAGTACAACGCGCACACAGCGCGCTTTCAGATCTGTGCCAGTGCTCATTACAGCGCGCCATCGGTATACACAAGCACTGCCCAAGGTGGCTATTGACAAACGCTGTATAGGTTTCACGCTGCCAAACCGATCCATTCATGTGAGTGTTTTAGTACAACGCGCACACAGCGCACTTTCAGTTCTGTGCCGGTGCTCATTACAGCGCGCCATGGGTATACACAGGCACTGCCCAAGGTGGCTATTAACAAACGCTGTATAGGTTTCACGCTGCCAAACACATCCATTCATGGGAGTGTTTTAGTACAACGCGCACACAGCGCGCTTTCAGATCTGTGCCGGTGCTCATTACAGCGCGCCATGGGTATACACAAGCACTGCCCAAGGTGGCTATTGACAAACGCTGTATAGGTTTCACGCTGCAAAACCGATCCATTCATGTGAGTGTTTTAGTACAACGCGCACACAGCGCACTTTCAGTTCTGTGCCGGTGCTCATTACAGCGCGCCATGGGTATACACAGACGTTGCCCAAGGTGGCTAGTGACAAACACTGAATGGGTTTCAAGCCGCTACCCAAAAAACAATACATTGATATACAGAGCACGCGCTCAGTTTTGCGTGTAGCCACAGTTCTAACACAGAAATGTACACATTCTATTGCTTACAGACTTACAGCCCATTGCACTCTAGCCTGTGGGCCCCGTGAACTGTGGAGAATACACACAGAGAGACACAAAATCACACACATACAACCACACACAAACCCACACACACACTCAACCACACACACTAACAGAACAAAAAACCACACACAAACAGACACACACAACCACACACACATAACCAAACACACACACAACCACACACACACACACACACTCAACCACACACACTCAACCACACACACACTCAAACACACACACACAAACACACACACACACAACCGAACACAAAACCACACACACAACCACACATACAACCACACACATACAACCACACACCTACAAACACACACAAACACACACACACACTCAACCACACACACACTCAACCACACGCACACACACTCAACCACACACACACACACTCAACCACACACACACACACACTCAACCCCACACACACAACAACACACACACACACACACAACTACACACACACACACAACCACAAACAATTTTTGGGCTGACAGCATAAATACGCTGTCAACAAACCCGATGAACACTCGGGAAAATTTAGAAAGTCACCCCCAACTTTCAAACCATCTTGCTGTTGCAAAGTGTGTGCTGTACACATGGCAACACCGTGCCACAGCGCACTATTGCGAGGAATGCTTTGATCCTCGGAGGCTAACAGACCTCACTCTCTGCATTAGTTAACCCCTTCTTGGCACTGCATGAAAACAGGGTACACACTGTCCACCATGAAGTGAGACATTGTCCTCGGGGCTGGAGATCCTATTTAGCAATCTGCTTTAAACATTGTGATTCATTTAGGCCATTAAACATAAAGGAGCACTGGGAACGCTGATAACATGGATTCCATTTTGAGTATTGACTACAACTTTTAAAAAGCACGCAGTACTGAAACAAGCATTTACACTGCAATAGGTCTCGCATTTAAAAACAGGCATTTGCAATGCACTAGATCTCGCATTGACACGAGTTTGAGATATTGGCATTGCACATAACAATGCATTTTTGGGGGGATTACTTTTTGAATACTCAAGTCAAGTCAAGTATGCTTTATTCGAAAAATATTCATAAAAGCAAAGACAATAATACTATAAAGGCAATTCATACAATTAAAAAAAGAATTAAATTCAATCGATGATACCAGAATAGAAACATACTGAATATAAATTACAAACTTGGTTACTGGTCCTATTTAAACAAGATAATATTCTATACAAGAGTAGTAAAAGTGAATCAATCCCGGGAGTTAAAAATGCTATATAATTTAAGAAAGTTAAAATGGATTAAAAAATGAATTAAAATGCAGACAGATAAATATCAGAGAATAGTCAGATGACTAGCAGTCTTTATCAAGCGAGAAAATAGTCAAATAACTAGCAGTCTCTGTCTGGGCAAGAGAATAGTCAAATAACTAGCAGTCTCTTTCAAGCAAGCAAATATTCAAGTGGCTAAAAATCTCTGTCTTATCGACCATGCCCACCCTAGGTATTTTGCAGTGGCAACTGATATCCAACTCAAAGTATTAGTGCAAATAATGCGCAAAGCAACAGAGCTGCTGGTGGTCCCTAGATTTTTACACAACGGGGACAACCAAATGCGCCTTGGAGCAGCATAAGCTTTGCATGAAAACAAGAAATGGCCAATTGTTTCTTTAATAAAGCCACAAATAGGGCAGCTACCACAAGATCCACCATCCCACTTAACTGTCAGATATCTAAGGGGAAGAGCGCCTGCTCTAAGTTGAAAAAGGAGTTTTCTTTCACCCGGCTTATTTATGATGTCCCAAAATGGTTCTAAACAGGGGTATAACTTAGCCTCCAAGAATTCTCCAGTCATAGACCCCGCACTGGAGCTACTCCAATGCCGAGAGGCGACCATCTCCCAATAGATATCTTTTAGAACACATTTTGTGGGGAAAATTGCACTCTCCGGGTCTTCCCAAAGTGAGCGCAGACCAAGCTCAGTCAAGGTTATCTTAAGCGTTTTTAACCATCCAATTTTGTGGAATACATCAGTTCTTATTATGTCTAGAAAACCCTCGGCATAGTGAGAGAGCACAGGAGTCGTCCATATCCTACGCCAATATAAGATTGGGCGAAGCTTAACCAGATCTGAAACTGCTCTTCTACCCAGGTCGTATTTAAGGGGGAGCAGAGGGGTGCTTTTAGGAACACCCGTTATAGCCCTGAAAAATTTATTTTCGGAAGATTGAAGCACAACCACTTTCTCAAAGCCCCAGAGCTCAGCACCATAAAGGGCGGAACCTAGGGCCTTGGCTTCATAGACCTGTAGGGCGGGTTTAATTGGTTTAGTTAAGGATTTCCTGTGCTCAGCACAGATAGCACCAGACAATTGCCTGTGTCTAAGTGAGGCAATGTCGATATGACGGCGCCAACTTTTATCGCTAGAAATATGCATGCCTAGGTATGTGAAGGATTTCACAACTTCTAGCGGGCGGTCATTTAGAGTAATTTTGGATTTAAAATTACGATGGGGGTTAAAGGACATAAGTTTTTTTTTTGAATACTTAAATAGAAAGGATTTGTTATTTACAATACCAATAGCTCCAACTCCAATAAATGCGAGACCTATTGCATTGCAAATGCTTGTTTATTTTGAGAAGGAGAGTACCGGCACTTATCAAGTAAAACGTAATGCTTTTAATTGGAGAGTACCAGCACTTCTCTGAAACAAGCAGGTACTCTGGTACAGAGTCCTTGCACTTCTATTTTTCCATGTCAAGCACTGAGTAAAACTGTGCGAAAGCGTTGCAGCTTTCAATTCTCCGGTTTCTAAATATTAAACCAATGTTAAGTTTCTTATCTGCGCACTACGCGCACTATAGATGTGTATAAAAAAAGCATACATTTTGCGTGTCCCGTCACCCCGCGACTCTCCTCTGCTCTATTGCAGCCTTTGCTGCCCATCCAGCGAGGCCTCTGCGAAGGTAACATTGGTCCGCCGCAACATCCCCAATACTTGACAACACCCGTGTTTACAAACACTGAGTGAATGCAGCACCGCCATTTAACGCATCGCTGCGCAAGGAAACATCTGAGCAGATGGAGGCCTTGGCATTTGTGGAGTCATTTCTGGCGAGCGCTCTGACCTTATTCGTGCCCAGCCAGATGTGAAGCGAACCGCGCGCTGCGCATCCCGTTCCCTTCGCTGCTCCGTACTTTCACCTTCTCCTATCTGAGGTAATTTGGAGACAGAGAGGCAGAAAGGCGAATAAGAGCCTGACCGCGCTGCCTCGCCGAGTGACCTCACGGCGAACTGTGGAGCAGATACAAGGCCAATAATTTTTAAATGAAAAGGAGACGAGCGACGGGCGAGCGGGCTTGGCGTGAGGGCATCTGTGAACCCTCCCTCGTTAATCGTGATGGCGTCAAAAGGCCCACGCGGGGGTGGTCTAAGGATGTTTTTCTGTCAAAGGCCGTTTCTTTTCTCGCTTCCCTCTCATTTGACAATTACTTTTGTCGCGCTTCGCCTTCTTTCCCTCCAAATTTGCTTCCAAAAGCCAGAAGGTACAGTGGTCTCTTTCAAGATGTAATTTTAGATTTCAGGCCCAATTAGCCATAGAAACCCCAGCACCTGCCAATCCCAGAATACACCGCGTCAAAGACAGCGAGGGGAGCCCATCGTGAGGCCGGCCACGTACTTCTCAGAATTTCTGAAGATAAAAAGTGGATGTTTCCCAGTGAAAATCTGCATACCCAAGGCGTCCACCTGTGCCTTGATTGAAAAGTAATACTCTTCAACATATTTCTGTAGAAAGTGGGCGTGTGGTGTGTCGGATTTCATTGGCAATTTGGGTTTTCTAGAAGAGAACGAGGTTCATCCATCTCGGCGTTTCATTCACGCTCCATCGAGGAGCAGGTACGAAACGCACAGGGTCGCAGTCTCTTCAGATATGATGAAATCCGGGACCCCCGATATAATGAAATCCGGGAACCGCTCATTTCTCTCATAGATTGAAATTCTGATTAAACAATGGTGAAATATTGCTGTTAAGTTTATTTTTTCCCATTGTTTGTGTTGAACTCAATGTGTGAAGGCCAGAAGGAAATGTTATATAGTATAGGATTCTGATTTTTTTACAGATAAAAAATAAATCAAGGTAAAACAAACTCATTACACCTAAAGAAAGACAAATTCCGCGAAATAAATACATTTTAGTGAGTCTTCGTAGGACACCGCTATATAGGTTCTTAGCACAGGGTAACCCTGTGGCCCCTTACTTGACTACAGATTCCTGCGTCATCCCTGTACTGCCGTCTGTTGGAGTGACTGGGGGTAGCATTTCAACGTATCTTTTTTCCACACTGGGTCACTCTAGACAAAAGCCGGCCTTATGCAACATAGGACTGATTCTGCTGCTCCACCTGGGGATATGCCAGATGAGGCCCAATCCAGGATGGGACGCAAGCAACCCCAGACCAGTTACCGCCTTGTTAGGCCTCATCAACGAGGTATGGTTTGGATCCTATGGCACCCTCAGCAGGGGACCCATGTCTGGGAATGCCCTCAGTCATCGCACGTAATTAATATCAGTCACACAAAGGGCTATAAGAGAAATGCGTGCAAAAAATCTAGCCACTGGCAATGGGAAACATCCGTTACCCCGCAGTCTTTACAACGACCAGCCTTTACAACAATGGGATATTACCACGTGTTACTTTACCACGCAAGTCATTACAACAAGTTGCTGTAGGGGGCCATTCTTGGACTGGTGTTGGATTTTTAAGTCCACACCTTCCCTACTGTTGCGTAGACTGGAATTGGAATAGTAATTTATACTATTCCAAAGTCCAGCACCCCCCAAAGGAATTTGTTGTAGCGACTTGCGTGCTAATGTAAGAGTGGTAACGTCGATCACAGGGTACTGACTGCATTGTAAAGGTGTGTGGGGTAAATGCCTGTGGGGTTCTGTCATACAACCACAGGAAATTATTTGGGAAGCCTTCCAAACCTTTGTTTTTCACCAAGTGTGCCTCTTTAGAAAAAGGCATGCCTTATTTAAATCAGTACCCACTCTGCTCCTCATGGAACACTCTGTCTCGAACTGCCAGGCTAGGCTCCCTCTAGAATGGAACACAAGCAACCGCAGACCTGTTTGAGACTTGTTAGGTCTTGTCAGTGAGGTATAGCTTGGATCCTATTGCACAGTGAGCAAGGGGCCCACTTCTGTGCATAACCTCGGCTAAATGGATGTAACATCAATCACACAAAGAGTGATAGGAGAAATGCTTGCAAAAAGTCTAACTGGCAATCGCTCAAGGTAGCATTCCAACCCATCGTTTACCCACTGTGCCTCTCTAGACAAAGGCTGCCTTATGAAAATCAGTATCAACCTTGCTCCTCATAGGACCAGCACATCTTGATCTGCCAGATAAGGCCTCCTTCAGAAGGGAACACAAGCAACCTCAGACCGGTTTTGGCCTTGTTAGGCCCTAAGTTACCAAGGGTTTGCTCAGACATGGTTTCCTTGCTCACTGCGCCACTCAAACCAAGCTACAACTGACTAAAGAGGCCCAGTTATGCCAAAACCAGTGTTGGGGAGGGGTGGGGGGGCTTGTGTTCTGGTTCAGAGAGGACTTTTCTTGACAGTTTGGGCTAGACTAAGTGAAGCAGGGCTAATACTGATTTGCAAATGGCTAGGTCTAATCTGAGTTGGCATGGTGGTAAACAAACAATAGTTTGGAATTCTACCCCAAGTGATTGACAGTGTTAGACTTAATGCAAGCCTTCCTTCTATCACCTTTTGTGTTTTTGATGTACACCCTAAGAGGCCAAGGGTATGCAGAGATGTGGGTCAATTGCTCACTGTGCCTCTGGAACCAAGCTACACATGACTACGGAATAAGGGTAATGAAGATTACCAGTAAGTAACCGGGGCATTATCCCTATGTCATTGTCCAAGTCATTTAATCATGAGGAATACCAAAGCAAATCCTTGCAGAAGAATTACAGTACTGAGTTATATTGCTCAAAATGTATTTCTATATAATATCAGAAAAAGAAGTAAAATAAGAACACCAAAAACCAAAGCATATAGAATGTTCAAGAATCCAAGACTGACACCAACATTTTGGAACCAAAATAATTCTTGCCAACCCCCATCCCTTGGATCTTGTAGTCATGCAAGAAAGAGTGGGAAGTAGCCCAGGTGTCTGCCCTGCAAATTTCCTACAAAGAGACACCTTTGAAATTGGCCCAAAACGCCACCACCCCCTTAGTTCAAAGCCCTTGAACAGAAGAAGGAGGGGGACCCTGGCTGACTCATATGCAACAGAAATAATTTCTGGAAGCATTGTACTTATGGTAATTCCAGAAGTCTTGCTACCTTGATTGGACCCACCAAAGGTAACAAACAAGCAGACCGATTTTCTGAAAGCCAATATACGATCCCCAAAAAATCAAAGCAGCTCATCTCACATCCAGCAAGTAGAGCAGCCGTTCATCATCTGAAAAAGGATTGGGAAAAAAGGGAAGAAAAATATCATGTTCCTTGTGAGTTAGGGAAGGAACCTTAGTCAAAAAAGATGAATGAGTACGTAAAATGATGCCATCTTCCCTAATCTTTATGCGTGGAGACTTACGCAATAATGCCCCCAATTCTCCCAAACATCTAGCTGAGGAAATTGCAACCAGAAACGCCACCTTCAAAGTCAACCATTTCAATTCCACCATGGAAAGAGGCTCAAATGGAAACCTTGAAGAGAAGTGAAAACAAGGTGAAGATCCAGAGGAGGACAGACCAATGTTGAAACAGGTCTAGAAAGAGAAAAACTCAGAAGAAGCCTATAAACCAAACGCCCATTATCCAGAAAGTCTCTCCCAGGACTACAAAAAGCTCGAATAGAAGCCCATTGAGACTTTAACATAGACACTGAAAGGCCTTTGTGAAATCCATCCAGAAGAAATTGTAACACCACACCAATATGACAAGTAGAGGGAGAGTGATGTGCTGTATCACACCATCTCTGAAATATCCTCCAATGTCTGGAATAACAAGACAGAGTGGAGGTACAATTAGACTGCTGAACAAGCACCACAAGAAGATGAGGAACCCCTAGTTTCCACAACCCTTCCCTTTCAATCTTCAGGCCGAAAGAGAGAGATGATTTACTGGAAGAGACCCCATCGAGACCAGAGGTGGAGGGGGAAGAGGAATCCTCCAATGAGGTAGAATAGACAGTTAAAGAGGTAAAGGGAACCAAGATCTCCTGAGCCAAAAAGTTACCACTACTATAACTTCCGCTTGCTCCTTCTGATTTTTCGACAACAATTTGGGGATCAGAGGAAAGGTGTACAGGAGCTTGCAGGGGCAAGGAATGGATAACGCAGCCACTCTCCAAGCTCCCGGTGCTGGAGTCTGGGAAAAAAATCTTGCCAGCTGGCTGTTCTCCAGGGAGGCACACAGGTCCAGAAAAGGTTTCCTGAACCTGCAACAAATCTCTGAAACACTCCAAGACAGACATAGATCTCAAGATGTGACAAACTTCCCGCTGAGAGAGACAGCTCAAGTGTTGTCCTTTCCTCTGATGCATGTGGCTTCCAGTAAGAGAAGATATTGTTCCACCCAATTCCCAATTTTTTATTTCCACCAGATTGAGAGAGGAGAACTTCCATCCCCCCTGCGACACTGTTGTCTGTCCTCACCAACACATGATTATTGAGGAGCTGTGTGTGATGTAGCTTGGTTCCATGTTGGACGTCAAGCGCGTGATAATAAAGCCTCTTAAGATTACCTGTGTCATCTGCTCATTCATACTTCATTACAGTTTCCCGTGCCTGCCTCCTCGGGGCAACCTGCAAAAAATCTGGGAGTCTGGTTTGAGGAAAATCTATCCTTATTCATCCAGATTAAGAAGTTGGTGGGCACCTGCTTCGGGCTACTTAAAACCCTCAAAAATGTCTCCAGTTTCTCCATAGAGCAGCTAAGGAAACAGTGATTCGGGCCTTGATACTCCCTTGACTCAACTATGCGAATGCTCTGTATACCGGCTTGCTGGGCTATCTTCTACGAAAACTGCAGACTGTCCAGAATGCTGTTGCTAGGCTTGAGTTTAACATCCCAATGAGAAGCAGTGTGCGGTAGTATCTGCAATGACTACATTGGCTGCCGGTGGCCAATTGAGTCAAGTTTAAAGCATTGACTCTGATCCGTCACGCTCTGTATGCCCTTGGCCCTTCTTACCGCCGGAAAAGGTTTCTGTTTTACACCCCCGCCAGACAACTTCGATCATCATCTCAGTTCTTGGCCCATATTTCTCGCTTTCTGCTCACAAGAATGAGAGGCAGCTCACTTGCTGTTAGAGCGGCTACGATCTGGAACTCACTTCCTCTGGCTCTCCGCAGTATTCAGGATTTTTGCCTATTCAAAAAAAAAACTGAAGAGCTACCTGTTTGACTAATTGATTCTCACTTCTCTGTATATATTCTTTCTCTCTTTGGGCTCGCGCCGTGACACTCCTCGGAGTATCTGCGCCCGGTATAAGATTAAATAACATAACATAACACTGTGGTTTGAGAAACCATAGGAATGCCCAGATTGCTGAGAGTTCCCTCCAATTGAAGGACTGATGTCTCTGAAGCCGTGACCATAAACACTGTGTAGAAAGGTCTCCCAGAGTCGCTCCCCATCCAAAAGACTGGCATCCGTCATCAGGATTTGAGGAGGATCTGCGTTCAGAGGAAACCCCCTGAAAAGAGAGGAATCTTTCAGCCACCACTGAAGCTGGGTCGAAATCTGAGGTGTCACTGGAATTCTTGTCTCATACTTCATAGATGCAGAATTCCAAAATTTGATGAGATGTACCAACAGGGGCCCCATATGCAACCCCACCCAAGGAAACAGAACAACACACAATGCCATGTGCCCTTGAACCGTACTGATGCTTTGTTGTTCTATAACAACTGTGTCAAAGTCTGTAACAACATCACAGCCCTGTTTTGAGGGGAGATAGACCATGAGTCTTGAAGAGAGCTCAAATAAAAATTGGTTCTCTTGGTGGCACCAATTGGCATTTCACATAATTCTAGAGAAGAACATGAGAGAAAGCACAATTCTCCATCATATGGAATCCCTTCACTGCTTCCTTTATGGAATCTGCCATGAGAAGCCTGTTGTGTAGATATTGGAAGACTTTCAGACCCTACAAACTAAGGGTAGCGAGCAGCAGAGACATCATTTTTGTGAATACTCAACAGTTGGATTTGATGCCAAAGGGTAATACCTGGAATTGATAGTGGGTACCAAAAACACAGAAACTCTCAAACTGCTGATTTTCCAACACCATAGGGATGCGGAAATAGGCATCTGTCAACTCTAAGGTAATGTGAAAATCCATCTGAGAGATCAAGGGAATGATCTTCTGTAATGTTTCCATCTTGAAGCAAAAGTTCCTTATGCATTTGCTCAATCCCTTGAGGTTGATGACCTGATGGAATACCCCGTGATCTTCAACACCAGAAAAATTCTTGATTAAGTTCCTTTCCCACAGTGCAACTGCCCCCTTCAGCAGAAGTGCTTGGACGGAAAGCTTTAGGTTTCTTCAATTTGTCTCAGCATCAAAGTTCTCACATAAGAATGGTGCCTGTACCTAGAGGAGTGGAGATAAACTTGATCTTGTAGCCTACCTCCACTATCTGCAGACCCAGGCATTGGAGGTAGACAGTTTACAAGCATTCAGGAAATGTGATATTTGACCTTTGACAGGTCAATATTGGCCATTTCTGGCCTAGTCAGGACTTCTTGAAATTGTCTGAGGTAGTTATTCTTTTGTTCATCATTTTGGGACTTGAAGGGTTTACCCTTTTGGTAGCTTTGCTCCTACATATTTTGATGCTGAGAAGCCTGGCGAAAGGATTTGAATTATTTCACTTGAGTAGAGAGGGGGGTGGAAAACAGAGATTGCCGAAAAGGAGAATGCATCTTTTCTTTAAACACCCTGTGCAATTTTTCATCCTACTCAGGTCCACAAAGTTTCACACCTTCGAAGGGCATCCAAAGTGCTGCAATCTTCTATGCATAATCAGTATGCCAGTTTCTGAGAAAAACAGTCTGTCTTGCAGCTACTGTAGCTCCTTCTGATAAAGATGCTGCCCATATTTTATCAAATGAAATGTCTGATAAGAATTCTGTCGGCCTTTCAAGGATTTCAATCAAGCCAGAATACTCCTCACCCTCCGACATAGCCTTAAACAGATCCTTAAAGTCAGCCAGCATGGAATGAGCAGTCTATGCTCCATAGATTACTGCCCATATCACTAAGTTAGTACCTGCATAAGATGTTTTTATGGTGGAATCAATCTTCTTGTCCTCTTGATCTTTAATCATATTATCCCTTGCCAGAGAGGCCCGATCCACAAGACTTGCCACTAATGAGTCCACTAAAACAGAATCAGGTCATTTCTTGTCAACCTTTTTGTGAGAAGTTGGCCTGGTTTATGATGTTCACTAGTTAAAGTGACCACCTTGTACCATGCCAAGCAACCCTTATGGTGTGGTTGTAAGTCAACCTTTTCGGACTAGCTGCACTAGTGGTAGCGTAGGCTAAGCAGTCTTTGAGGCTAAACTCGTTAAAGCGTGTTAAGCAGGCTGTTTTACCATATGTAACCCCCTTTTATACCAATGAAAGGACACCACACAGATATATATTCAAAATATAGATGTATTTATTACTCAAAGTATCCCCTAGACTCTTTATGAGCACAGGAGCACAAATCGTTAAACAAGAAAGTATTACAATATACAGAAGTTGCACTTTATATGGATGGGCCCTGGTGGCCACTCAAACCATATACTAAAATAGTGGTATAAGCACCACGAACAGGAAAGGGAAAAGGCCTAGGGCCTCTAGAATCGCTGGGCCTACAAGGAGCTAACTTCAGTTAGTGACCAGGAGGTCCACGGGTTGCGTGTGCAGTGAGGAAAGTTACACGCGTGCTCCCATAGGTTTTCAATGGGTGCGTAAAAGTTCAAAAGTTACTGCTAGAAGGGTCTTCTGGATGGACTACGAATTTAAGATTCACAACACAGACACTAGAGATGTTTCTCTACACTTGGGCACCGGAGTGCCAGCTTTACCTCACCCACAGGAAGCGGGTGCATAGGTCTCGAAGTGCGTCGGGTTTCTTCTATCGATTCAATGGAGCCTGATGACAAAGATGCTGCAGGCGGTCGGTCCAGAAGAGATGCGGTGGATCCAAGAGTGGATCGGAGTTGTAGAAGACCTGAAAGCAGAGGGGACAGTGTTCACAGTCACTAGCCAGTGACCGGCGTGGCACCAGGTAGGTACCAGGCGATGTCGGGTGCAAACAGGTGATGAGGTGTAGCTAATCTCCACAGCCACGTGGTCCCTGAAGGTCGACGACATCCAGGAGTCGGTTCATGAGCTGTCCCACGCAGGCTCTCGCTGTCGGCGGTGTCGGCGACTCGAAAGAGGCAACCAAGCCTTGGCAAAGGCAGGAGTCGTGGAAAGAGAGGAAAGCTGATTGCTCTGACCAGCAAGGTCAGAAGGGCTGCTCGTTTGGAGAGCAGCTGGGGCCAGTCTGTAGCAACCAGACCAGCATCGTTGATTTCAAGTTAGGTCGCCAAAATGGCCACTAGCCAACGGGCCAGGGACCGGGCAGGCGCGTCGAGATGCAAAGTGCAGAGGGGCCCCACGCAGATCGTGGAGATGCTGGAGAGCTCACCTTTGGTGCAGATGCTGCTCGGGTGTTGGGCTCAGGAACCACAGCACAACTTGGAGGGAGCCTCTGCTGTTGCACTTGCAGCTTGTCGTCGGTCTTTCAAGATGGCTGGCTCCACGTGTCTCGGTGCCTCCACGGGTTCCTTCTTTTCAGGGACTGTGGCTCGGGCGGTGAGAGGTCTGGAGGTCCAGGTCTTGTCGGGCTCTGGGCTCGGGCTCCGGCAGGAGGCGGCGGCAAAGCAGACGTCGAGTAGCTGGTTGGTGCTTGCGTTAGCGAGATGGTCACTCCCTGACCATAGGGGAGATTTCCTTCTGTCCTCTGAGCAGCAGAGCATCGAAGTTCCCGTCTTCTTCTTGTAGTTAAGTTGATTCCAGGATGTCTGAAGTCTTAGGACACAGCTCCTACCTTTAAGCGGATTCTAGGGGCCGGACTACCTGCTAGGTCCCTCCCTAAGGGTGGGACCAGGAAGGGGGGTGGTTACACCCCCAATCCTTTGTCCAGCTCGCCCCAGGTCCGGGGCTGGGGTGCCCCAGGACCGGTTTGAACTGGCATATGCACCGAGGCATATGTGTAAATTGCTGACCTGTAGAGCAAACTTTGTGTGACAAACATTGATACCTCTCTTTATGTTTTGTCTTTCTGTTTGTTTGTCTCTTTGTACCATCAGAGTAAACTCGTTCCTCTCCCCATAATTAATTATTTTACTTGGCGGAGTGCACACTACTCAGTGTCTTTTGGTTTTTTTCACACATCAGCCCACGGTTGGGTGGACCTTAGCGAGTTCACACCACCGGGGCTACGCACATCCCCCTCTGGTCCTGACGAATGCCCGATTAACACTCCATGAGGCAGAAACATGTTGACCGCCACGGAGTGAACCAGGTCTTTTATTTTTTTGACCCTCACTCCTTTTTACTTCTTTCCATTTAAGCAAAATTAATAAAGTTTCTTTTTGACTTGATTGGATATTTTAAATTCACTTTCCCCACACAACCAACCCAGCTCCGCAGTAACCTGGCGTCGCAGCACACTGGGATGACATTCGGTCGTCCCAGTGGAAGCCCAATGATGAAGCATGTCACCAACCAGGTTGGTGAGTGAGGGCTTTTTCATACCCACTGGGTATTGTTCCATAGTGGCCAAACCTACTTCCTATGAACATAACGGTTCACAGGGAATCTGAGGCTCGTTGCTCGATTGATTGATGTATTGCATTGATTAGAGTGCCCCCTGTTTCATATTTTTGTACACTGGCTTTATTGTTTATTGATATTCTACTGAGGGGACTAGCCGTGTTGATCCCTTCCTCTCCTGTTGATTTTGATAGTTTAGCAGCGCACAGCTGTGAGAGACTTTGTTGTTTCTTTCTTTTCCCCCCGTATCTGCGGCGGGGTTTTTTCCTTATCCTCCCGGGATTGCATCATCCCTCCTGAACTCAGACGGTATGGCCTCTCTTGGCCTTACTTTCTCTGACTCTGAGGTGGATGCTATTCTAGCACGCCCCTCACTTTTTGCGGACCCATCCATATCGCAAACAGTGACATATGCTAGCGAATGGGAACAACTCTCTGAGTTGAAGAAAAATCGAATCCGCACAATCCTACATGGCACTATCCTTACGGAGTACTTACGGACCAACACGGCCCCAAGGGGCTTATTAGTGACCAACGCCCCACGTATCTTTCTGGAGGATGCCACTTTCAGAAAAGACTGGGCTATGATAGCATGGCATTGCACTCGAGACTGGTTAGTCTTAATCATTAAAACAGCCGTCCGACTGTCTGAGGCGATTATGATTGAGATTACTCAAACTGAAACACAATTCAAAGCCACACTCACTGGTTTTAAAAAACGACTTGATGAACTGAACAAAGACATCAATGAGTACAAAGATAACCTCACACAGAGTAAGGTAAATCAATTTCAGAAAGACCTTAAAAAATTTGAATTTAACAAAGTATACCCTTATGCTGACCCGGCCTTTGTGTCCACACGTAGAACTGAAACTAACTCCTACGGGACGGATGATGACTCCTCTAACAGCAGCGGTTCAAGCAGTGGCAGCTCTAGACCACCCAGAAGGGGCAGACAAAGAGGAAGGTCACGTCCCTTCCCTAATCAAGCGCCTTGGGCAACCTTTCCCCCACAACAAGGTGCTATGGGCTCACATCCTATACAATTCCATTACCCATTTGGCCCGCAGATGGGTTGGAATCCAGGGTATACCTCCCCAATGTACCCCCCTAACCCCTTTCCACAGCCCCATTTTTTAGAGAGGGGCCAAAGGGGAAAAGGCCGGCGGAGAGGGAACAACCAAAGAGTACACTGGGCACAAGACGACCCAGTGGGCAACCACACCCGGAGCAAACAAGCTCAGGAACTGTTGGCCTCGGGACCGAGCACTTCGACAGCCTGATCGTTAATCTGTCAAACAAGACACTAACAGACCATGAGAGATCGGTTTTGGAAAAGGGACTGGGCTTTGTTCCATCAGCCCGCCCTGACAAATTTCGCCTTCATTGCGAACTGGCAGCATTCTTAGGAAGCTGAAATTAAAAGCTTTCTTTGAAAGTCGAGTTAACGATGGTGTTGACTTGGACGTAGGGGATACCCCCCTCCGACCACCGTCGACCTTTAATCCCCCTCCACACACCATTCCGGTGGAAATCACGACCTTCGAACGAGCAGTCTTTACCGAAATTGAGCACACAACCATCCCCACTACCTTTAAGAATCTGAGAGCAGAGGAGTACAGAGCCATTACCTCTCTCCGTGCGGACACCACCTTAACCATCAAACCCGCAGATAAGGGGGGCGCTGTCGTACTACTCAATACTACCGACTACGACCAGGAATGCCTCCGCTTACTGAACGACCGCCACAACTACACACCACTCCTCAATGATCCATCTGAGGGGCTCAAAGGCGAGATCCTAAGTGTGGTCGAAGAGGCACAAACACAGGGTGTCATTACCAGAGCTGAAGCACGTTTTCTCACTGAAGGCCCGGGGAAGATCCCCTATTTCTATACACTCCCCAAGATCCATAAAGAGAGAGTCCCACCACCTGGACGCCCCATTGTCTCGGGGATTGACTCTCTTTTGGAACCCCTTTCTCGGTTTTGTGACCACTTCCTAAAACCTCTGGTCCAAAAATCGACCACCTACCTAAAGGATACAAAGGACCTTCTGAAACTACTTAGTAACACCACGTGCTCAGAACACACTATACTGGCAACATTGGATATAGAAAGCTTGTATACGAGCATCCCCCAGGACGAAACCATCAGGGTCTTGGAAGAATCACTTGACTCTACTCCCTGGGAATACAAAACCACCAAAGAGTTCGTGATACAATGTGCCACTTTGGCCTTGAAGAGAAACTTCTTTGAGTTCCAGGGTCAATTATTTCTCCAAACCACAGGTACTTCCATGGGGAGTACCTTTGCTCCCAGTGTAGCTGGACTATACGTCTATGCTTTCGAACAGAAGTTCATCCTCCCGACTTCAAACCCCTATCGCTCTTCCATAGCCTTATGGAAGCGATATATAGATGATGTGCTCCTGATCTGGCAAGGTAGTAACAACACCCTCCAGTCTTTCCTCAAATGGATCAATACTCTGAACCCGCACCTGAAGTTCACACATACATATGACGACTCTGAGGTTGTATTTCTTGATGTGGTGATAACTAAGGTACGAGGGTCCTTTCAAACTAGGACCTATTACAAGCCTACCTCAAGGAACAATCTCCTCGATTTCACCAGCTTTCACCCACGTCCTCTGAGGGATAATTTACCCTACGGACAATACCTCCGCTTACGACGGAATTGCACCACCTTGAGCGATTTCAAGAGCCAATCTCAGGATTTAACAACTAAACTGAGTATGAGAGGGTACCCTTCACCCCTCCTCTCCAGAAGTTACAAACGTGCGAGGAATCAACCAAGGGATGTACTCTTAACGGACTACCCAAAGGATACTGCGTCTATCCCACTTACCTGTGTCACCACCTACTGTACCCTCTCTAACCAACTCAAAAAGACTATCAATAAACATTGGGGTATAATCAACAGCGCCAATCGCAACTGGGAAAAACCCCTCTTTTCATTCAAACGCGCACAAAGCCTCCGCAACAATCTGGTACACACACGACCACTGATGCCACGAGAGACCCCACAGAGATCTATAACGGAAGCTTGGGGCCTCCCCAAGATCACTGGGCATTTTCCCTGTTCTGACTGCAGTGTATGTCATCTGACCACACATACCAAAACCCTCGACCTCGAACCCAACAAGACCTGGACCCAAAGAGGCCACACGAATTGTAACACTATGAATGTGGTCTACCTCATTACCTGCCCCTGCGGCCTACGATACGTAGGGATGACGACGCGGAAGGTGAGACTCCGGATATGCGAACACCGGAGTAACATTAGGTGCAAACGCACAACTACGAAAATGAGTGAACACTTTCTCTCTATCAACCACACTACCAACGATCTAAGGTGGACAGTGATAGAAGAGATCTCAAGTGGTAACAACATCCCTAAAGTGCTTTTTGAAAGGGAACAGAGGTGGGTGCACCGCCTGGGGACTAACCTCCATGGGTTGAATGATAATGTCCCTTGGGCCAATATCCTTTAATTGCTCTCAACCTATCTGAATATCTTCACTCACAAATCAATCCCCTATACCACTTTTGACACTAATTGGTCCATGGGTTCATGTCATCCACTCTGTTTCAAAGAATACTACTCTGTACTTCAGGAACCCCTGATACCCTGTCCCGTTTGTTCTTTTGTTGAACATGACTAACCTTTGACTATTCATGCCCTTCACATATAACACAGGTCTCTTTGACCCCGTGCGCGAGTCCGCCACATAGCCCCTTTCAGCAGTACCTCTGCTCTTTTTCCCCAGGCCCTGATGCACACTCCCGGGGGCTGTGTGCTGGTTCGTTCATACTCCTTTTGTTCCGTGCCATTAAAGTTTTACAAAACTTTCTTTCTGCACCTTCGTTGCTATGCGTTACCCAGCGCAACGAACTTCTTCGTCTTTCCTTATCGCCGCACTGATTGGCTCCCACTGGGCCAATCAGCGTGCGAGTTAGAGCTTTCTACCCAATCAGGGAGAAGCTCTGTTTTAGCGCCTCACCAGAGATACGCCGTGGGGTCCTTTTATGCAGACCTCCGGTCCAGGTGCATTACTATCCGGACCCGGCAGCAAGAGGCTGTTTAGGCATATCGTGGGTGTAGAGCAGCAAGGGCGTAAGTAATTCTTATCCGCTCCTCGACCAACAAGGTAAGCGAGCCTTCGCTTTCTCACCCGTTCGTGATATTTACACGAACTCCGTTTTCTTCCTTCTTTTCCTGATGCAGGGTGTGCCATTTTGCTCCCACCCCCCTACCGGGATCCATGAGGCTTCTAACGGACAGGCCTCTCTGTAAGATCCGTTCCTTTTTCTGCACACTGAGCATCGCGTGCAGTTATTTTAGTCTCCGCATTGAGTGTCACTGATACATTTCACCTGCGATTCGAGAATTGACTACTAGTCACCGTTGAGAGGATAACGTCCCGTTGTCCTTACACCGATATTTTACTATACCTAGGTGCACAGCTTCTCACAAATTTTCGCACCTGTGGTAGACCTAAAGGCACTCACTTGTCTTTCGAGCACATCAGTTCCAAATTGCTGACCTGTAGAGCAAACTTTGTGTGACAAACATTGATACCTCTCTTTATGTTTTGTCTTTCTGTTTGTTTGTCTCTTTGTACCATCAGAGTAAACTCGTTCCTCTCCCCATAATTAATTATTTTACTTGGCGGAGTGCACACTACTCAGTGTCTTTTGGTTTTTTTCACACATCAGCCCACGGTTGGGTGGACCTTAGCGAGTTCACACCACCGGGGCTACGCACATCCCCCTCTGGTCCTGACGAATGCCCGATTAACACTCCATGAGGCAGAAACATGTTGACCGCCACGGAGTGAACCAGGTCTTTTATTTTTTTGACCCTCACTCCTTTTTACTTCTTTCCATTTAAGCAAAATTAATAAAGTTTCTTTTTGACTTGATTGGATATTTTAAATTCACTTTCCCCACACAACCAACCCAGCTCCGCAGTAACCTGGCGTCGCAGCACACTGGGATGACATTCGGTCGTCCCAGTGGAAGCCCAATGATGAAGCATGTCACCAACCAGGTTGGTGAGTGAGGGCTTTTTCATACCCACTGGGTATTGTTCCATAGTGGCCAAACCTACTTCCTATGAACATAACGGTTCACAGGGAATCTGAGGCTCGTTGCTCGATTGATTGATGTATTGCATTGATTAGAGTGCCCCCTGTTTCATATTTTTGTACACTGGCTTTATTGTTTATTGATATTCTACTGAGGGGACTAGCCGTGTTGATCCCTTCCTCTCCTGTTGATTTTGATAGTTTAGCAGCGCACAGCTGTGAGAGACTTTGTTGTTTCTTTCTTTTCCCCCCGTATCTGCGGCGGGGTTTTTTCCTTATCCTCCCGGGATTGCATCATCCCTCCTGAACTCAGACGGTATGGCCTCTCTTGGCCTTACTTTCTCTGACTCTGAGGTGGATGCTATTCTAGCACGCCCCTCACTTTTTGCGGACCCATCCATATCGCAAACAGTGACATATGCTAGCGAATGGGAACAACTCTCTGAGTTGAAGAAAAATCGAATCCGCACAATCCTACATGGCACTATCCTTACGGAGTACTTACGGACCAACACGGCCCCAAGGGGCTTATTAGTGACCAACGCCCCACGTATCTTTCTGGAGGATGCCACTTTCAGAAAAGACTGGGCTATGATAGCATGGCATTGCACTCGAGACTGGTTAGTCTTAATCATTAAAACAGCCGTCCGACTGTCTGAGGCGATTATGATTGAGATTACTCAAACTGAAACACAATTCAAAGCCACACTCACTGGTTTTAAAAAACGACTTGATGAACTGAACAAAGACATCAATGAGTACAAAGATAACCTCACACAGAGTAAGGTAAATCAATTTCAGAAAGACCTTAAAAAATTTGAATTTAACAAAGTATACCCTTATGCTGACCCGGCCTTTGTGTCCACACGTAGAACTGAAACTAACTCCTACGGGACGGATGATGACTCCTCTAACAGCAGCGGTTCAAGCAGTGGCAGCTCTAGACCACCCAGAAGGGGCAGACAAAGAGGAAGGTCACGTCCCTTCCCTAATCAAGCGCCTTGGGCAACCTTTCCCCCACAACAAGGTGCTATGGGCTCACATCCTATACAATTCCATTACCCATTTGGCCTGCAGATGGGTTGGAATCCAGGGTATACCTCCCCAATGTACCCCCCTAACCCCTTTCCACAGCCCCATTTTTTAGAGAGGGGCCAAAGGGGAAAAGGCCGGCGGAGAGGGAACAACCAAAGAGTACACTGGGCACAAGACGACCCAGTGGGCAACCACACCCGGAGCAAACAAGCTCAGGAACTGTTGGCCTCGGGACCGAGCACTTCGACAGCCTGATCGTTAATCTGTCAAACAAGACACTAACAGACCATGAGAGATCGGTTTTGGAAAAGGGACTGGGCTTTGTTCCATCAGCCCGCCCTGACAAATTTCGCCTTCATTGCGAACTGGCAGCATTCTTTAGGAAGCTGAAATTAAAAGCTT
Source organism: Triturus cristatus (assembly GCF_964204655.1). Lineage (NCBI taxonomy): Eukaryota > Metazoa > Chordata > Amphibia > Caudata > Salamandridae > Triturus > Triturus cristatus. Next base: position 564,198,967 of record NC_140588.1, read on the forward strand.
TCTTTGAAAGTCGAGTTAACGATGGTGTTGACTTGGACGTAGGGGATACCCCCCTCCGACCACCGTCGACCTTTAATCCCCCTCCACACACCATTCCGGTGGAAATCACGACCTTCGAACGAGCAGTCTTTACCGAAATTGAGCACACAACCATCCCCACTACCTTTAAGAATCTGAGAGCAGAGGAGTACAGAGCCATTACCTCTCTCCGTGCGGACACCACCTTAACCATCAAACCCGCAGATAAGGGGGGCGCTGTCGTACTACTCAATACTACCGACTACGACCAGGAATGCCTCCGCTTACTGAACGACCGCCACAACTACACACCACTCCTCAATGATCCATCTGAGGGGCTCAAAGGCGAGATCCTAAGTGTGGTCGAAGAGGCACAAACACAGGGTGTCATTACCAGAGCTGAAGCACGTTTTCTCACTGAAGGCCCGGGGAAGATCCCCTATTTCTATACACTCCCCAAGATCCATAAAGAGAGAGTCCCACCACCTGGACGCCCCATTGTCTCGGGGATTGACTCTCTTTTGGAACCCCTTTCTCGGTTTTGTGACCACTTCCTAAAACCTCTGGTCCAAAAATCGACCACCTACCTAAAGGATACAAAGGACCTTCTGAAACTACTTAGTAACACCACGTGCTCAGAACACACTATACTGGCAACATTGGATATAGAAAGCTTGTATACGAGCATCCCCCAGGACGAAACCATCAGGGTCTTGGAAGAATCACTTGACTCTACTCCCTGGGAATACAAAACCACCAAAGAGTTCGTGATACAATGTGCCACTTTGGCCTTGAAGAGAAACTTCTTTGAGTTCCAGGGTCAATTATTTCTCCAAACCACAGGTACTTCCATGGGGAGTACCTTTGCTCCCAGTGTAGCTGGACTATACGTCTATGCTTTCGAACAGAAGTTCATCCTCCCGACTTCAAACCCCTATCGCTCTTCCATAGCCTTATGGAAGCGATATATAGATGATGTGCTCCTGATCTGGCAAGGTAGTAACAACACCCTCCAGTCTTTCCTCAAATGGATCAATACTCTGAACCCGCACCTGAAGTTCACACATACATATGACGACTCTGAGGTTGTATTTCTTGATGTGGTGATAACTAAGGTACGAGGGTCCTTTCAAACTAGGACCTATTACAAGCCTACCTCAAGGAACAATCTCCTCGATTTCACCAGCTTTCACCCACGTCCTCTGAGGGATAATTTACCCTACGGACAATACCTCCGCTTACGACGGAATTGCACCACCTTGAGCGATTTCAAGAGCCAATCTCAGGATTTAACAACTAAACTGAGTATGAGAGGGTACCCTTCACCCCTCCTCTCCAGAAGTTACAAACGTGCGAGGAATCAACCAAGGGATGTACTCTTAACGGACTACCCAAAGGATACTGCGTCTATCCCACTTACCTGTGTCACCACCTACTGTACCCTCTCTAACCAACTCAAAAAGACTATCAATAAACATTGGGGTATAATCAACAGCGCCAATCGCAACTGGGAAAAACCCCTCTTTTCATTCAAACGCGCACAAAGCCTCCGCAACAATCTGGTACACACACGACCACTGATGCCACGAGAGACCCCACAGAGATCTATAATGGAAGCTTGGGGCCTCCCCAAGATCACTGGGCATTTTCCCTGTTCTGACTGCAGTGTATGTCATCTGACCACACATACCAAAACCCTCGACCTCGAACCCAACAAGACCTGGACCCAAAGAGGCCACACGAATTGTAACACTATGAATGTGGTCTACCTCATTACCTGCCCCTGCGGCCTACGATACGTAGGGATGACGACGCGGAAGGTGAGACTCCGGATATGCGAACACCGGAGTAACATTAGGTGCAAACGCACAACTACGAAAATGAGTGAACACTTTCTCTCTATCAACCACACTACCAACGATCTAAGGTGGACAATGATAGAAGAGATCTCAAGTGGTAACAACATCCCTAAAGTGCTTTTTGAAAGGGAACAGAGGTGGGTGCACCGCCTGGGGACTAACCTCCATGTGTTGAATGATAATGTCCCTTGGGCCAATATCCTTTAATTGCTCTCAACCTATCTGAATATCTTCACTCACAAATCAATCCCCTATACCACTTTTGACACTAATTGGTCCATGGGTTCATGTCATCCACTCTGTTTCAAAGAATACTACTCTGTACTTCAGGAACCCCTGATACCCTGTCCCGTTTGTTCTTTTGTTGAACATGACTAACCTTTGACTATTCATGTCCTTCACATATAACACAGGTCTCTTTGACCCCGTGCGCGAGTCCGCCACATAGCCCCTTTCAGCAGTACCTCTGCTCTTTTTCCCCAGGCCCTGATGCACACTCCCGGGGGCTGTGTGCTGGTTCGTTCATACTCCTTTTGTTCCGTGCCATTAAAGTTTTACAAAACTTTCTTTCTGCACCTTCGTTGCTATGCGTTACCCAGCGCAACGAACTTCTTCGTCTTTCCTTATCGCCGCACTGATTGGCTCCCACTGGGCCAATCAGCGTGCGAGTTAGAGCTTTCTACCCAATCAGGGAGAAGCTCTGTTTTAGCGCCTCACCAGGGATACGCCGTGGGGTCCTTTTATGCAGACCTCCGGTCCAGGTGCATTACTATCCGGACCCGGCAGCAAGAGGCTGTTTAGGCATATCGTGGGTGTAGAGCAGCAAGGGCGTAAGTAATTCTTATCCGCTCCTCGACCAACAAGGTAAGCGAGCCTTCGCTTTCTCACCCGTTCGTGATATTTACACGAACTCCGTTTTCTTCCTTCTTTTCCTGATGCAGGGTGTGCCATTTTGCTCCCACCCCCCTACCGGGATCCATGAGGCTTCTAACGGACAGGCCTCTCTGTAAGATCCGTTCCTTTTTCTGCACACTGAGCATCGCGTGCAGTTATTTTAGTCTCCGCATTGAGTGTCACTGATACATTTCACCTGCGATTCGAGAATTGACTACTAGTCACCGTTGAGAGGATAACGTCCCGTTGTCCTTACACCGATATTTTACTATACCTAGGTGCACAGCTTCTCACAAATTTTCGCACCTGTGGTAGACCTAAAGGCACTCACTTGTCTTTCGAGCACATCAGTTCCAAATTGCTGACCTGTAGAGCAAACTTTGTGTGACAAACATTGATACCTCTCTTTATGTTTTGTCTTTCTGTTTGTTTGTCTCTTTGTACCATCAGAGTAAACTCGTTCCTCTCCCCATAATTAATTATTTTACTTGGCGGAGTGCACACTACTCAGTGTCTTTTGGTTTTTTTCACACATCAGCCCACGGTTGGGTGGACCTTAGCGAGTTCACACCACCGGGGCTACGCACATCCCCCTCTGGTCCTGACGAATGCCCGATTAACACTCCATGAGGCAGAAACATGTTGACCGCCACGGAGTGAACCAGGTCTTTTATTTTTTTGACCCTCACTCCTTTTTACTTCTTTCCATTTAAGCAAAATTAATAAAGTTTCTTTTTGACTTGATTGGATATTTTAAATTCACTTTCCCCACACAACCAACCCAGCTCCGCAGTAACCTGGCGTCGCAGCACACTGGGATGACATTCGGTCGTCCCAGTGGAAGCCCAATGATGAAGCATGTCACCAACCAGGTTGGTGAGTGAGGGCTTTTTCATACCCACTGGGTATTGTTCCATAGTGGCTAAACCTACTTCCTATGAACATAACGGTTCACAGGGAATCTGAGGCTCGTTGCTCGATTGATTGATGTATTGCATTGATTAGAGTGCCCCCTGTTTCATATTTTTGTACACTGGCTTTATTGTTTATTGATATGCACCGAGGCTCCTTGTGAGCCTCAGGCATGTCTGATTCCATTCAAGCCCTACCTGACCAATACACAAAATCCTGTCTGGGGTGGTGCACGCACCTCCCCTGGCAGGAAACCCTTTGTCCACGTCTCCCAAGCTGGAAGGACTCCCAGCAGCAGGAGGGCAGACTTGTGTCTGTGGTGGCAGCATCCATTTTGTGGAGCTGAGGCTATGTCTGATTTTACCCGGGTTTCAGGTACTGTACATGTCGTGTCCCTCTAGAAGGGTGGAATGATAACCCCGTCGCCAGAATTGGCGAGGGGTTAGTATTCCAATTCGTATGACACCTTACTCGACATGTTTTGATAAAGCCAAACCAAAGATAGCATTTAACCGCGAGGCTCATAATGCACTTAAGAGTATATGGTATGACGATATCTGGAAACGGTAGAAGGAAGTTGTTCCGACCACTGCAGACAGGCTCAGCTCATGCCAGAGCACCATCTCACATGGAACCAAGCACTCTGCCTTCAGGATTGTTAGGGCCTGCCATAGGAGTGACTTATAGGTTACCAGGTGTCCCATTTAAGGTTAGGTATAGGTATACTACACCTAAGTAAGAGGTGGTTACACCAACTTACCCCAGCTGAGTGATCAGCCAGTTGTGTCAAATTGTTAGGCCAGGCCAGGGGTGGCATAATACATGCTTCAGCCCCTGGTAGGCCTTAGATACACCAATGCCCTGGGTACCTAGTGTACACTGGTACAGGGGCTCACAGGATGATCCAATTCCAATTGGGTATGCACCTAGGGTACATGGAGTCCATTTTAAAGAGAGAGCAGATGGGCTGAGATCCTGAATGGCAGGATCTCAGGCCAACTAAGTCGAAAAACCAGCTAGACACTAGGCAAAAAATTGGGGGTAACCATAGTCAGATATCCACCTTCCTACACAACCCCCCCCCCCCCCAAACGAAGGGAGATAAGGCTGTCATTGACCAGGTAAGCCTCTATTGCCCAAGTGGCCATATAAGGAAGAACCAGTACTGGCATGGTTACCCCCTGTCTCATGGTCCACTAAGCAATCCCTCACCCTAAAGGTATCATAGGGTCTCCACCATAGGGAATCTCTACCTTTGGTGTGTCTTTGCAAAGTAAAAGGCTGGTGTGGAGATGGAGTACTGAAGTGAGTGTCCTCAAAGTGAGGCCTCAGCTTCCTCCAATCATCCTCCACCATGGATGCCTTTCTTTCTTTAGCTGAGTTGCACTGTGCTCTCAGGGTCAGCCTCTGGCTACCTAAAGCTGGAGGCTGGGTCCCTTTTGTGGGCTTACTGGAGGGACAGGTCAGGTTTGGGGCCCTAAGGTCCCATGTTTGCCTCTGCCCAACAGAATCCCTCTGGGGGAGGTCCCTAACTACCTGTAAAGGGGATCCTCAGGAATGTGTTTAACCATCACCTGACTAGGGCTACTAGCCAGGCAATCCTCATTCTTTTGATGGGGGGGTTCTTGTGGACAGGGGCCCTCTTGGGGTCCACTGGCCTCCCTGACCCCTGCAGCCCTGGGCTGACTGAGGCAGGGTAGAGAGAGGCAGGCTACCTGCACCAGACTGGGTCCCACCTTGGAAAGGTCCACTGACATCAGAGGCTCTGTCAGGCTAGGCCTGGCTACCTCTGGGGCAGTTCCTTCACAAGGGGTGGTGTCAGATCCCTGGGGAGGCTGACCTTTTCCTAATGTCTGGGGAGAGGGAGTCTTTTCTTCCTCCCCACTACTCTCTGTTTGTGTGGAGTGATCCATAGTTTCAGGCTTCACTACACCTATGTCAGTCTGAGTATGGACTGAGACCATTACAGTCCTGCCAACCTTTTCAGGGGGGCACTCAGTTTGTGTTTGAGCTGTGACTGTCACAGCTCTGCCAGTCTCTATAGGGAAGTCTGTCTTTGCCTGGATTGAGGCTCCAGTCTCTCCGGAGGCGTGGGTTCGAATCCCACCGCTGCCACCAATGTGAGAAGTTGGCCTGGTATATGATGTTCACTAGTTAAAGTGACCACCTTGTACCATGCCAAGCAACCCTTATGGTGTGGTTGTAAGTCAACCTTTTCGGACTAGCTGCCCTAGTGGTAGCGTAGGCTAAGCAGTCTTTGAGGCTAAACTCGTTAAAGCGTGTTAAGCAGGCTGTTTTACCATATGTAACCCCCTTTTATACCAATGAAAGGACACCACACAGATATATATTCAAAATATAGATGTATTTATTACTCAAAGTATCCCCTAGACTCTTTATGAGCACAGGAGCACAAATCGTTAAACAAGAAAGTATTACAATATACAGAAGTTGCACTTTATATGGATGGGCCCTGGTGGCCACTCAAACCATATACTAAAATAGTGGTATAAGTACCACGAACAGGAAAGGGAAAAGGCCTAGGGCCTCTAGAATCGCTGGGCCTACAAGGAGCTAACTTCAGTTAGTGACCAGGAGGTCCACGGGTCGCGTGTGCAGTGAGGAAAGTTACACGCGTGCTCCCATAGGTTTTCAATGGGTGCGTAAAAGTTCAAAAGTTACTGCTAGAAGGGTCTTCTGGATGGACTACGAATTTAAGATTCAAAACACAGACACTAGAGATGTTTCTCTACACTTGGGCACCGGAGTGCCAGCTTTACCTCACCCACAGGAAGCGGGTGCATAGGTCTCGAAGTGCGTCGGGTTTCTTCTATCGATTCAATGGAGCCTGATGACAAAGATGCTGCAGGCGGTCGGTCCAGAAGAGATGCGGTGGATCCAAGAGTGGATCGGAGTTGTGGAAGACCTGAAAGCAGAGGGGACAGTGTTCACAGTCACTAGCCAGTGACCGGTGTGGCACCAGGTAGGTACCAGGCGATGTCGGGTTCAAACAGGTGATGAGGTGTAGCTTGTCTCCGCAGCCACGTGGTCCCTGAAGGTCGACGACGTCCAGGAGTCTGTTCACGAGCTGTCCCACGCAGGCTCTCGCTGTCGGCGACTCGAAAGAGGCAACCATGCCTTGGCAAAGGCAGGAGTCGTGGAAAGAGAGGAAAGCTGATTGCTTTGACCAGCAAGGTCAGAGGGGCTGCTCCTTTGGAGAGCAGCTGGGGCCAGTCTGGAGCAACCAGACCAGCGTCGTTGATTTCAAGTTAGGTCGCCAAAATGGCCACTAGCCAACGGGCCAGGGACTGGGCAGGCGCATCGAGATGCAAAGTGCAGAGGGGCCCCACGCAGATCGTGGAGATGCTGGAGGGTTCACCTTTGGTGCAGATGCTGCTCGGGTGTTGGGCTTCTCAGGACCCACAGCACAACTTGGAGGGAGCCTCTGCTGTTGCGCTTGCAGCTTGTCGTCGGTCTTTCAAGATGGCTGGCTCCACGTGTCTCGGTGCCTCCACGGGTTGCTTCTTTTCAGGGACTGTGGATCGGGCGGTGAGAGGTCTGGAGGTCCAGGTCTTGTCGGGCTCTGGGCTCGGGCTCCGGCAGGAGGCGGCGGCAAAGCAGACGTCGAGTAGCTGGTTGGTGCTTGCGTTAGCAAGATGGTCACTCCCTGACCATAGGGGAGATTTCCTTCTGTCCTCTGTGCAGCAGAGCGTCGAAGTTCCCGTCTTCTTCTTGTAGTTAAGTTGATTCCAGGATGTCTGAAGTCTTAGGACACAGCTCCTACCTTTAAGCGGATTCTAGGGGCCGGACTACCTGCTAGGTCCCTCCCTAAGGGTGGGACCAGGAAGGGGGGTGGTTACACCCCCAATCCTTTGTCCAGCTCGCCCCAGGTCCGGGGCTGGGGTGCCCCAGGACCGGTTTGAACTGGCATATGCACCGAGGCTCCTTGTGAGCGTCAGGCATGTCTGATTCCATTCAAGCCCTACCTGACCAATACACAAAATCCTGTCTGGGGTGATGCACGCACCTCCCCTGGAAGGAAACCCTTTGTCCACGTCTCCCAAGCTGGAAGGACTCCCAGCAGCAGGAGGGCAGACTTGTGTCTGTGGTGGCAGCATCCATTTTGTGGAGCTGAGGCTATGTCTGATTTTACCCGGGTTTCAGGTACTGTACATGTCGTGTCCCTCTAGAAGGGTGGAATGATAACCCCGTCACCAGAATTGGCGAGGGGTTAGTATTCCAATTCGTATGACACCTTACTCGACATGTTTTGATAAAGCCAAACCAAAGATAGCATTTAACCGCGAGGTTCATAATGCACTTAAGAGTATATGGTATGACGATATCTGGAAACGGTAGAAGGAAGTTGTTCCGACCACTGCAGACAGGCTCAGCTCATGCCAGAGCACCATCTCACATGGAACCAAGCACTCTGCCTTCAGGATTGTTAGGGCCTGCCATAGGAGTGACTTATAGGTTACCAGGTGTCCCATTTAAGGTTAGGTATAGGTATACTACACCTAAGTAAGAGGTGGTTACACCAACTTACCCCAGCTGAGTGATCAGCCAGTTGTGTCAAATTGTTAGGCCAGGCCAGGGGTGGCATAATACATGCTTCAGCCCCTGGTAGGCCTTAGATACACCAATGCCCTGGGTACCTAGTGTACACTGGTACAGGGGCTCACAGGATGATCCAATTCCAATTGGGTATGCACCTAGGGTACATGGAGTCCATTTTAAAGAGAGAGCAGATGGGCTGAGATCCTGAATGGCAGGATCTCAGGCCAACTAAGTCGAAAAACCAGCTAGACACTAGGCAAAAAATTGGGGGTAACCATAGTCAGATATCCACCTTCCTACACAACCCCCCCCCCAAACGAAGGGAGATAAGGCTGTCATTGACCAGGTAAGCCTCTATTGCCCAAGTGGCCATATAAGGAAGAACCAGTACTGGCATGGTTACCCCCTGTCTCATGGTCCACTAAGCAATCCCTCACCCTAAAGGTATCATAGGGTCTCCACCATAGGGAATCTCTACCTTTGGTGTGTCTTTGCAAAGTAAAAGGCTGGTGTGGAGATGGAGTACTGAAGTGAGTGTCCTCAAAGTGAGGCCTCAGCTTCCTCCAATCATCCTCCACCATGGATGCCTTTCTTTCTTTAGCTGAGTTGCACTGTGCTCTCAGGGTCAGCCTCTGGCTACCTAAAGCTGGAGGCTGGGTCCCTTTTGTGGGCTTACTGGAGGGACAGGTCAGGTTTGGGGCCCTAAGGTCCCATGTTTGCCTCTGCCCAACAGAATCCCTCTGGGGGAGGTCCCTAACTACCTGTAAAGGGGATCCTCAGGAATGTGTTTAACCATCACCTGACTAGGGCTACTAGCCAGGCAATCCTCATTCTTTTGATGGGGGGGGTTCTTGTGGACAGGGGCCCTCTTGGGGTCCACTGGCCTCCCTGACCCCTGCAGCCCTGGGCTGACTGAGGCAGGGTAGAGAGAGGCAGGCTACCTGCACCAGACTGGGTCCCACCTTGGAAAGGTCCACTGACATCAGAGGCTCTGTCAGGCTAGGCCTGGCTACCTCTGGGGCAGTTCCTTCACAAGGGGTGGTGTCAGATCCCTGGGGAGGCTGACCTTTTCCTAATGTCTGGGGAGAGGGAGTCTTTTCTTCCTCCCCACTACTCTCTGTTTGTGTGGAGTGATCCATAGTTTCAGGCTTCACTACACCTATGTCAGTCTGAGTATGGACTGAGACCATTACAGTCCTGCCAACCTTTTCAGGGGGGCACTCAGTTTGTGTTTGAGCTGTGACTGTCACAGCTCTGCCAGTCTCTATAGGGAAGTCTGTCTTTGCCTGGATTGAGGCTCCAGTCTCTCCGGAGGCGTGGGTTCGAATCCCACCGCTGCCACCAATGTGAGAAGTTGGCCTGGTATATGATGTTCACTAGTTAAAGTGACCACCTTGTACCATGCCAAGCAACCCTTATGGTGTGGTTGTAAGTCAACCTTTTCGGACTAGCTGCCCTAGTGGTAGCGTAGGCTAAGCAGTCTTTGAGGCTAAACTCGTTAAAGCGTGTTAAGCAGGCTGTTTTACCATATGTAACCCCCTTTTATACCAATGAAAGGACACCACACAGATATATATTCAAAATATAGATGTATTTATTACTCAAAGTATCCCCTAGACTCTTTATGAGCACAGGAGCACAAATCGTTAAACAAGAAAGTATTACAATATACAGAAGTTGCACTTTATATGGATGGGCCCTGGTGGCCACTCAAACCATATACTAAAATAGTGGTATAAGTACCACGAACAGGAAAGGGAAAAGGCCTAGGGCCTCTAGAATCGCTGGGCCTATAAGGAGCTAACTTCAGTTAGTGACCAGGAGGTCCACGGGTCGCGTGTGCAGTGAGGAAAGTTACACGCGTGCTCCCATAGGTTTTCAATGGGTGCGTAAAAGTTCAAAAGTTACTGCTAGAAGGGTCTTCTGGATGGACTACGAATTTAAGATTCAAAACACAGACACTAGAGATGTTTCTCTACACTTGGGCACCGGAGTGCCAGCTTTACCTCACCCACAGGAAGCGGGTGCATAGGTCTCGAAGTGCGTCGGGTTTCTTCTATCGATTCAATGGAGCCTGATGACAAAGATGCTGCAGGCGGTCGGTCCAGAAGAGATGCGGTGGATCCAAGAGTGGATCGGAGTTGTGGAAGACCTGAAAGCAGAGGGGACAGTGTTCACAGTCACTAGCCAGTGACCGGTGTGGCACCAGGTAGGTACCAGGCGATGTCGGGTTCAAACAGGTGATGAGGTGTAGCTTGTCTCCGCAGCCACGTGGTCCCTGAAGGTCGACGACGTCCAGGAGTCTGTTCACGAGCTGTCCCACGCAGGCTCTCGCTGTCGGCGACTCGAAAGAGGCAACCATGCCTTGGCAAAGGCAGGAGTCGTGGAAAGAGAGGAAAGCTGATTGCTTTGACCAGCAAGGTCAGAGGGGCTGCTCCTTTGGAGAGCAGCTGGGGCCAGTCTGGAGCAACCAGACCAGCGTCGTTGATTTCAAGTTAGGTCGCCAAAATGGCCACTAGCCAACGGGCCAGGGACTGGGCAGGCGCATCGAGATGCAAAGTGCAGAGGGGCCCCACGCAGATCGTGGAGATGCTGGAGGGTTCACCTTTGGTGCAGATGCTGCTCGGGTGTTGGGCTTCTCAGGACCCACAGCACAACTTGGAGGGAGCCTCTGCTGTTGCGCTTGCAGCTTGTCGTCGGTCTTTCAAGATGGCTGGCTCCACGTGTCTCGGTGCCTCCACGGGTTGCTTCTTTTCAGGGACTGTGGATCGGGCGGTGAGAGGTCTGGAGGTCCAGGTCTTGTCGGGCTCTGGGCTCGGGCTCCGGCAGGAGGCGGCGGCAAAGCAGACGTCGAGTAGCTGGTTGGTGCTTGCGTTAGCAAGATGGTCACTCCCTGACCATAGGGGAGATTTCCTTCTGTCCTCTGTGCAGCAGAGCGTCGAAGTTCCCGTCTTCTTCTTGTAGTTAAGTTGATTCCAGGATGTCTGAAGTCTTAGGACACAGCTCCTACCTTTAAGCGGATTCTAGGGGCCGGACTACCTGCTAGGTCCCTCCCTAAGGGTGGGACCAGGAAGGGGGGTGGTTACACCCCCAATCCTTTGTCCAGCTCGCCCCAGGTCCGGGGCTGGGGTGCCCCAGGACCGGTTTGAACTGGCATATGCACCGAGGCTCCTTGTGAGCGTCAGGCATGTCTGATTCCATTCAAGCCCTACCTGACCAATACACAAAATCCTGTCTGGGGTGATGCACGCACCTCCCCTGGAAGGAAACCCTTTGTCCACGTCTCCCAAGCTGGAAGGACTCCCAGCAGCAGGAGGGCAGACTTGTGTCTGTGGTGGCAGCATCCATTTTGTGGAGCTGAGGCTATGTCTGATTTTACCCGGGTTTCAGGTACTGTACATGTCGTGTCCCTCTAGAAGGGTGGAATGCTAACCCCGTCGCCAGAATTGGCGAGGGGTTAGTATTCCAATTCGTATGACACCTTACTCGACATGTTTTGATAAAGCCAAACCAAAGATAGTATTTAACCGCGAGGTTCATAATGCACTTAAGAGTATATGGTATGACGATATCTGGAAACGGTAGAAGGAAGTTGTTCTGACCACTGCAGACAGGCTCAGCTCATGCCAGAGCACCATCTCACATGGAACCAAGCACTCTGCCTTCAGGATTGTTAGGGCCTGCCATAGGAGTGACTTATAGGTTACCAGGTGTCCCATTTAAGGTTAGGTATAGGTATACTACACCTAAGTAAGAGGTGGTTACACCAACTTACCCCAGCTGAGTGATCAGCCAGTTGTGTCAAATTGTTAGGCCAGACCAGGGGTGGCATAATACATGCTTCAGCCCCTGGTAGGCCTTAGATACACCAATGCCCTGGGTACCTAGTGTACACTGGTACAGGGGCTCACAGGGTGATCCAATTCCAATTGGGTATGCACCTAGGGTACATGGAGTCCATTTTAAAGAGAGAGCAGATGGGCTGAGATCCTGAATGGCAGGATCTCAAGCCAACTAAGTCGAAAAACCAGCTAGACACTAGGCAAAAAATTGGGGGTAACCATAGTCATATATCCACCTTCCTACACTTTTCAAGAAGACTAAACTTAGGAACTGCGATACTATCCGGATCTTTCCATTCCCTGAGAGCAACATCCATCACATGTTGGTGAATAGGTAGAGAAGGTGCCTGAGGTGTGATGAACTGCCACAACACTGGCTCAGCAGAGGGAGATAGTAAGTCCAAAGGAGTGAACCCCATACTGAGATGTACTCTAGACAGGATCTCAGGAAATAAGTCTTTGTCAATATATTTGCCCTTAAGTATTGTCAGGGCCATGGCATCCTCCTTCTCATCCTCTCAACCAGATGAAGAGGAATCTATTCGGGACTTTTCCACCTTCTTGGGAACCCTCCTTAAGTCTCCCAAGGTCTGTAGCAAGATTCTCTTGACATTCTCCTCAAAAGAACTATATGAGGAGACCTGGATTTCCTGGAGTGCTTTTGGGGAGAGGATCTAGATCTGAAAGAAGAATCATCGTCATAGGAAGAGTCCACGTGCCTGCTCTTCCTAGAGTGTTTCCCCATAATAGTGACAGCCAAGAAAAAGCAACAGGAACTAGAAGCTATATGCTGAGCAATTCACATAATGCGGAGCAAACTAACAACCTTACCTGCTGATGGCGCTTCCTTAAATGTTCAGAGAAGAAACGCCAAAAAACAGAAGCTCAGACATTCACATAGGTGTATCTCCATTACAGGTATTCCGCCCCAGGAGAGACAAAATTCACGTAGTGCATGCTCCCTGCGCAAAGTGGAAGACTCATAAGTCCCCCATCATTGCGACCACACAGCAACAATGTTCTGCTTCCGGGGGCCGAAAATGACAAAAGGAAATGGATCACACAGCCTTACTGCTTTCGTGGATGAGTATTGTCTATCTGGGAATCATCGATTCACTGTCAACCCTCTGGGTAAGCCAGAACCATGTGACCCGGAACTGAATATGAGAGAGAAGTCTGGAAGGAGCAACAGACTCCTTTGTGTTTCCCTGCCGCTCCACCGGTAGAGGGACCGCACCAAAGCCTGGCAGGGCACTGTCCTCCTGTGCCAATTCAAGAGCCATACAGACCATCGTCCTACTTCCTTGTCTCGGGCCTGGAGACAGGAACAAATTCCGGAAATGGAATGGGATTGGCCATTTCTTATACAACCCTAATTGAGTGGGATTAAGGCAAATACACTCCTACTTCGTGGTTTTATTTCTGTCAATGAGGTGGCTTCACCTCATGAGATGTTGACTGGAACGAAAATGTAGGACGTTGGGATAATGAATAGTTACCAAGCTGAGAAAATTACATATTTTAATAAATCAGTAGTTATCTGGACTCCCTGAGATTATTATAACAAATAGATGAACTCTGATTGTGGCACATTTTTGGGATACCCTATCACAACAACTAGGAACAGTTAAATTCAAAGCAACATGTTACAACCCTCAGGCTGATAGAAAGTTCATATCACACAAAATAACATTATGTTGTTCTATGTCTGACTTTCATGAATACTGTGCTATGTGGATTACCTCACAGGAATTTGCGTGGAACAATTCCTTGCACAGCTTATTAGGATTATTTTTCTGCACATGTGAATTTCCATCCTAGAGTCTGGACTACTTACTTTAGTTCAATAAGCACACCCTCTGCAAGTTCCTTTTACAGAATTGAGCCAAGGCACATAAAAGAGCATTACAGAACCTGTTACTTACTGAAGATACATACAAGAGATCTAGTTCTATAGCTGAGGCCTTTATCAAATTGTTTAACAAGGAAGTTAACTATGTCAACAATAGGTGCCTCCAAGGAATCCAGGTTCCTTTCCAGACACCAACGTACCCAGATTCTCCATATGTTATATCTGTAGTGAGTGCCTGGGACCCAAGACACTCTGAGGAGAGTTGCAGCCGTTGCCGAAAGTCCTGAGATTTCATTGGATCTCCTCACACTCTACAGGCAAGAAGGGTTAAACTCCTGTTCTGAATTAGGGGGTGAACTCCTCCGTCTACGTCTGCAAGAAGATTCTAGGGTAGGAATTAAGAAGCTAGTTCTAGAGTGGTGGGGAACCATGCTTGGGAGGGCCAAAAGGGAGTTATTAGGACAAGGAAGCACTGATCCTGTCTCACTATCTGAAGAACTCTCTGAATCATGTCAAAGGGAGGGAATGCGTACACCTTGGCTCCTTTCCAAGATTGTAGTAAGGCGTTGACTGCTAGAGCACCCAGGTCGGGCATCCAGCTGAAGTTGTTCTCCAGTTGAAAGGTTAGTCTGCTCCCAAATAAGTCTCTCTCTAGAGCAGTGCATTCCAAAGTGTGTGGCGCGACACGGTAGTGTGTCGCCTCCCACCTGTGGGTGTGTCGCGTGCCGATGACGTCTGCATCCAGATTAGGGTGAATGCTCTTGCATTCGGATTCAGTGACGCAGTTCGGCGTAGGCTAGGCGGAGGAAGAAGAAGCGAGAAGCGTTATGCGAGCGTGAGCCCTTGTTCCCTTTCCAGCGGTGACCTCTGCTCCCCAGGTAAATGTCCACAATTTTCAAACTGTGTTTAGGCCCCCAGGATGAAATAAAACCCCTTTTCAGAAGCGCGAGCGCGCGGCCTTCTCCCTTTGCCACGGTGACCTCTGCTCCCCACGTAAATGCTTCAAATTGTCAAACTCTGTTTAGGCCCCAGGATGAAATCAAACCAGTGGTCGAAGTCCCGTACTTTTCTTTTTTTAGAAATGTGTCCGTGCGGGGACGGGCGGCGTGGACATAGAAGGAAAAGGACTCTCTCTCTCTCTCTCACTTCCTTTTTGTCCGCTTCCACTCTGCAGCTGGCAGCTTCCCCCATCTCTCTCACGTCTTCCCCTTATTCTTATTGCCTCTCTTTCCCCTTATTGCCTCTCCTTCTGTGCGTGTCCTTCTCTGTTGCTGAAAATCCGACTTTTACTCTCTCTTTCCTTTATTTGTTTCCCTGTGAAATGGATCCACAAAAAGAAAGGAGCCCTTTTGCAGCAAATGTCTGCAATGTTTTGAAGGCGCTTCTCATAAAGAATATAGTAGTTCTTTATTTGTATGCTGAAGATAAACTGCGGGCATCAAGGGCCCAGGAGCACGAAGACCTGTAGAGTTCAAACAGACACAACAGAGTTCCGAATTAGAACATGAAGGGATCCAATAGCCGTACTAATACCAGTTTACATAACAATAGACCTAACAGAGAAGAAATAGTGAAATAACATGCCACAATGTCTTTTTCTGACTTTTTTCCATTCCAGAGGGCAGCCTCAGGGCGGAGAGAAAAATGGTTCAAAATACTAAAAATAACTAAATAAAGCATGTCAGAGTCGTCGCAAAATGGCCAGATTGGTTTTATTCACACCAAAACACATTAGGGCCCCTTTACAGAGTTTGCCAGAGAAGCGCCACTTTTGTTTTGTCGTCTTTCTTTAAACAACTGGGCATATTTACAAAGTAGTTACAGAGCGCAGAGTTAGCCTTCATGGTTTAACGCCGTGCTCCGCCACATCTGAAATGAAGGGCTGCACCTTATTTACAACAATACGGTGCAGCCCTGCGTTTCCCCCTGCGCTGGTGATAATTTCTACTTCCTATCGCCAGCGCAGTCTCCCTTGCACCATAGTGAAAGGGTGCCTGTGTTGCGGTGGAATGAATATGTGGAGGAAGGTGTCCCTTCCTGCGCACAAACAATCTTAAATGGCAATTTGTAACTTCTATTTGTGCTGGTTTGTGCAGCACAAATAGAAGTTGCAACCCGTCATTTTTTAAATGAGTGTTTATGTGCAGGAAGGGACACCTTACTGTACATAAACAATCATGCCTGGGGTTTTGCCGTTTTTATGTGTGCTGCACAATGCAGCACACATGAAAACAGCAAAAACAAGGAGAAATAAAGTATTTCTCCTCGTTGTGCCCTGTTAAGACCACGTTGTTCCTCCTTACATTTCACATGTTTTACTTAATCTTGCATTCCCTATGAGTAATTGATTTTCCCAAGATGTCATTACTTTTTTTCAGGCAGCATATTACTTGTCTAGTGCATAATTTGAATTGAGTCACATCCAGGTGTTTATAGCGCAGCAGAACTGGGTTATAAATGAAGGCAGTGCGAGTTTCTCTCAGTGGGGCGGGATGGTGTTCAGTGTGGGAGCGGATGTGGCACTATGGCCACAGCTGCCGAATTTGGGTCTGGGGAACCAAGTTCAGCCTTCATGACAACTCCACCAAACCACTCTCCAGAGGGAGCACATTCCCATGCTAGACCTTAGAAGGCCCAGCTAGACTGTAGAAGTCCGGGTGTCTTAGCACCAGAAGGTGGGCCCTAGCAGTGGCAATTGTGGGTTACCCATGAAGGCCTGTCCACCACAATCCATGGTGAAGTTCACCTCCAGTCTTGCGGGCAGGCTTACAAAGCAACACACCACAGAGTGACAGTTACTTGGTCACTGAGGTCACAGGACCCTTGAAGTCAGTCTGCCTCACCCACTGGTAGCTCAATTGGCCTTGTTTCAGCAATAGTAGTGCAACTCACCAGGGATCGGCAATGCATGATTTGCACGCACACCAAACTAAGTTCGCAAACTTCACGGCCTCTCTGCTCCATGCACAAGCACTCTTAACATGTGCTGCCTGCTTTGGGGCCAGTAGAATTATGCAGCAAGAGAGAACAAATTGACGCCAAAGTGTTGACTAAATTATGCAGCAAACAAAAAGTCTGTAGCATAATGCGGTATATTTTCTGATACTTTATTATTTTTACATTTTTATACATACAAAAAGTTTCTGCAAATATTTTGACTCATTAGTACCAGTGTAACAGTCAAAAGCAGCAGTGAGAAAGGTTACCAGTCAACCTTTTCAAAGGGCCCTCCACTTCGCAGCAACACAAGTCACATTTTTTGTAACTTTTGATCCATTTGAGCTATAAACAATTTATTAGTCAAAATCATCAAATTATGTAGCAGATGGCGTATTATGTGGCAAATATGGCAGAGCCATAATTAGGTGGAAAACATGTGCAAACTGGGATATTTGGTCATTCATGTTTGAACTGCTCTTGTGAAAAAAGGGAGGAGAAGTGCGGATGACAGAAACTGCATGGCTTGGAGACAAATGGCTTGTACTTCCACTTTTATGTGTATTTGGGACATTTTGTGATTGGGAACGTATCCCACTTTGTGAATACATTTTAATGTCAACAACTCATATTATACCTTTAATAAACATGTGTAGCCCTTGGTTGAGTTAAATAATGTAATAAGTTGTAAATGGTCAGTGAAATACCAAACAAATACTAAAAATTGGGATGTTTTGCTCTTTCTGGCCACACGTCGGACTCTGCCCACTGACCCAGTCCATGGGTTATTCCCGTCCTCTGATTTTCCACCCACAGTTCCCCTACTTTTTTCCCCCCACTTCGACCACTGAATAATTTGGCATATTAATATAGTTGTTTTTTTTGTTTGTTCTGCTATTTAAAATGACGAGAAGGGGGGGTATGATTTTAATTTAGAAGCCACTTAATTCTGATGGATAATTCTAAACATATATTTATTAGCTTGATAATATTCCTCAGGGGCCAGACAGGATCCGTAAACGTTCAATAACAAGGCTCCTGTGCGCCTCTATGTTGCGTGGTGCGGCTTATAGTAGACTTTGTGCCACACCAGAAGTGAGAGTGGAGCCACATATAAGCGCCACCACTGTAGGCCGACGTCAGTTCCTTTCTTTCTTCTCATTGGAATGTGGTTCTGGAACTCCGCTCCCCCTTTTGTCAGTCTTTGACTCCAAAATTGGTTGAGGTTCCAGCTCTGTGTTTACTGCTTACTCTTCCAGTGTAAATTCATTGTCATATAGCTGGGTCTGAACTGAGGTGGCGAAGTGAGCTAAAGAATGCTGATGGATTCAACCCAGATCTGTGACTCGGGAGGGAGAGGAGTGTCTGTAACGTGTCAGCGCTCCGTCCATCATCCCCTTGTGTTTGCTTCTTTGTTTCCTAGACCAATCTTAAGTCCTGTGATATTATTGACTAGATTAGAACTAGATGCTTGAAAGATGGCAGACATTATTATCAACACAGCTTGGGCAACAGTTTGATTTCCCAACCATTTTAGAGGTTTCAGAAATGTCGTCCTCCAACTGAATTAGAATTTTCTATGGGCAATGTTGGGGTGGCTCTTCCACTCCAATGTCATGTTTTCCGCGTGCCGCACTGCCACCTCATTTACGTTGCCTGTCTCTGATCTAGTCAAAAAGGCTTCAGTGTCATAGCAGGGGAATATGTGGTTGTTTATGTGATTATCTCTTGATTGCTTCCTGTTCAAATAGGTAGATTAAAAATTAGACATAATTTAGTTTTTTAGGAATGCAAGCAATCTAGTTTGGCGGGGAAGACCATGGCATGGAAATGTAAGGGCCTTCTGATAAAGGATGGAATATAATTGTGGGTTCTGGACCGGTCACTTGGCATCCTGAGTCTGTCCGACCCATTGTCAATGCAGTTATTACTTCTGTCCCACCTTATGCTGAGAGCTCTGATTTCACATGATTATCTACTACTCAAATCCTGAAAGGCTGCAAGAGCGAATGAGGACTGTAAGCAAGGATTAAGGATGTTAAACTTCGTATCTCGTTTTCTTCGTATCTCTAGATTTCCACATTTCTCCATTTTCCCGGAAGGCAAACAGTAACTCAAAATGGATAAGTTTATAATTAAGAAGCGGAAAGCTGGTGAAGATGGCGTTTGTGAAGAACAAAATGAAGCAGCTATTGAGCAAAGTACCCAAGAATCAACTGAAAGGTCTGTCTCAGTACGTAAGAAGTGTAAAGGGAAAACGCCAATCCTCGTTTATATAACAAAGCTTATATGAAACTGGGGTTCACATTTTCTGGCAATGAAAACCATCCTTGTCCCCAGTGTTTAGTTTGTGGGGAAATACTTGCAAATGAAAGTATGGTACCAAATAAATTAAAACGACATTTTACCACAAAACACAGCCATTTGTCTGAAAAACCAGTAGAATACTTTATTGAGCTTTCAAAATCTATAAGGAAGCCGTCTGCATCATTCACAAAGAGAATGAAGACATCAGAGAAAGCTCAAAAGGCAAGTTACTTGGTTGCTCAAATAATTGCCAAAAATAGGGAACCACACACTGTTGCCGAAACCACCATAATGCAGTCTTGCTATGCTATTGTTCGAACAATGTTTGGGCCCGAATTTGAGATAGAAGTTAATAAAATCCCTTTGGCAGATAACACCATTGGAAGGCGGATTCAAGATATGTCTGCCAACGTTAAGCTGCAAATGAAGGATATTTTCCAAGACAATAATATGGTCTTTACATTGCAATTAGACAAATCAACAGATGTCAGTGGGTTGGCTCAATTACTGGTTTTTATACGTTTCATTCATACTGACAGAATTATTGAGCAATTCCTGTGTTGCCTAGAACTTCCATTGAGAACTAGAGGTGAGGATATATTTACAACTTTAGATTGCTTCATGAAGGAAAATAATTTGTGCTGGTTAAATTGTGTCGGGATCTGCACGGATGGTGCACCCTCAATGGTTGGCTCAACAAAAGGTTTTATAGCTTTAGCAAAGAAAGAAAATGAAAATATCATATTTACTCATTGCTTTTTACATCGCGAGGCACTAGTCGCGCAAACCATTGGAAATGAATTAAGAAAAGTTATGGACAAAGTGATTCAAATGGTCAATTACATTAAAAGCAGACCTCTTAAATCAAGAATATTTGCTCATATTTGTGAACAAATGGGGGCAAGGTTTAAAAAGCTCCTACTGCACACAGACGTTCGTTGGCTCTCAAGAGGTCGCGTGCTTTGTCGTGTATACGAATTGCGGGAAATGATGCTTAAACTTTTTGAGGAAAATCAGCAACACAAATTCTGCGATCTAATTCAAAACAAACTTTGGTGCACAAAATTGGCATATCTTGCTGACATATTTGAACATTTGAATAAAATTAACACCAGTATGCAAGGAAAAGGACAAAATATCTTAACAGCAGTAGATACAATTTGTGCTTAGAGAGACAAAATAAAAATATGGGAAAGGAATGTGAAAGAAGGTAGTTTTGAAATGTTTTCCAAAACTGATGAGTGCCAGCTGAAAAATGAGATCAGCCCGCTGATTGTTGACCATTTAACATTGCTCGGAGAGAAAGTTTATCATTACTTCCCAAATGTTGAAATCCAAGACTATGATTGGATCAGAAATCCATTTCTTTCACCTGAAACTGGGAACTTTTCACTAACCGAAGAAGAAGAATTAGCTGAAATAAAAAATGATCGAAGTATGTTCATGATCCATGCAGAGGGTGATTTAGACAGCTTTTGGATTCGTGTTACAAAAATGCATCCAAACATAGGTAAAAAAGCGTTAAATATTCTCTTGCAGTTTTCTACTACATACATTTGTGAAGTAGCCTTTTCAACGATGACAAACTTAAAGACCCTGAAACGTGGATGCTTGAAAATGCTTGATGATGAAATGCGAGTGTCTTTATCCAATATTCAACCAAATATTGACCAGCTGTGTTCATCCTATCAGCCTCATATATCTCATTAAAATAGTAAGACAAGTGATGTTGTTTTTATCCCAATTTTGTAATTCTTGTGCTATGAGAGACAAAAGAGCAATTTGGAAAAGCAAAGTGAACGAAGGAACTTTTGAAATGTTTTCCAAAACTGCTGAAGGCCCGTTGAAATGTGATATCAGCCCACTGATTGTTGACCATTTAACATTGCTCGGAGAGAACCTTCATCATTACTTCCCAAATGGTGAAACCCATGTGTCAATGTGTACATCATTATATTCTTGTTTCAGGCACAAACCTAACCTTGCTTACACCCAGTTTTGACAGTCACTGTCTTTGTTAGGACAGATTCACAGTTGCTTTATTAGCCTTCCTGCTTTCTCAAATTTGCTTGAAAATGCAACATTTGCCCACTATTTTTTAAAATTTTTCTCGGGGGGAGAACCCCCCCAAACCACCCTTCAGTGGTTCGAGCTCGCTCGCTCGCATTGCCGTGTCACTAGGTCGAGATTGGCTAAAAGGTGTGTCACCAACATGAGAAGTTTGGAAAGCTGTGCTCTAGAGGGCCCAAGATCTTGTTTAGGGTACTGAACACGGAAACATACAGTTTCCAATTGCTGTGATCTAACAGGAATCTTGAGTTCCAGTCTGCAGAGATGTTCGATTTCCCCGGAGGGTATTCCACTTTGAGAGCGATCTTGTGTTCCAGACAGAACATCCAAAGTTTCTTTGCTAGATTTGAGAGGTCCGCAGATTTGGTACCTCCCAGACGATTTATATAGGCTACCGCTGACCTGTTGTCCATCTTTAGAATGACGGACCGCCCCGGAGAGTGTTTGAAGCTCATGAGGGCGTAAAGCCCAGCTGTTAGTTCTAAATAATTTATGTGGTGAGATGATTCCTCTTGTGACCAGATACCACCAGTGTTCTGATTGAGAAGGCAAGCTCCCCAGCCATGAAGGCTTGCATCTGATTCTAAAACAAACTCTGGTTTTGAACCAAAGATTGCTTTTCCATTCCACGCGTCTAGGTTCCCGAGCCACCAGGCTAGTTCCAATTTGGCTTCTTGATCCAGACAGATCCAATCTCCGTACCATAGGCCAGATCTTAGGGCCTTTACCCTTTGGAGGGCCCGATAGTTAAGGGGACCGAGAATGATGACTTGGATGGAGGAGGAGAGGAGACCCAGAAGTCTGGCTAGCTCTCTCAGAGATAAGTCTTGTTGTTTCAGGACTTGTCTTATTTCCTTCCTGAGTTTGGTAATCTTTTTGAAAGGTAGTAAAAGGAGACATTTCAATGTGTCCACTGTGAAACCTAGGAACTCCAGAGATCTGGAAGGGGACAGAATTGATTTTTCTTTGTTTATGATGAATCCTAAACTTTCTAGGAGATCCATCACAGTCTTCAGGTCTTTGGCTAGTTGTGAAGGATCTTGAGACATTAGAAGAATGTCGTCTAAGTAAATGATTAAACGAATGCCCCTTATTCTTAGAGGTGGGGCAACAGCTCTCATGACCTTGGTGAAGCACCAAGGGGCAGAGAAGAGTCCGAAGCGGAGAGTCTGAAATTGGTAACAGTGATTTTTCCGGACAAATTGAAGAAAGGGTTGGTGGGATTCAGCCACAGGAATGGTAAAGTAATCATCCTTTAGGTCCAATTTGACTAGCCAGTCTCCGTCTAGAAGTAAATCCCTCAAGAGATGGATGCCCTCCATCTTCAAGTGTCTGTAAACCAAATATTTGTTTTAAGTTTATGACAGGTCTCCAACCTTTGTCTTTCTTTTTTACAAGAAAGAGTGTGCTTATAAATCTTAAAGTTTCTAATGGGACCTCTATTATAGCTTTTTTCTGAGCATAGAGGAGATCTCCTCCTCTATTATTTTTTGTTGCTCTGGAGAGAGAGAGAGGCATGCCTCTCGGGAAAGGAGTTTGTAAAGGTATGTGAGTCAAATCTATCATAAGCCCATTGACAGTGTTTAAGAACCAAGGATCTTGAGTGATCAATCTCCAATTGTGAAGGAAGTATTTGAGTCTGCCATCCACTTTTTTGGGGGAAGAAGCAGAAGGGAGAGGGGAGAGAGTTCTCACTTGCAGGGTTGTTTGAGATGAAGGTTCCACGGGATCTAAATCCTCTGATGCGTTGGCCTCTAATTCTCTGGGGGTAAAATTGAGGCACGTTGTACTGCTGATACCATCTTCAGAAACCACAGAATCTTGGAAATGGTCTTTGATTGAAGCGGCCGGAAGATGGGCCCCGTCTTCTGGCCCGTCCAAAAAGGTTAGGATTGAAAAAACTGCTCATATTTTGCTGGGCCTTGTTCAGGGCGGTGAAAGTGGAGACATATTTCCCCAAGGATTTAATGAGGTCTTCTCCAAAGAGTAAACCTTTTGGGTTTTGCGAGGGCTCTTTATCCGCCATGTCAGTTTTGGATTTATTTTAGTCAAAACGACTCTTTTTGTCTTTCTGCATTAATGCTAGCGTTGGCATTACCCAGTAGAATTAATGCTCTCTGGCTCCATCCCCTGATGAGATTGGTGTTGAGAGGGGAGCCATTGATGTGGCTGTCTTCTGCGGAATCTAGGATTCTGGCTAATGGTACCAGTGCGTCAAGAAGACGGCCTTGGCACCCTTTCAGGGATTTTTCCATCCCTTTTCTTGGATCACTTCCAAGTTTTAATAGGAATTTAATGAGTTCAGGGTCCAAATTGGGGGTATAGCAGCTTTCATCCTCAGTAGAAGGTCTAGAGCAGTCAGCTCTAAGGATGTTACGAGTGTCCCTTTCTAAGAGGTTTCGTATCCATTTTTTTATGAATTTTACGACGTGGTCCTGAGGGAACCACTCGGAACTTCTTGGGTGTTTCATATTTAATGGGGAAAACATTTCTTCCCCTAAGGGGTCAAGGATAATGTCCTTAGAGGATGATGGGAGTTCCTCTTATGGATTGTAAAATTCTTGATCATCTTCATCAAGATCAAGGACATACTCATCAGGTGTGTCTGAGGCTACTATTCTCATTAGATTTGTTATCTCCCATATTGTAAAGAGCATTATGATATTTTGTGCCGCTAGGGACACCCAGCTGTTTTGTGCCGCTAGGGACACCCAGCTGTTTTGTGCCGCTAAGGACACCCAGATGTTTTGTGCCGCTAAGGACACCCAGATGTTTTGTGCCGCTAAGGACACCCAGATGTTTTGTGCCGCTAAGGACACCCAGATGTTTTTTGCCGCTAAGGACACCCAGATGTTTTGTGCCGCTAAGGACACTCGGATAAGTCGTGCCGCTAGGGACACCTTGGGAGCTAGAGGTGCGAGGACCTCCATTAGAAGTTGAGTTGCTAAGACCTCCCTGAATTGATGAGGTGCTTGGACCTCCTATATTGCTCTTATCAATGTTTTTACTTTTCTGAAGTCTTTTACCCCTTAATTCAGTGATCTTGTCAGAGTAGGGGTTTGGAAATATCTGAGATTTTGGCCTCATCAGGGAGTGACCTTTTAGAGGACATGATCTGACTTAAGGTCTCAAACATGCAGGACCTCAATTCCTTATGAAGGATTTTTTGCAGGGCTTCGTTGTCTGTTAGGAGTAGGGGCAGAAGCCTTGTCTGAGTCAGACATGGTATATAGGAAATGTTAACTTGTAAAAGGTGGTAAAGCCCTTTAATGAAAGATAATTAGGGAGGATTTCCCTTAATAATAGTGACAAGGTTTATAGATGAAGGAATGTCAAGAGAATAATTCCTCTATTATTATAATTAATTTTGTTATAGAATGTTGAAAAGGCCAGTTAAATGAGGATTTCCTGCTAAAACCCCCTTCTTTTTGTGTGTTTTTTTTAATGAATACGTTTGTAAAATAATAACTACTTGCGGATGAAATCTGAAATAATAAAAGGTAGCGATGCTCAGCCGTGTTGGAGTGCGCGGCCTGCATCGGTGGAAAGAGGTGAAAAACTGGAGTTAAATGAAGACATTAGGTAAGCTCATTATGGCATGAGGAAGTAGAACAAGGATGAAATTGAAGAATAATCGTTTACACAAAAAAAAATATTAAGGTTCAATTAAACATCTAAAAATCTTTAAATATATTCAAACATTAGAAATAGTACATAAGCTGAAAGAAAAGGTAGGTTAATCTGGTCAGTCACGCAAGGATGGGACTAGGGAAGGGGGTGCAGGGAGATCTCCGTAAATTGGAGATCGGTATAGAGGCAGTAGGAAGGGGGGTGGGGTTATGCCACACACAAGGGAACTTCAAAATAGAGATAAAAATGAATAATGGTAATGAAGGAAAATGAACTTATCTGCTTGGAGCCGCATTTAAAAGAGGCAGATTGTTGATGGCTCATGCCTTTCATGTGTCGCTATTGTTCTATTCTGGAACCTTTTAATATTGTGATGTAAGCGGCTGCTTGGACTGCATTAAAGGAATAATGCATAATGTCAGCCTCCGTGTCTTTAATGAAATCCAGATTCTCTAGTCATGGTAATATGAGAATCGCAATTTTCACAGCAACTCTCACTTATACTTTACTGCACACACGGTCATTTCTCGACGATTGTCCGTTCATGCGGACTTAATGATTCTGCATGATTGGACAAAGATTTTACGTTAGGTTTAGAGAAAACCTGAACTTTTCTAAAAGATGCGGTTCTCTGGAGGGTTTATGTCTCAAATTAAATCTTTATTGGCGCAGTTAATTAAAACCATTGCAAAAGGAAAACAGGAGGATGTAGTCGACATGTATTTTGGGCAATTAATCAAAGCGTTTTATTACAGCCTTAAAACTAAATAAATATTAAAATGGACAACGTCAGCTGGAAAAGTGTTGCACAACTAAAAGCTAAAAATCATTCAACAGTAATTTCAGAACACTAAATCGAATGCGGGAATTGCTTTCATCTGAGTAATCCTCTCTATTAAAAAAAAGCTAAATAGAACCAGTACAGGTTTGATAAAAAAAATCTACTCTCCCTTGAATTACAGTAACTAAAACTTTAGGAAAATGTAAATGGGAAAAAGTGCTTATCAAAGCAGTAGTTGGGGGATGGTCTCGCATTGGGGGCCAGCCGATAATATCTAGCCAATGTGTGCACCTTTGCAGAATAGACTTCAACAAAGCCAGTCCAAAATGATGCAACAGTGAATTGTTGTACAGTTCATTAGATGATCCTTTTCTCTCAATTCATTCCTTGACCCCCTCAATACCGCTACATTGACCGTTTTCAAGGGAGGAGCTTTTCTGATGCTCTTTACTCCTTTGGAAGGCTTTCATCTCTGGCCTCACACTGTGCCGTCTCCAACAAGATCTGGGTTGTTCTGTTTTAATAACTGAGCCACTGTAAAAAGGAATTCGGCAAAATAAGCTACAGATTGTGTCGAAGCCCCTTTTGAACCGAACAGTGCTGCTTGACGGCAGGTACTAATGCCATTTGAAATGAAAATGTTTCGGAGATACTTTCTGTGCCATGGCAGTAAGACTGGGCAGATACATAATATGTCAACAAAGTTTTCTCATGGGTAGTAACATAGCCTGCAGGCCTTGTTCTGTCTCGGTGGTTACCATTTTGATAAGTCGTCAATCGAAGGCAGAATTTCAAATCTGGCTTGGAGCATTTTTTTTTTTTTAAAAACCTTTATTTATGTCAGTCTGGAACACAGCTATTCAGCCGACATCCCGGAGGTTCGGCAGCCAATTAAGTACAACACATGGAAGTGTCCACAGCTCCGGTACAGGAAAAAACAAAGGTTCCTTTTTTAGAACAACCTAAAGTAAATAACACAAGCAAGGCATTATACACAATAAACTCGTGCCAGTTCCCGATGGGGGCGCGGCCCCATTCCCAAAGACAGAACAAAGCCACCGGTCGGGTGGATGAGGGAGAAGCAGAGGCGCTAACAATCTAGCATATTATCCACATAAAAATCCCAAGTTGGAAGTGAAGCTAGGGGGAAAGTTGCTCCTCTAACGGTTCAGTGGCCGGGGGCAGACATATATCACCCCTATACTGGTTCCATCGCCCCCATATCTTATGCCATTTCTTAGGCCGCCCCCGGGCACTATACACCGTCTTCTCCCTAAACATGCTCCAGTCCATATTTTCCATCCATGCTTCCATGGCGGGAGGTCTCGGAGAACCCCACAGTCGCGCAATATCACGCTTCGCCACCATATTTCCTAGGGTCACCCATTGAGTCTGCGCCGCATCATAGTCAGTAGGACCCCAGACATTCAAAAGACAGCGCCGTGCCTCTGGCAGCAGTGCAATGCCTGTGACCTCCTGCATCACAACATGAATTCGCTTCCAGAACTCCGCGATCACACCACATTCCCATATGATATGTAGGAAGGTGCCCACCATCCCACAGCCCCTCTTACATAAGCCATCCTCGGAGAAACCCATATGAATCAGTCGGGGCCCCGTGACATAGACTCTATGAAGTATCTTAAGCTGTACCAGCCTTAGCCGTGCCGGGATCGCGACCTCCTTAGGAGAGGAGATGGCATACTGCCAGTCCTCATCATCCAGTTCAAGGCCGTCCCTAGTCCACTGATCACGCACCCCGAGGAGGAGGTCAGTCCGGACATTAACAAGCTTCTTGTAGATTAAGGAGATTGTACTCTCCGGCATATGGCCATCTAGGATCCGATCCTCCAAGGAAGAGGACTCAGGCACAGTCTCCCCCTCGACGAGGACGGACCGCAGAGCGTGGCGCACCTGTGCATACCGGAAATATTCCGTACCCTCCAGATCGTACTCCGTCCGTAGCTCGTCAAACGATTTCACTCGTCCCTTAACCAGCAGGTCCCCCACTCTGGATATCCCAATCAGGTCCCATTTCTCGAACCCCTTTGTGTGCCAAAGTTTCCCCAACACATCTGAGTCAAACAGCGGAGTGGCGTGGGTAAGCCTATCCTTCCAACCCAACGAGTTCGTAACAGCCTTCCACACGTGCACCGCCGTCTTGGTCGGCCCCGTGAGGGACCCA
The DNA here is from genome assembly GCF_964204655.1 of Triturus cristatus. NCBI lineage: Eukaryota > Metazoa > Chordata > Amphibia > Caudata > Salamandridae > Triturus > Triturus cristatus. The sequence continues at coordinate 564,226,814 of NC_140588.1, forward strand.
TCCATTGACCTGGAGTAGAGTGCTCTAAAGTAATTACCCCCGCGCAGCAACCACCGATCCATAGCGAAGCCGGGGCTCAGCACCGGTCCGTAGACGCCGTGGTTGATCGCACTCAACTGGGTGGCCCAATAGTATCTTCTAATGTCAGGAAGCGCGATACCCCCATCGTACCACGGAAGGGTCAGCTTTGCAATAGCTATACGCGGTCGGCCATCCCACAGCAGCGAGCGCTGGAGGCTCTCGACCTCCCGAAAATAGCTGGCCGGGACCAGCTCCAGGGTATTCTGCAGGGCATAGAGAAAGCGGGGAAGAGACATCATTTTGAACAGCGTGGCCCGGCCTAGGAGGGAAAGCGGCAACCGCCGCCAACCCGCCACATCCCGCCGCAGGCGCGTCAATGGAGGGAGCAGGTTTCTCTCATACCGAACAATTGGATCGGTGGAGATATAGATCCCTAGATACAAAAAGCCATCCCGGGCGATCTGGATCGAGCAATTCCGCGGGAGAACAGGGACGTCTCCACTCAGGGCATACAGATACGACTTACCCCAGTTAATGGTGAGACCCGAGTTCCTACCAAAAGAAGTCAAAATGTCACAGACTACTATGAGAGACTTCCTGGGTGAAGTGAGGTATAGCAAAATGTCGTCGGCATATAGAGAAATGCGGTCCTCATGATCTGGTGACCATCGGATCCCCCTTATGTCTGGGTGCCATCGTATCCATGCCGCCAGCGGTTCAAGAGCAAGAGCAAACAACAACGACGACAGGGGACAACCCTGCCTGGTGCCCCTCCCCAGCTCGAACGGGCAGGACGCCCTACCATTGACCGCGACTTTAGCCAAGGGTCCTTCATATAGTAGTCTCACCCAGCCAACAAAGCCAGGCCCAAAGCCGAATTTTGCAAGTGCAGCCCACAGATATGCCCACTCTACCGTGTCAAAAGCCATCGTGGCGTCAAGTGCAGCCACAATGGTCGACTCCTGCAGCGTCCCCGTCCGTGCGAGCACGCCGTGGATGCGCCTAAGGTTCAACGCAGTGTTACGATGCGGGATGAAACCGGATTGGTCCGGGTGGATCAGATCCCCGATCACCCTAATCAAGCGGTTGGCCAGTATTTTAGCGAGGATTTTCGGCTCGGCATTAAGTAGCGAAATCGGCCTATAGGAGCTGCATTTATTTCTGGGCTTGCCATCTTTGTGTATGACCACAATTGTCGCCAGGCGTTGTCGAATGGAAGGCATCCCATCTGCCGCGCCTCCACAAACATAGCTCGCAGATGTGGAGCAATCTTGTCCTGCCGGAGTTTATAGAACTCAATTGGCAGACCATTCGGGCCCAAGGCCTTGCCCGGGCGCAGTGAACGGATAGCACCCGCGACTTCGTCAGCTGTGATGTCACCATCTAGATCGTCCCTGTCTATGTCAGAGAGGCAAGGCAGAGCCAGATCACGCAGAAGTTCACACGAGTCCTCCACCGGCCTGTCCGACACCGAGGTGTAGACCGTGCAGAAATAATCTGCAAAGCACTGGACTATGCCATCCGGCTCAGTGACACTAACGCCACCATCTGTAACAAGTTCTGGCACCACACGATTAACCCGCTCTTTTTTATCCAGCCACGCTATTAATTTCCCGGCCTTGTCCCCAACATCGTAGAGTCGCCCCTGCTGCTCCCTACTCAGGGCTTTGGCCGCGTTCGTCACCAGGGCCTTATACTCCGACTGCTTAAGGCTCAATTTATGCAGCGTTGCTGCCGTAACCTCCTCCTCCAAGGCCAACTCTAGAGCCGCTATCTCCGCCTCAATCTGCGCGACCTCCGCATCCCTCTGACGCTTGGCTGCCGCTATCAAGGAAAGGGCCTCTCCTCTCAGCACAGTTTTAAACGCTTCCCACAAAGACACCGCAGACGTGACCGAGCCTAGGTTTTCCTGGAAATAGAGATCGACCGCCTTCAGCACAGCGCTACGAGTCCTAGGGTCACGGAGATACCAGGGGTTAATCGGGGCCACCCTGCCCACCCCCTCTCGACCAACATCCATACAGATCCACACCGGCGAATGGTCAGAAATACCCCTAGCCATGTGCCTAGCCTCAGACACAAAGGAGGCGTGTGCAGCCAAAGTAAGTACATAATCAATTCAAGAGAGACTGCCATGTGCCCCTCAGTGGAAGGTGTACTGCCGCTGAGTGGGATGCAGCAGTCTCCAACAGTCAACCAGACCAAGGGTATCCACGAAATCTGTGAGCCATTTCTGCGCCCCCCCAGAGCTTCTTGGCGGGTGTCTATCAAGCAATCCGGAACCAACCGCATTAAAATCGCCACCCACCACCAACATCCCTTCTGGGAGATCCAGCAGAGCCCTCCCCAGGTCCTCAAATGTGGAGGGCTGCAGCGCAGGAGGGACATAAACAGAAACCAGGACCAGCGTCCTGCCCTCCCACCTCCCCGCCACAGCCGCAAATCGCCCCCTTTCATCAACAGTGGTGGAGTCAACCTCAAATGGCAGTGAGGCCCTAACAAGTACTCCAGCCCCTCTGGAGCCCGAGGAGAACCCCGAGTGCGCAACAAATTTGTAGCCCTTCCTGTTGAGTGCATAGCACGTGTTACCTATCAAGTGCGTCTCTTGCAATAAAACTATATCAGGGGAGCATCGCTTCAGAAATTGCAGAACGATCCCTCGCTTAATACGATCCCCTAAGCCGTTAACATTCCAACTGAGTATCTTTAAGCCCCTACCCCCCATCCCGAAATGTAAGGAGACCACCACCCCCCCGAAGAACCGCACTCGAGCTACAGAAGCTTGCATCACTACGCCTTGCAAAACAAAAACCAACAACAACCATCTCAACAACCCCAATCCACCCCCCACCCTGCACCCCTGCGTAAGCTTGAAAAGCCCCCCCAACTTGCAGTGTGCCTGTCGCCCTATTCTAAAACTAGTCTACAAAAAGAACCCCAGAGGAGGAAAAAGCTCCCTTCATACCCCCGCCGCCCCCCGGGCTACTACCCTCCCGGAGAGACCGAGAACTGTGATTCACTGTCCTGGGCAAAGTCAAAATGATCTAGCACCAGAGTCCTCACTCTTGTTCATCACCGCCACCTTCTGCTCCACCAGCATGCTCCCCACCAGCCTGTCGCTGGGGCAATGTATCCAGCCAGTCTCCGACCATGTCCGGTGATTCAAAAAAGAAAGTCCGCTCTTCATACACCACACGCAATCTGGCCGGGAAGAGCATGGCGTATTTCAGTTCCATCCCTCTGAGCCTTCTCTTAACCGCCAGGAAGCTCTGCCTTTGCTTCTGCACCGCCTGGGTAAAGTCAGGATAAAAACTCACTGTGGTGTTCTGGAAAGTCATCGGGCCGGACACTCGTGATGCTTGTAGAATGGCGTCGCGGTCCCTGAAATTAAAGATCCTGGCGACAATCGGTCTTGGAGGGGCCCCCACCTTGGGCCTCCCACCAGGGACTCTGTGGGCCCATTCAACAGTAAAGAACTTACTGAGGCCTTTGGGCGCCAGATGGTTTACCACCAAGTCCTCCACGAACAGGTCCACCGACTGTTCCTCCGAGTTTTCCGGGACCCCAATAATGCGCACGTTATTGCGCCGTGCCCGGCCTTCAAAGTCCTCCAGCCGTCGGGCAAAGAGGTCGTTTGCGGACCTCAAATTTCGGACTTCCAGCTGTAGGTCAGAGACATCACCCAGGAGGCCAGAGGTTTTAAGGTCCAAGGATTGAACCCGTTCATTGGTTTTCCCCAGATCTGCCCGAATCAAGTTGACGTCGATCGAGATGGTGTCCACTTTATGTGCCAGGGTCTCGAATTGCCGCCCGATAGAGGCCTGCATCCCCTCGATGGCCCCCATGACATCCTGCAGGGTTGGTTCCGTAGCGGGGGGCAAACCATCTTTCAAGGCTTCAAGTGGCCGACCCGATCCGCCCGGTGACTCCTTCTGCTGGGCATAACGATCCATGTTGTTGGTTTGGGTGTATCCTCCCCGCCTGGTGCTCTTGGGCTTCTGTTTTTCGGCTTCCGATTTGGCTGACATCGTGATCTGCTGCCGAAAACAGTCCCCTTGCCCATCCAAAGAAGACAATGCAACAAGTGACCGGCGCGGCGCACTCCCAGGCCAGGGCGCGATGAGATCAGGAAAGCGAAAGCGAAAGTGATGACACCGTCCTTCCGATGGCTCGCCCCTCACACGGCCGCTGTTGTTCAATTAGTGCTCGGGCACCGTGCCAGTGCAAGCCCCGGGCATCTTCCGGGGAGTAGGCCGCAAACTTCCATGTGGCACAACTTCGGCCTCCGGTAAGCGATTTCAGTCCGGACAGCGACAATCACCTCAGCAACGGCTCGCCTCCAATATTCCGGGTGTTAAAGACAGGATTCTTCACAGGATATTTGCCGGAGGGAGCGAGGGTCTCAGGAGCTCTGAGCTCACGCGGCCATCTTGGTCACGCGCTAGGCTCCTCCTCCCGGCTTGGAGCATTTTGATTATTTAAGTGGTTTCTCACGATGGTATTAAAGAACGATCTAACTTTTGGAGCCTGGTAGGTGTAAATTGTCATCCATGGGTGTTAACGCAGTCTAAATTTTACTTTATCATCCTACCAGGAGCTCCACCTTAGTTGTTTATTCAGCACATGCTTGAACTGCTTGTAGTTTCTTGAGATTATGAGCGCTTGAGGTTCTGGACAGACTCTAAACAGGAATTAAGTAGTGTGCTGGGAGGTGTTATGGTGTGGTTATACTAGTTATGGTGCAATGTGTGCAGTGTGTGGTTGTATGTTGAAGAATAAAGATGTTTATTGCAGAGCTCCGTGTGCGGCGTAATTTATTTGCATGCTCCCTGGCTGGGGAAGATGCTACATCTGGCAAAGAGAAGGGGAATGGGATACGTGCCTCGAAGAATCCAGACTGCTTTAACCCAAGAGTTAGCAAAGGTACAGAAAACTGCTTGTGCACCCCAAATCAATGCCATGCAACCTGCAGTTGCCGTATGTGGAGTCGAATCCCCGCTCCAGCCCATACACGACCATCAAAGAAGTTGAAGGCCCTTCAGAGGAGCACACTCAAGAAGTCCACCAGAAACTTACTGAAAAGGCTGCTGGCAGAGAGACCATGCCACACTCAAACACTTAGTGATTATTCATATGATGCAAAAAGATTAAAACAAAGACAACCATGTACGAGAAACATAGAATGTATTCACGTCAAGAGTGAAGAGAGTGCTATACAACCTGTGATTGGGTGTGGTGGCCCAGGTTCAAGCACAGAGGCTGAAGGGAGCGTGAATACACCGTGGCTACATTCCTGAGGCCACCACCTCGTTTTGACAAGGCAAAGAAACAGAACATCGGTGCCAGGTGAGCTGCATTGGTCAAAATGTTTGATGACTTTATACATGCACAAGAAGAAAAAGATGATCAGAAAATCATTAAATATCTCAAAAAAACCTTGCAGATGATGGAGTTAAAGAAGTTCTAAATAAAGTCTCACAAACCTATGCAATGTCGTACCAAAAGATAAAAGAAGCTTTGGAAGCCATGTTCAATCTGACACCGAATGTCAATTATAAAAGGTACATCATCAACCAAGCATGACAAAAAGCTGGTGAAAAGATGGATGAGTTTGTTGAGAGACGACGCACTTTAAGATCTGTGGTTCCATTGATGAAGAAGCCATACACCTCAGAGTGATCAAAGGTTGTCTCTCTGAATCACTCAGAAGACACATGCTGGGAGATACACTCAGCTTAGAGAAAATGCTAATGGCTTCAAGGGCAGAAGAACGAGAAGATTGACAAGCTGCTGATATGGAAGTAGGAACAGCACAAAATGAATCAGTTATGATCATGTAAAGTAAGCATAAACACAGAACAGATGGGCACAAGTCGATATCGCCAAAGAAAGAAAAGGTGTGCTTCCGATGTGGGTTTTCATTTCCCCATGAAAGTAAATGTCTAGCTATGGAACAGACATGCAAGGGCTATGGGAAAGCAAACTACTTTGTAACAGTCTGCAAAGCAAAAGAGTAACTATTTCCGTGAGAGGGAGTAAAAAAATCGGCACCAGAACGTTCCAGAAGCATTCTCTCCACTCCCACACGGCCAAAAAGCAACATCAGTTACAACAAATAGAAACGAAACAAAGTCAATCATCGTCAAATTCATCATACAAATGTTCTTCAACATCACTATCCAGTGCCAGTGAAGAAGACGAATGTGTGTTGATGGTATCTACCAAAGAACGATGTGCACATGTAGGATTAGCTACTTGCAAAAATGATCAAAAGTCAAATAAGGAGCACCAAATGGAGCAAAAGATTCATTTGGGCACTGTCCTAAAATTACATTAAAGGTGAACCGTTGCCCCCATAACCTTCATTATAGACAGTGGTGCGTGGATTATTATGCCAGTACAGAAATTTAATAGCTTATCTCCTGTGCACACACCTTCCCCCTGTGAAACAGAAGGTATTCATTTGGGCTGCATCCAAATTGATCATACAAAGGTTCATCAACATCACTATCCAGCACCAGTGAATAAGAGAGATGTGTGTTGATGATATCTACCAAAAACCGACGTGCACATGTAGGACTAGCAACTTTAAAAAAAGATCAAAAGTCAAATGAGGAGCACCAAACAGAGTGAAAAGTTTCTTTTGGACACTGTCCTAAAATTACATTTAAAGTGAACCATTACCCAATAACCTTCATCATAGACAGTGGTACGTCTATAAATATGCCAGTACAGAAATGTAACCGCTGATCTTCTGTGTCACACCATACCCTGTCAAACAGAAAGTATACACGTGGGCTGCTTCCAAACCGTTAAGGAGTCAAGGGTCATTTACAGGAACCATGAGACATAAAATTACATCAGTGCAAGCGCTGATTCATGTTTTACAGGGAACTTCAATGAGCGCTTGCCTGTTTAGCTTTTCCACTGCTGCCGACATGGGGCTATCTCTCAACTACAACATTCGTGCTCAGTCTTAAATTGTGAGTCAGTTCTCGTCATCGGTTTAAGGCCTAGGAAGTCTCAAGACAATGAAAGTGCAACTTAACATTAATGAGGGCATTCCCCTGTTGCCCAATGGCACCACAGAGTCTCTTTCCACTACAAGAAGCCGTTAAAAAAGATCTAGAAACCTTGTTGAACATAACATCATTGACAGCTCCACCGGTCCTACCCCGTGGGTTTCCCCCATGTTTGTTGTGCCAACAAAGGACAGTGGAGGTGCAGTGCGCATTTGCGTTGAAATGTGCAAGGCAAACAAAGTAATCCGGAGAGAAAGACATCCTGGTCCCCACATCGCGGATATGATCATGCAGCTGAACCAAGCCAAAGTCTTCTCTCATTTTGACCTGAACAAAGGATACCATCAACTCAAGCTGGAAAAGAACTGTAGGTACATTACTACTTTTGTGATTCATGTTGGATTGTTCAGATTCAAAAGATTGAGTTTTGGAATAACTTTGGCTGCAGAGATATTTTAGGATTGTAGGAAAGTAGGATCTGCTTCTTATGGTTACCCCCACTTTTTGCTTCATGTGATACTGTTTTTGACTAGTCTGACTGGGATCCTGCTAATCAGGACCCCGGTCTATCTGCTTTCGCCCTAAACTGGTATGTTATGTTATGTACTTGGGTACACTCCAGATTGGATACTGGGGTACCCTTGTCAGTCCCTAGTATATGGTACTCATGTACCCAGGGCATAGGTACCCCAGAGGCCTCCCATGAGCTGAAGCATGTATTATGCCACCCATGAGAGGCCATGCAAAATGGAACTACAGGCCTGCCATTGCAGCCTGTGTAAAATGGTGCATGCACCTCTTACTTTAGATATAGGTTTACTATATCTAAGGGCCACTGCACTTAAAACCTGTACGTCACGCCTATAGCAGGCATTAACAATCCTGAAGGCAGGGTGCTTGATTCTAAGTGAGAGGGTGCCACTCCATGAGCAGGACACCCCTGCAGCCTACAGAGTCCATTTTCCCGGGTTGTCAGTGTATCAGCCATTTACGACATATAGAGTGTCATTATTCGACCTCGTGACGACCAACTCTAAAACGGCTGAAAGTAACCCTATCGTGTTTGGTGTCAAACATTGGGGAATCATACCCCACACTGGTAACCAATGTGGGAGGTATGATTTCACCCCTTAGAAACGAGCATTGTGAGGTCCCTGGTGATCCTGGTACCAGCCTACAAGTCCCGGGCAGCACAAAATGGTTGCTGCCGACCAGGAGAAATACATTTCTGCCCTCCTGCTGCTGAGCCAAGCTCGGGCAGGGGAAGGCAGAACAATAGGCATCCTGTCACAGGGAGGTGTGACCACCTCCCAGACAGGATTTGGTATATTAGGCCTAAGTGGGTGCGCTTGCCAGAGACCGAAAGTCTGCATGAGGGACACATTTGGTATCCCTGTGCATAGTCCAGTTCAAACCAGTCCTGGGAGCTGTTGGCTCCTGCTCTGACGCGAAACTGGACAATGGACATAGGAGTAAACTCCCTACTGTCCTGACCCTCCCCTGGGAGGGGCCCCTGAATCTGTCCAACCCTCTCCCATGGGTACAATAGGGGTTACCTGGCTGTAGGACCCTAGATTCGATGTAGACAAGATTCTGAACCAGAAACCACTGAACGTTGACCGTCTGGACACTCTGGATTTTGCTGGACTTCGTTTGGGCCCAACTTCGTCTCCCTCTCAGTCCAAAGCATCGTCTGTGCCTGTGCACCATACAGGCTCTGTGCATGACCTACAGAGCATCAAGGACAACCAAAGATATCTCCCTTGAAGTGAAGGAGTCACTTTCCTGCTCCTGTGCTCCTATAGACTACGAAGGCTCCGGCGGTACAGGAGGTGGGTTTCTACATCCCTCAAGGTCTGAGCTGCCCTCTCATCAAGTCGGAGGCTGCAATACCCGTACCACTGTGCACCGCATTCATTTGCAAGTACATATGCTCATTGGCTTTTCCCGAACAAGTGCACTGGGCTCCAAGTAGCCCCAATCTCTGTCAACATTTCCTACAAAGAACTCTGGTCTCATTGCACCGAGTGCTCCGTGTGCTGCTGCTTCATGAAAGTGCTTGATGACCTCTCGTGACTCCTGTGTCTCTGGCCTGTGGGTCCCCTTGAGGCTCAACACTGCTTTTCTTGGGCTCCCCTGGTTGCTCCAGGCTTGCCCTGACTCCCCTGTGTTTGGTTAGTCTCCTGGACCTTGCTGGTCCGACCCGTAACCTTTCTTGACCTTCTTCGTGGGTTGCTGTTGCAAAGGCTTGTTGGTGCTCCCGCCGTACACTGACCCCTCAGCACTCAACATCCTTTGTGGGACAGCTCGTATCCGCTCTTAGTCATCATCGACATATCCTGGTCCCTGTGGCTGCAGAGTCAATAACCCCCTCAAGGCACCTGAAGCACCCGACATTGGTGGGCATTCGTCTACCGAGCCCCTGGTCACTCCTGAGTGACCCAGACTCTGCCCCTTCTGCTTTCAGGTACTCTTCAACAAGAATCCACCTTTGCATTCCATCAGACGCTTTTCTCCTTTCCAGCACTGGCTCTTCTTCGAAGTCCTCCATAGAGATCTACTGCGGTTTCTGACGCCACTTCAGACCTATGCATCCGACATCCCTGGGATAGGTAACTCTGGTACTACGGTATCCACGGATGGGGTGGCTCTCCAACCTCCTAACTTCCACGGGGTTTCTCTGAAGTCCATTGTGGAGGGTCCTTAAACTTTAAAACTTCAACGCGACACTCTCCTAGAATTGTACGGCACACGCGGTCGTGTTCCCACACTGCACCTGTCCTCCACGGGGTCCCTACTTACTCACCTTGGGTGGTTCCTTGGGGTCCCAGCGATTCTACATCCTCTAGACACTGTCTTGACTTGAGTCGTGGTTCTTATACCACTATTTTTGTATATGGTCTGGTCTCCCTCTGGAGTCATCTGTGTATTAGTGCTATTTACTATTGTTTCTGTGCTACCGTATTGTGTGCTTTGTGTTTATCTGCGTGTAGCAGATACCGTGACATACTAGAGAGTGTTATATTCTTAAATACATATTTTCATAACTACTGTGTGGTTCTCCTTTAATTTAACCAATACTATAAGGTTGCATTCTGGTAAAACAAGCTGCTTAACATTCCTTCAAGACTAAGCCTGAAGGCTGCTCTCCATAGCTACCACTTGGATAGCTTTCTAAGGTTATCTTTGACCTCTTAAATCACCATAAGGGTTGTTTTGGACTGGTGCAAGGTGCCCACTTTAATTAGTGGACAACATATACCAGGCCAAATTCTCACAAGGATGTTATATTATGTTATTTGGATCTTAATATAGTGCCGACTAATCCCTTTGGGGATATCTGGGTGCATAATTGGCAGGTAGCTTTAACAGAGACAGTATAAGAACAACCAGTTCTTAAGATGTTTTTTTTAATTCAGCTAAACTTGGGCATATGATAATGAACAGAGGAAGTTTGTTCCAGTGGAGTCGGCCCAGATGGGAAAAGGCACAGCCTCCATATTTAGCTGTGCAAATTTGTCAGAGGCTTAGAAAACATTGGGTGCTTGATCAAAGGTTCCTGCTTGGAACATAAGGGATGAGCCTATTTTATGGTATTTTGGGCCTGAGACTGACATATGTTATGCAGAGCAGTTTAAACATGGCTCTCTTTGATTTGGGAACCAATGTAAAGCTCTGAGTGTGAGGGCGGATTGAGTCCATGGAGGCAAATTGTTTTCCATAAGCGCAGCAGTGTTTTGAATGACTTGTAGTTGTGACAGGAGGGATTCATTGAAGGTAAGGAACAAGGCATTGCCATAATCTAGATGGCTGATGACTAGAGCCTGGGTAAGTGTTTTGCATGAATGTAATGGAAGCCATCTAAAGATTTTTTTGAGAAGGTGCATGCTGCCAAAACAGGTGCCACATGTGGAGGATATTTGCTCTCACATTGAAAGTTGATCATTTATGAGTATGCCTAGGTTTCTTGTGGTTCTACTGGGCAAAGCGGTGGGGCCCAGTTCTGCGGGCCACCAGTCTTTTTTCCAGAGGCTTTGCCAAACAATAGAATTTCGATTTTGCGCCCATTGAGTTGAAGACAGTCACAGGAAATATAGATGGCAATCTCCCTCATGCAGGTAGAGAATCTCTGCTTGATATTCTCGATGTCCTACACAAACAAGACGACCAACTGGGTGATGTCCGCGTATGAGATTGTCTCGAACAGAAAGGATTTAGTCAGTGGGGCCAAGGGGGCTACGTGAATATTAAACAGTGTTGGACTTAAGGAACAGCTTCGTGAAACTCCTTTCTTCAGAGGAATAGTACTGGAGTGGGAGGGACCCATGGAAATTGTTTGGACCCTGTCTTTAAGGAAGTCCCTCAACCAGTCGAAGGGCTGAACCCCGGATACCTATCTGCTGAATACATTGTACTAGAATTGAGTGTGAGATGATATTGAATGCTGCTGATAGATCGAGCAGAACCAGCAAGGCTGGTTGTCCATCATCAAGAGATAGCCTAATGGTGTCAACTACTGCAAGTAGAGCAGTCTCCATGCTGTGTGACTGAGAGATGTCCAGCAGACTGTTGTGCTCTAAGTAGGCCATGAGTTGTTTGCTGATATGGGTTTCCAAGGTCTTTTCCAGCAGAGGGAGGAGAGATATGGGACAGTAGTTGGTTGGGTCCTTGGGGTCAGCGGTTGGGTTCTGCAAGATGGGGTTACATGGGTTGCCGTCCATTGCCTTGGTACCGAAGCTAGGGTCGGACATTGATTACACATTGCAGTAAGGGCCAGGGCAAAAAGAGGGGAGAGGAGTGTAATCATTTTTGGAAGGAAGGGATCAGCAGGAAACCCCGATTTTGCTTTGGCTAGTAAGTCCAGCATTTGAGCTAGTGAGATAGGCTTGAAACGTTCAAGTGTCGCTGAGCTAGAGTGTTGTTGTATAACAATGGATGAGTTGGTTTTGAATTTAAAACTATTGTAGATGGTGTTAATTTTAGTTTGCAAGTGAATAGCCAGGGTCTCACAGAAAGTTTGAGATGCTGGAGTGTCAGAGGAACAAGCCTATGGTTGGACAAAGGTTTTCACAATTTTAAATAGTTCCTTTTATGAGTTGCCAGCCTGGCCCATTTTATGAACACTATGTTGTCTGTGTGCTGTGTTTATTTTGGCATGGTATGCGTGTAGTGCATCTTCAAATATTTGTTTGTCGTGACTGCTTTTGGACATCCTCCAGTTACTCTCAAATCTTTTGCAGTGAGACTTTTCAGCTTTCAGTTCAGCCAAACACCATGATGCATTGGGTCTAGAATGTTTCCTAGAGAGTGATTTATAGGGAGCCACGTTGTCAAATGCCTGAACAAGGAAGTCACTAAATTGTACAAGTGATGAATGTATTATGTGTAGTCAATTATCTGGCCAGGAAGTTGGGAAAATTGCTTGAAAAGTGTCGCAGGTGATCTGTTTCCACGGTCTGGCGATGGATTGGTTCTGGGCCTTGGGTCTAATGGAAAGAGGCATGATCGGAATTAAGAAACTGATTAGAAAGAGATCTGTCCACGTTAGGGATAGTGGAGTATCAATTTGTGGAAGACTATCAGTGGAGAAAATGAGGTCCAGTGTTTGCCCTGCTGAATGGGTAGGGACAGTTTTTATAAGCTGTAGTTTTAGCATTTCGAGGTTTGTTAGTAAAATAGGGAGATCGGGGTCGTGGTAACGTCGGTGTGATAGTCTCCAATCAAGAGAAAGTCTTGTGTGGGTAGTACATGGGGTGCAAGTCGCTCTGTTCGGTTGGAGTTGAAATCCTTTTTTTTGTCCAGGAGGGTGGTAAAAAAGGGCAACATTCGAAGAATTGCCGTTTGGGGAATGCAATTTGAATATAATCTGCTCAACCCTTCTGGTAAGTAGAGAGTCAAGGATTTCCACTTTAAGGTAGTCCCAAAAGGCAATAGCAGTTCCACCTCCTGGTTTAAGTTCCCCTGTCTTGCCTTATTAGTTAGTAGCTTTCTGGAAATCCTATTGGAATACTGGGCAATGCTGGCTGGCACAGCCATATTTCTGTAATGAAGCACAAATCAGGTTGTAGTGAAGATTTCCACTGAATGCTTGGTAACTGACCTTGCGTTGAAGTAGATGCATTTAAATTTGGAGGTAAAATTCTGTGATTTATCAGGGGGTCCAGGTGTGAAGGGGAAGAGGTTTGTAGAGGCTCTGTGCACCTGTGTATGTGAGGGAGGACTGTCCCCCTTGTCCAGTGATGCTGTATGCTTGGTGATAGAGCATGTAAATCTGCATGCCTGGCATGAAAAATGGACTTCAAAGGCTACAGGGAGGTGGGAAATGCAGTGTGAGCAGTTAGAGTTGAACTTCTTTAAATATTTATTATTATAGAACAGTGTTAATTGTAGGGTGAGAACTGTAAGCGGAGATGTAGGGTTCCTGGCACCTGGCGACGGTCGGCATGGACCGGTGTAGACGGGCTTGCCTTTGGCCCGCCGGCAGCAAGCCCACTGCGCACGTCCATCGCTCAACGGCGCCGTGCTTAAAATGTATATAGGAAGCTGTGGCAGCTAGACCGCTGCCATCCCATGGTTGCCAGCCGTCGTGGAATAGCTGCGTCGCAGCAGTCAATCAGCAGACTGGGGAGCTCAGGAAAAGAATAGGAGGCACAAAGGAAGTACTGTTTTAAATAGCAGCTACTATTTTTAAGTGGCTGTTTTGGCAAGATTGGGCAGTAGCTAATAAATGCTAAAACACGGTGCACGTACAAAAAAATGCTAAAATACGGCGCAAACAAGTGATAGAAATTGTTACCAGTTCGTAGTGTGGGGTTAGAATTGCGTGTCCTGGAAAAGTGGTTTTCTGTGGCCTGCCTGTCTGCTGTGCATTGGCGCCTGGCTTGAAATGTATATAGGAAGCTGTGGCAGCTAGACCGCTGCTGTCCAATGGTTGGCGGCCATCATGGAATAGCTAGCCGCATCACAGCACTCATATCCTGAGCTCCATCCGCTCAATTGCCAGAGCCATGTTGGACCGGGGAGCTCAGGAAAAGAATAGGAGCCACCAAGGAAGTAAACAGGTAACAGTTAACAATATTAAAATAGCAGCTATTATTGTAAACTGGCTGTTTGGGCAAGTTTGGTCAGGAGCTAATAAATGCTAAAGCACAGCACAAGTACAAAAAAAAGCTAAAATGCGGTGCAAGCAAGTTATAGGAAATGCTACCAGTTTGCACCTGCTCAAACATGCTTAAACCTGGACACCATATTAAAAACATTAATTAGAAATACACAAGTGTGCTAATTGCTTGCTGATGCAGGTCTTACTTTGAATGCATCAAAATGTGAGTTTCATAAAAACCAAACTAAAATTCTTTGTGCACATATTCTCTGATGAGGGGATGACTCCTGACCCGGATAAAGTGCAAGCATTATCGTCTGCTTGCCCCACAAGATTTAACCATGCTGAGATCCTTCTTAGGTATAGCTAGTTATTGCTCAATATATATATTTGTGACTTTGCTGCAGTGAGTACCCCATTGAGAGACTTAACAAAACAAAATGTCCCATTCCAGTGGTCTCATTGAAAGCGACCAAAGTTTCAAAGACGTAAAACATGTGATTGAGAATGCAACTGAAATGGCCCACTTTGACCCTAAGCTACATACTGCGATCACAGTAGATTTGAGCCCAGTGGGACTGGAGGCAATCCTTGCTCAACACAATGGCCATCCAAATGCCCAGAGACACATAGTAGCCTATGCCAGTAGAAGCCTGTTTGACACAGAACGTGCCTACTTTCAGCCAGAGAAGGAGTCTGGCTGTAGTGTGGGCCTGCAAATATTTTCAGTTTTTTTAAATATGGAAAATACTTCACTATCTCCACAGAACACCAGGCATTACTCACTATCTTTGGAAATCTGAAAGCTAAGTTGCCCCTTCATATCCTGAGGTGGGGGCTGTGACTGCAAGAGACTGAGTGATTGTACACAAGCCGGGGAAAGAATAAAACCCTGCTGACTAAATTTCATGATTGTCACCACATCGCCACAGTTCAACATCCAAAGCAGCTGAAGAATATCTCAACTTCATTGTAAGGTCCAGCACCCCATTAGCTCTATCCATTGAACAAATTATTGCTGCTACGTACGCAGATAAAGACATGCTGATCCTCAAAGACATCATTTCCCCGCAATCTTGGAAGAAAAGTGTTTGACCTTTGGCTGATGATGTTGAATTTAAAAAAAAATGTAATTTACAAGATGCGCTGCTATCCATCAGTGAGGAAGGAATTGTAGTGACAGGCTTGAGAATCTTCATACCTGTGAGCCTGAGACAGTGAATCATTGTACTTGCCCATGAAGGACATTGTGGTATTGTAGACAGCAAAAGAGCTCCTGAGTTTGGTTTCCTCGCCTAGAGGAACAAGTTGAGAAAGAGCTTGAAAGCGTGGCACCTTTGTACCTGTCTATCCCCTAAGGCGATGCAGCATCCATTGACAATGTCTGATCTGCCTGTGCATGCTTGGGAGAGTGTTGCAATTGATTTTTTTTTGGCCTCTAGGAAATTAACATACTTTCATGGTAGTCATTGATGACTATGCACGTTTTCCTTTGGAGGAAGAATTGTCATTAACAACCCAATACTAAGTAATTGAGCAGCTTGATAACATCTTTACAGCACAGGGCATCCCCTCTATTCTAAAATCTGATAATGGCTCACCTTTTAATAGCAAGGAATTCAAGGAGTTTCTTGTTCGACTCAATTTCAAACATCAAAAGAGTACACCTTTCTGGCCCCAAGCCAATGGTGTTGTTGAACAATTCATGGGCACCCTCAAGAAGGTAATTCAGCGAACATCAATAGAGGGAATAGATCTCAACCAAGCCATGTGCCAGGCCCTTCTTGCCTATCGATCAACTCCTCACTCCACAACTCGTGAGAGTCTTGCCACCTTGCTATTTGGGAGAGCTACCGGAGCCAAACTACCACAGTGGACATCGGACCCATCGATGAATGTCGATGAGGTTTGTGTCACAGACAATTCTTGAAAGTACAAGATAAAAACCTATGCTGATCTGCGCCAACAATCCCAGGAAACAGTTTTCAGAAAAGGAGACTGGGTACTGCTAAAACAGTAAAGCAAGCAAAAAATGGACACTCCGTTTATCGATCTTTGAGGGTTGTAACGTGCAAAGGACACATGGTGACAGCGCATCACCCCAGAAAGTCCATCACATGGGACTTGTCGCACTTTAAGCGCCTACCTCACTGATCAGCAGCTCCTGATATCCCATGTGAGGCAACCCTGCCTGCCTGTCTAGATTAAACATCTAAACCGATGACAGCAATGCCTGATCAATGAGCCCCTCAATTACCTCATACCACCCGATCTGGCTGACCAGTGCGAGCGCCTTGATGATTCATTGAGCAACAGCTGTTCTGCTTCCAAATGTTTTATTGAAGATATTTTTTTTGCTGACCAGCTTTTTGTGTTCTGAGTATAGTTGAACACAATTTCTTGCCATATTACCCCTCTTAAATTGTTAGCTTTGGCCTGCTTTAGTAAAGAAGCGTATTTAAGGAGGACCCCCTCTTGGGTGAGTTCCTGTCCCTGAAGGCCAAATTCAATCCTGATCTGTGCCCAGGAAGCACATTGTAGTAGGATATAAATGTAATGGAAGACCTTGCTCCAGGCTTTATTCAAAAAGCTTGCAAACTTCCCTTTGAAGATTTCTAAGGCGTATGTCAGCACGGGCAGAAATGTCACTTTTATTGCTGTTACCAGAGACCTATTAGGAGCTTTGTAATTTGTTTGCAAAGATCTGGAGTTCTGTTATTTATGATGCCACCTTCACTTTCAGTGTGTTCAAATGCAGGCGGTGGGACCAGCGCCCTTTTAGCCATATGCCTAGATATATGTAACTCCCTCTTCTGGGGAACGGGCTTCCTTCACAATTCCAGGTCTTCTTCCGGACGACCCTGTTCCTGAAGACAACTACCTTAGTTTTCTCAAGGTTTAGGGTCATTGGAAGTGCAATATTAGAATAGAGAATTCATTAGATTTTGTAGGCCAGTGTTATCAGATAAATTTAATAAAACAATGTTGTCAGCATATGGTAATGTTGTGGTAAGTTGTTGACTTAATTTTGGCGAGTGTAAGAAATTGGAATCTAATTGTGTACTCAGGTCTGCCAGATATAGATTAAATAAAGAAGGTGCCTCTCTCTATCTGGATTCTGGATGTTAAACCCCTGTTACTTCCAAGGGTGGCCCTGGACCAATTTCCTGAGAAAAAAAAGCTGCATGCCTCTGAGCAAGTTCGATGGACTATTCCAGGCAAGTTTTTGCCACAGGCGGTTCCTGTTGACCAGATCGAATGCTTTGGTCAGATCGACAAAACAGGTGTTTAAGGCCATTTTTCTTCTTTAATATTTTTCCTTAAGCAAGGCTAGAGCAGAGAGATTAGCTGTGGTACTTTATACTGACCAGGGCCGGACTGGGAACCTAAATCGGCCCTGGCAAAGTGCTCGGCCGGCCCCCACGGGGGGTTGGGTGTGCCGCCGAGCTCTTTGCCAGGGCCCCAAACCGGCCCCCACCCTTGCGGCGCACCGGGGGATTGCCCGGTGCCCGCTACGGCCAGTCCGGCCCTGATACTGACCGAAAACCAGTTTGATATAAAGGAATAAGGTTCCTTTCCGTTGCCCAGTATTCCACTTCGGCAAGTAGCAAACCTGTAATTTTTGCATCAATATTGAGAGATGCAATCATGAGATAACTGTCCGGGTTAGTGAAAGGACCTTTTTTGTAGATTGGATAGATGATTGCCCGTTTCCAAGATTTGGGGACCCTATTTTCTGATAAGCAGGTGTTATATAGTCTTCCCAAATAACTTTTCCAAAACACTTGGTAATTTTTATGTCGAGCTTCCATCGACCTGTTATGTCTGTTCTGTGGGGTTTGGCAAACCCACCAATTGCCATTGGATGCTATCTGTGGCATTCAGAAATGCTGGCTTGTTATTGGTGCATGGGTGTAAATGCCCCTACTCTGAGTACTTTGTTGTGTCCCTAGCGATTTCACTCTGAGAACCTTTTGTTTGGCCATCACACTCTACAGTGTGTGATGGCCCCTTCCCTTGGGTTTTTTTCAATTAGGGTGTCAACTGCTTTTTTTAACCCGCGCTTTCAGTTTCATGGCGAGCACGCAGCTTTCTTTGTATGTGGCTTGCCGTATTTATCCTTACTGCTCCCGATCTTAGTTGCGCGCCTAAACACGTCTGCTCGTGCCCACGCTGTGAAATATGTTTGCGCGTTTTTTGTAGCACAATAGGGTAATTCATTTTTATGATTTTAGATTGATAGCACATGATTTCAGATAATCTTATTTGCCCCCTGATGTTGGTTGTATTTTTCTTACTGACTGTAATGTATCACGTTCACGCAGGGCTTTAAGTGGGGGGGGGGTCTGTGCACCCACAGTTTTTTGGGGGGGCCTTGAAAGGGGTCTCTAGGGGGCTCTATTTTCGGGCCTCAAAGGTCAAAGGTAGGGTGACCAGACGGTGTTTCGGGTGAGCATGCACGCGCACTGCTTAAGGCGTGACGTCATTGTAGCAGGAAGGGAAATCCTTTGAAGAGAGACACCGATTACTGTGGAATTTCTCTCTGGTGATGGTTAAGTTTGCTCCAGTCTTGAATTGGCATTTTCTCCAAACGACGGTTGGGAAATATCCTCTCCTAAGTACACTGTTAGTTTTTTTTTTTTAACGGAGTTTTATATAGCGCGAACTTGACCCGAATCGGGTATCAGAGCGCTTTACATAATAGCACCAGTTGCGTTACATGAGGATACAATCACTTTTTTGTAGTTGGTACTTAATAAATATACCTTTTTGCCTATTTTATTATCCTTTGCTGGATGCAACGTCATGATTTCTTAAGCACACAATGCTAGTTATCTTGATTTAGACCACGCCCTTACTCGGATAGGCCACATCCCTTTAAGAAATTTGCCACGCCCCTTTTAGAGCACCCCCAGTGTTTTTTCTCCCACTTAAAGCCCTGCATTCACAGAAGGATGCCGGAGAGAAACCTGCACACAGCACCATCTAGGGGGAGCAGTCAGAATACGCGATTGGTAAAAATAAAAATAAACGACTGACTTGTGATGCATTTATTAGTTTACATAGAAACAGAATATTCGTTAAGAATTATTTTTAGTATTTTCAGGAGGGGATATTAGTGGTTCTGGAGAAAAGTCTCGAAACATTTCATCAATGGCCTTGATGACGTAACTGTCACTCGCAGCTGATGGTTCAAAACTGGCGTTGTGATGCATATAAAAGACGCAGACGTGCGGAGCTTATGAAAGAGAAGAAACGTCTGGATTTAACTGAAACACAAAACATTGCCAAGTGAATTGTTAACGCGCATTTTGGGTGATGGTAGAGAATGTCACCTGCCCTCCCAAATATTGCCTAACACCCGAAAGAGATTTTTGTATTGAAATATTTAGGCTATCACTTCCTTTATTTGGATACATGACATCATATGCGCAGGCTTCATTGAGTTTACCGATGATATAATTAGGGGCACATATGTGATTTACCTGTTTGTGATGAAACACGCGGGATCATGGGAAACTGTATGGAAGTGCACTGTACCAGGAGGCCTGAGCGGGCTACGGAGTGGAATTATTCGCATTTCCATAATAGGCGTACTGCAGACCTATGACAATGAAGGATATAGGTGAAGATATGGCTTTTTAGGCTTCATTTATAGTTGTTCTTTTATCATTTATTCTGGGATGTAATGTCGCTCAAGCAGTAGAGGCCCATGCTTGTTTTTTAAGAGCGTTCACCTGACTTGCTCCGAGAGCGCCATTGTAAACAAGGCTGTTCTTATCTTGTCACATCAGATCACGCTGGAAAAAGTGGACCTGGTAAAGTGACTTCAAAGGCAAACCACTTCTCAAAACAGCAGAGACCGTTCCTTCTATCCTTTCTATTGACGCACATTCAGCAACCCTGTTCTTGGCAATGGCAGGAAGGAGTTATTGAAGAAATAATCAAACAGCTGAAGTCACAGTTGACACAGGTTGCTTTATTTCAGTTACGGCGCATTCCCTTTTTGAAAATAAACTAATATGGCGTATTTTTTAAATGTTGACCACACGAAAAAGGTGTTTTAATTATTATGAGGCAAAATGAAGAAACATAGCAAACATTTTGCCTCATATCGTACTCCTGTTCTTTACAATTGTTTTTCCTCAGCTGTGAAAGGGGCGGGCCAGGACTGCATTAGTGCTTGTTTACTACAGACCTCGAGTGCAGCCCTGCTCCGCTGCTTCTCTGAAGGCCAGTTATTCATTATTTCCCCCTACTTGTTTATTCTGCCAAATGTATGTTCTTCATGTGGGGATGTACGCCATCATATAAATGGCCCGTACTGTCTCAACAACATTAACATTGCCAATAGATTGCTGAGACACACTGACTTTTTATTTTTAACTTATACCCACGTGTTTCTTCTCATCCTATGCTTCTTCTCCCCCCCATGAGCCCTCCTGTCCACCTTCTTTCCACCCCCCTTCCGCATTTATTCTCCCCTCCCTCAGACCCTCCTGTACCTATTTCTTCCCCCCTTCCCAGTTTTCAGTCTCCATTTCTTCTCACCCTCCCATCCGCCTAAGGGGAAAGTAAAACCCTAGGAAGCAGCCAGCACTGGCCGCTTCATAGTGCTTTTTAGGTCTCGGGACCATCCGGTCGGCAGACCGGAAGTCCGGAGATTTAATGACTTGGGAGAAGAGGGGCTTGAACCCGCCCCTCTTCTGCCCTGTTCTCCATTGGCTGGCCTCGTAAATGCTGGCCAGCCATTGGAGAAGAGGTCCCGTCACTCCAATCATGCCCCGTCCTTTTCGGATCGGGGGGCGTGTTTTTTGCTAAAAGTCTCAGGGAGGAGACAACAGCAAAACACGCCCCCGATCCGAAAAGGACGCTGCCTTTCTCCGGTGGTGTGCTTTTGCTGTCCTGTTCAGGGTTGCCAGATTGGGCTATTTCTCGCACAATTGGGCGATATTTTTCCCGATTGTGCGAGAAAAAATCGTGTTGGGCGGGCTGCCGAAATTTGGGCTAGAATCCGCCGAGTGTGCGGCGGATTCAAAGCTTTGTGCGGCGCCGCCCCGCCCACGCTGCAGCCGATGTTTGCCTTCCTCATCACACCCCTTTCTGACCTTTAGGTGTCTGTGCCCTGCGGCCACTGCCCACAAGTAACACCTGCAGGGCCGTATCTCTTTGCAGGCGGGAAGCTGCTTCCAATGAGGGTCCTGCTATACCAGCAGCGACTTCCCGACCTGCCCCCAAGAGTGTGCTGACCTGCCCTGGGGTTCCTGTGACCCAATCGTGGGTCAGATTATTTACTCAGTGGTGTTGTGGTGGGCGCGTCAGGTAGGGTACTGGCCCGCCCCATACCTTTGCCCTTTATCTTTGGGATCCCCCCCCCCTACTTCCTCTTTTTCAACTTCGGAGCTGAGCCTGCGACTACGAGGGACTTCGACTTGTAGCAGCCTCAGCCTGCCCTGCAGTCAGCTGCTCCTCCCGGCCCCTCCCGGCCCCAGCCCCTCCTCTCCTGTGAACTCTGCAGATTGCACCGGCGGCCCTCCCCAGCAAGTTTAAAGGTGAGGCAGGTGTGTCATTTTAAATGTATGCGTGCCAGTGGGCGGGATAGGCAGGGCACAGCGTGCCCCTACTTTATTTGTATAGATTCCATTATTGGCAACCCTCCCGATTCAGGCGGGAGACTACCGATTTCAAGGCTAGTCTCCCGCCTCGGGCTTGGTATTGTGTAATGTAAATTCTTCCAGCAATAGAGAGTGGCGATGCAGGGGCTCTAGGAGGGGTGAAAAACCAACAAAGCCCCATTAACAAGCAGTTTCAGCCCGGGCTGCCAGGGGGGGGGGGGGGGGTGTACGCACTGCCAGCAACCTGCCAGGGTGCACAACCCTTGCACCCCCCTCTCTCTGCCTGCCATTGTGCTCCATGCTTCAGTAGGGTAGGGGAAACACCGTGCATTTGCGTTTCAAATGTCCGATCCTGCAGCAGCCTCGGAAATAAAAAGCTTCA
This sequence comes from Triturus cristatus, assembly GCF_964204655.1. NCBI lineage: Eukaryota > Metazoa > Chordata > Amphibia > Caudata > Salamandridae > Triturus > Triturus cristatus. The sequence continues at coordinate 564,248,957 of NC_140588.1, forward strand.
AAATATGAAATCAATAATGAAATAAAGGAAGACGGAGTGTTCTTAAAGTGGGCAGATTTTTTATTCAAACCACAAAAACAGCGTCATTTTACCGAGTTTGCCAGTGAAGCGCTGTTCCCCGCCCCCCCTGGCGAAGTGCGTCAAACCTGGAGGTATTGCATTTCAAAATGTGTAGGGCGGCTTTGTGTTCACGAATGTGGGGCCATATTAGCAAGTAACGGCGATAACATTATCGCCGTTCCTTGATAATATGCCCCGTGGTATTTTTAAACAATACTGCTTAAGTTTTGTGAGCATATAAGCATGGGACATTGAAATGGGTCCTTTCTGGGCCATGTAGTATTCAGGCAAAAATACTCGTTGATTTCTGCATAAATGTAAAAGCGTTAAGTTCACCATGTTGTTCCTGCTTACCTTTCACATGCTTTATTTAATCTTTCATTCCCTATGAGTGTTTGCTTTTTCCAGGGTGTTGTTACTATTTCCCCCCAAGCCTTTGATTATCCTAATGTTGCAAAAAGTGTTCATTTGGATAGAAATCAATAATGATTATTAAACAGAACCCCCAGTCATGGTATTAAGTTGTAAATTGTAAGTTTGTGTTTCTCCAGATCAATCACTATTAAACTATACTGCCTACTAATATGACAGAGCGCAGGTCCATTTTTAAGAAAAGTGTTTTTCCCCAAAATGGCAGCATCTCAGTAGCCAAGTGTTCCGCCCAAACTGGACAAGACTGGATAAAATGTAAACAGCTCGCTAAGAGCGTAGCAGTCATGTAAATTCTAAATTAATGTTGTTGATGTTTTTTGTTCCGGTTAGTATTATTTTTTGTAGTTATTATTGTTTTATTTTCCCATTGTGTTGCAACTAGCATAAATGGTGAAAGAATCCATCATCGTAATACAATCCTCATATTCACTTATTATCTAAGGTGTATTTCCTTTCTTTCCTCCACTAACAAGGCATGGCAGATTATATTCTTGGCTTCCTCCAGCAGCCTGTGGCCCTGTAAATTATTATGTAATGCCATTTGTTCAACCACCTGCCAGCCCCATCCTTCAGGGGAAGATGTGACAGACTCCATAGAAGACCAAATAGTAGCTGTCACTGATAACCACCTCGGTGGTTGCGTGTGTTTTATGTATTTTTTTTTTTCACCACAAATGGATAAACGGGTACACTTGTAAAGCAGATGCCCTAAGACATTGGTCTGTTTCGGGAAGTGATACTGGTGACATGGGTATCTATCTATCATGATAGCTTTTAAAACAGCCCTTGTTTTCTTTCTTCTTACCTGGGGTTCCAGAAGACACGTAAAAAAGTATTCATATGGCCCACTACCTAACAAACTTTTTAATTTGGCTAAATAGCTGTAGAAAAGATTCCTTTGTAGAAGTGCCTCTTGGGACAGGACATTTTATATAGATAGTATGAGTGCGCAATGTACACGACAAACTGAATCATTAAGAGGTGCTATTATCAAAAAACCAAGGGTAAGCTTTTCATGAACCTAAAGAGTTGATGTGGACCTGCCTGAATGCGGGCTTGCAGAGTACACATTATTGTCCACAAGCGCTCAACCTACTGGGTTATCTGTCTCACCTACTGTTCTAGGTGGTGGAACAGCAGAGACGTGGCCTGAGAGTGGACCAGTGGTGCTCAGTGTAGTGGACCTGCACTCGGCAGTGCAGTTACCCCGAGAGCAGCACAGCCTTACAGGATAGGAGGGAAGAGCAAAAGTAACATAGCCGGCTCTGAATGTGAATAGAAGGCATGGAGCGAACCAGGAATTTGTTCCTTGAAGCTGTTCAGATTTTCATGAACAGGAAGCAGTCTCCTTCACTGCTAACAAACCTTCCGGAAGCTGAATATGACCCAACGTGTCCTTGACATGAGCACAGTTATCCCAGTGCCACCTTTGCATTATTGTACATGGTCCCACCATTGCCTGTAGTCTTCCTCATGTGTGTGCATCTTGGTGCAACTTAGTTTTGTAAAGTTATTATTACTATTTGGTGTTCATTCAAACGGCATGATGAACCATACATTTCTATAGATGACAAGATTGTACCACACCGCGTGGTTCATGCAGTCAGTTACAAAATGCATCCTGTTAAAGTTCATAATATCTGAATTCCCACCGTCCCTAACAGCATAAAAGACAAGAATAATGAAGTGGTTCAATTACTTTATAGTTATGTAATATTTGGCTGGATAATCCAGCAAAGGGTGACATATGGATTCAGGCTCTATTGATAATAGTGGCTGTTTTTGAAACCCATTCCATGTCTAAAGTATTCCACAGTCTTAAGTACCAATTTCAAGCAAGGGCATTTTTCCTTATCCAAAGAAGCTGCCAGAGTGTTTACCACCAATGCCAAGCAATTGCACATCAGTGCTCCGCCGGCCTCTGTTTGATGTTTCAACAGAGGGGTCTCTGCCCAAAATAGACGCCTATCTTCCTTGGGAGTGGGTTTCTTAATATTGTTTTCATGGCAGTTGTTGTTTTGTTTTAGAAGGGTTGTATTTGTGGGCAAATGAATTGTGTGCTCATGATTTATATGGCTGTAGATACCAGTTGTCCAGTGCCTTATAATTAGGGCTCCCGGTTTTATGGTATTTATATTTGTGTCATGTCTGTATTTATCCATATGTAATTTTTGCAAATTTTACCTGTATTTATCCATATTTATTTTAGGTTTTGTGAAATTCCGATGAAATGTGTATACCCTATATTTGTTAACCCCCTTGCCTGTCAATCCGCACAGCTATTGGCCTGGCAGTCATGATTGACAGCATTTAGAATCACTAAATTTCCGTTTTTATCCACATTTAAAAATAAATACAGACCGGAAAATAAATGGTTCTCTGTCTGTATTTATCTGTAAAAATCCAGTAAAAGCGGAAAACAGGGAGCCTTACTCATAATGGGCATCTCTCCCCTCCTCTAGAATCTGTATCTTTAGTATCTCTACAGTATGTTCGAGGTGTTGCCTAATATTTACCCATTCAAAGTGGAGCAGTGGTTCTGAAATGGATGGGGCGTCATCTTAGTAGCGCATAGGTATAGTGTTCCTGGTGCCTGCAAACATTAATTTGACGTTGTGTAATGAAACTGGTGCTCATGTAAAGTGTTTCAATATCTTTTGTGCCAGTTCACACTATACAAAACCGTCCCAAAATACAGAGGTACAAAGTGAAACCAGAATGCCTGGCTAAATCTTGGCTTCCTGCTTAAAGTGTGCTATTTTAGGCAAATATTTTTTTGCACAAACTTTCTTTATTGTCTTGTATGCAGGTACTTTTGAATACGATTTCTGAATATTTGTTGTATGAAAACTTATTGTGTTTAATGTAATAGACTATAATGTGTCTCTATAATAATCTGGGCCACCTACATCGTGTACATCACTCTCTTGCCTCTCAATTCCCTAAAGAGACTTTGGTTCTGTTAATATTTCGGCAGCTTTATAGCACCATGACACACTTTCATATATAATCACAATTGACACTTGCAACCATTGGTCTTTGCACTCTGCAGAGAGACAAAATAATCTAAACCCCGCAATGGCTCACATATTTGAATTGTGTCCCATTGGGGAAACACCAGCCCACAATCTGAACTCTGAGATACCTGCGAGCAGCAAGGTCACAGCACTAGATTAATGCACAGTATGAAAAAAAACTACAGACGACAAGCAATGTGGTGGCTAAACAAAAAGAAATGCTATTAGGGAAGCAAATTAAGTCAAATGTGAACATCATCTTTCGCACACGACTTGCATAACTTATTAATATTCTTGCTCTATGGCCCTATTTTCCCTGGCCCAGAAGAAGAAGTTTGTGCACCTTTACCAGTCAGAACAATTTTGCCCACCTCAACCTGCCACTGCCAGACTCTGTGATGCTGCTATTCTTGGCAGTGCCACTGCCAGACTCTGAGATGCTGCTAGCCTTCACCATGCCACTGCCAGACTATGGGCTGCTGCTAATCTTGGCAGTGCCTGGCCCAGAAGAAGACGTTTGTGCACCTTTACCAATCAGAACAATTTTGCCCACCTCAACCTGTCACTGCCAGACTCTGTGATGCTGCTATTCTTGGCAGTGCCACTGCCAGACTCTGAGATGCTTCTAGCCTTCACCATGCCACTGCCAGACTATGGGCTGCTGCTTATATTGGCAGTGCCTGGCCCAGAAGAAGTTTGTGCACCTTAACCAGTCAGAACAATGTTACCCACCTCAACCTGCCACTGCCAAACCCTGAAGGATGCTGCTACATTCTGCACTGCCTGGAGCATTTTCCACACCTCACCCTGCCACTGCCAGTCCCTGAAGGATGCTGCTATTTTTGGCAGAACCACAGACTGAGATGCTGCTAGCCATCACCATGCCACTGCCAGACTATGGGCTGCTGCTTATCTTGCCAGTGCCTGGCCCATAAGAACTCTTTGGCACAATTGAACTTTCCACTGTCTGAACAAGGATCTACCATGCTGTTGCCTGGCAAAAAACAGGAGATGGCGCTTGTGTGAGTCTGCAGAATGCACTTGCACTTTATCAGGTATCAGCTCATGGGAACGTCAAGCAGCAAGCCCTGCACCCCATGCCTCGAACTGCTCTCTTCTGATGAGTACCACAAAGTACGAAACATACGTAATTTGCGTATGTAAAGAGATGTTCAGCATTGCTTTGGGAGAATTGAAAGAAGTGTGAAAAAACATGAAGCATTGGCCTATATTGCCGTTATTCTGGGGGGGCCTGACGTGAGTATGCAAGCTGAAGAGAGCACCTTTCCCAAGAAGAACGTTTCCGCACTTGCAGTCCCCCAAATTGAACCCAGAATATTTTGGCCCGGCTTGCTCCACACCATGCGATATCAAGTGAGTGACAGTTTTCCTGACAGACCAACTTTGATTTCAGTGTACAAAATGTAAGTTATCTGATTAATGTGGGAGGTAAACATATAATCCATGAAATAGAAGTATATTTGTGAACGTTGTAGTCAGGCTACACGTAAGTTAATGGAGTGGCAAAATTGGGCTACTTTTTGCTACTTTGGGCTACCGTTTCGTTGCTTTTGGGCTTGAAAGTTGTGAAAAAATCTGGCAACACTGGTCCTGTTTGGCACTGACTGGCACTGGTGAATTCAATCAGGACGGGAGGCTCAGAAGACGCTTCTCAAGCTTGCCAGCGAAACAAACAGCAGCCAATAAAACTTTGAAAACTGCATTCACTCGTGAATTAACTTCCCATGTACATTACGGATTACTTTCAGAAATGGCATGTCAGCACTTCCGGGTCACGTGACAACCAATCCAATGGCTGCATATGTTTTTGGTAAATTGTCTAGGACTCGTAGCGTGTAAAATACCGTGGTGCTCGAGGGTCCTGTTTGCGGCTCCGGATGCAGCTGGGGAGATGCTCTTGTTTCCCAGTACAGATCCTGTCTCTGCAGCTCTCTCTCTCTCTCTCTGCCTGTCTCTTCCCCTCGGTGTGTTAAACGCTTTGCTTGCACAGCCATCCTGCACTGCCCTCGGTCCGCCGACCCCTCCCACACAGGACTCACCCCCACTGGATGGGCTGGACACCCTGAATTGTTTATTTATCACCAAAGCTAGAAAAGCGAGAGCCTTGTTGAAAGTCCCACTAAAGGTTTATTTCAAGTAAAATCTCTGCACGCGCCTCGGATGGCTGAACATGCATCTAACTTTGACTCGATAAATGGCCGAGGCAGAATGCAACCTACTGTGCTATTTTTGGGGGCGTTTCTAGGAAAATCTGTAGCTACAGCACCTCATACCACCTTAAAAAGATTATGGATAGAAAGTCTTAGACACAACTTGCTTTTTTCTGATCAAGGGAGTGTAACCCATAAAATTAGGCCCAGGTGAAAAATCTGTTACGCTGGCGTAATTTTTCAAAATTTGCATCACTCTTTTTACATAAAATTCCCGAAATGACATAATGCCATGTGGAAAAACTTTAGCACAGGCGCTCAGGAACTATTAAAATGACCAGAACGTAAGTAGCTGTTTTTTGGGGCGCTTTGTGTTTTTTTTGGGGCGTGAGGATGCATTTTGAGCTAAGAGATGGCGCTAAATGCCAGACTTTTTACGGAATTTTGCAAAAGCAAATTACAGGAATTTTGCACATCCCTACTTAAATTGTGGTTGGCCTGACTAGCCCAGTACTGTCTTCAAATAGTGCATTGTGTGGAATGCATTGTTATGGGAGAGAATGTGACACACAAGGCAGAAAGCAGGAAGGCACTCATTTTGGTAGACATACAGATATAAACAAATCAGTACAAACGGGAACTGTGGGGGTTGTTAAAAATCATTTACTTTCTAATAATTGACAGAAGTGTAACAAAATAAACACTTATTTAGAAAAATTGTAATGTAGTAGACATCCACAGCACTTTGAGGCTGGTCTGATGGTAAATGTGCGCGCGGTATATCCCCACTGTATCGCATGCATTATATCACATGACAATGATATTGCATGCACTCCATCTACCTAACCCTTACTTTGCAGTGTCATAGTGTCAGGCCACTTCTAGGCAATTAGATCTCTTAATTTACTACAGTTTAAGCATGGACAAGGCCCATTGGGTGGCAGAGCGCTGTACATAGCAGCAGTGTCGTACAAATACTCTAGCCAATTAAATTATTTAAAAACAGGGACGCTGACAATGTCTTTGCATCCAATTTGGACTCTAATGTAGTCTCTTGTGTATGTGTGTTTCCAGATTGTGAAATAAACCCTGATGGGCAGGACTTATTTTAACATGCCATATACACGCTTTTAATTTTTTTGTATTTTTTTTACTTCTCCGGTCTGGATTGACAAGGCCATTTGCACCTGTAAAATCAACCTACGTTACCAAATAGCTTGACTTACGAGTTCAAACTCACTCACAAATCGTTTTTTTAACCACATTTTATTGATTGTTAATAAAACAAGCATTTACAATGCAACGGTCTCGGCATTGTTAAAGTTAGAGCTATTGGCATTGCTCATGACAATGCCGTTTCTTTAAATGTTTTAAAAACAAAAACATAAACAAAAATAATGTCATGAGCAATGCCAATAGCTCTAACTTTACCAATGCCGAGACCATTGCATTGTAAATGCTTGTTTTTTTATCATCCCGTTATCCACGCCCACCTCTGCCCTTTACCCACCCCCACCCACTGGACTTTAAACACTATTGAAAAGTAACTTAGATGTTTAGTAATTCCATGTCACTTCAGAACAAAACCTACCACGATTCCTTTCCTTCCCACAGGATTCAGCACATACAATAAGTCAAGTCAAGTTTATTCAAATGTTCGGTCTTTTAAAACCAATACACCATATCATTTCATTTACATTACGTAAAGCACCCTACGAAAAACGTCAGTAAAAAGTATAAAAATCTTTGTTAATTGTTCCACACTTTATAACATCAAGACAAGATTATATTGTCCATAAAGTGCTGCAACCTTAACAATCGTCCTCATCATAAAATCCATCTTTGTCATAAAAACTGTGTATTAGATTGTTTGATTTTCTTCTGGAACTCGACCCAATTCCTTTAGATACATATTTATAAATGTTACGCCCCTACAGACAGTGGAATTGAAGACCCACCTAACCTGGTGGTTACAGCTTCTCTGCATGTTCGTATGTTCACATTAATGAATATTTCTTTCCAAAGTATCTTTCTTTCTTTTAATAAATTTGGACATGCACAGAGAATATGTGCTAGGGCAGCACATATAATGAACAAGCATTGGCATAGCCAATAGGTCTCGCTTTTGGGACCTTAGAAGTATTTAGTTATGCAACTGTTGCATGGCTAAACACTTATAAGGTCTCAAAGGCGAGACCTATTGGCTATGCCAATGCTTGTTTTTATAGTCATGGGTAAAAATATTAGTTTGGGAGTTGTACATGCCATAGCAACAAGACCTTTCTAGCAATCTGGCGACCATTAGCCTACAGTTATCATCAAGGAGCGCTGGATCGGAGTGCCATTGCCTCACTCTACTCATCCAGTGCCCTTCTGTTGGGATGTCGGAAAGTGTTGAGAAGAATGTGTTTTATTAGTGCGAAAAATCCGCGTGAACATCCTTTCAAGGACCAGGAGTGTCTAGTGCCACGCGCTGGTGCGCCGAGGTCCTGCCCCTAAAGCACTGTGTACCTCGATGCCAGGATTCTATGCTCATGTTGGACGCAGCTATTTCAGAATGGCTTTTCGGCTTTCTGTTCTTTCTAAATTTTTCTTACCACGTCACTCTGTAGAAGAACGAAGCATGGCTTGCGGTTACAAAAAAATTAACATCTGTTTGGAAACTAAACATAATTTTTTCTTAACATGATTTTACCGAAGCGTGCAGCAGAGACAGCAGGGCAGAGACACAATCTGTGCACTGGGTCGGGCGTGGGGAGAGGGTGGGTGAAGATGAAGTCTCACCCACAAATGTATCGGTAACACACAGCGGCCTTGAAGTAGTCACACAAAGGAGGTCTTTGTTTCAGTCTTTGCTCGGCGATTCAAAGACGAGGTAGAAGAAGATACTGTGGAGTCTAAAGGGAGGGAGAAAACAGAAACCACATAGAGAGACCAGCTGCACAGCCGCGAACAGATCGGCTGTGGGAGTAAGAGAGCGAAAGTCAAGAAGGAAACCGTGAGGAGGAAAAACACACAGGGATAGAGGGAGTAGCAGAAGGAGAGAATCAAGATGAAAACAGAGAGGGAAAGATGCATGAGAAGGAGAGGGAAGGAGCAAGCAAACAAACAAAGGGAAGGGAAAAGGCAGTAACGAAAGGGAAGGAAGGATGCAAACAATGAAGAGGACTTAAAGAGCGGGCAAGCCACAATGGATGCAGAGTAGAGGAATAATACAAAGGAAAGGGGACAAACAGTACAGTAGAATGAAAAGCAAGAGAACCAGGATGAAAACAGAGATTAGAAGATGTGTAGGGAAATTGAGGACAGCAAGAGCACAAGAAAACAGAGTACAATATGAAGGAAAGGGAGGAAGCCAGTCAGAATGTAAGGAGAGAGGAACTGGACAGCAAGAGGAGGGTGCGCAGGAATACGAAGGAATGTACACCCGGAGGCGAAGAGGACTGAACTGATCAAACATCAAAGCGGCTGTGCGGCCGTGAAAGTGATCGCGATCGCGATTAGGCGCGGCGCGCGCCCGCGCACATACACTGTAGCTCTAGGCCGACCATGGTAGCATTTTTTTAAGTCCTCACAAAAAGTCTCGCCAGACCAGCGCATGCGCTGGGTCAGGCGAGACCTAAAAACTACGGGTACGAGGTATGTGAATACCCACTAGTTTATGTGTACGTTGGTGACCACTAAATTAGCACGTCGCTATGGAGAAACTCCCACTAAAAGTCCTCAAATATAAATGTGAATTCAGAAATTAAATCAGCTGGAAGATTTTTCTGCTTTAAAAATGCACTTTTTTGACAGTCAAATTCCACCAAACCTTAATGTTTAAATTGGGATTGGTAGTTTATCTAAACAAATAACCTTTTATATTTACGAATGCTGAATTAGGCCTTGACTTGAGCAGGTAAATCCAGAAGTGGTGCAAGAATTTTTGGAGCCCACAGGCAAAAATATTCTTTGTCATCTGAGCACTCCTGTCCCCCAGCAAAGCCATTTATCACTCTATCTGGTTCAATATGGCACAGTCTTGTGGCAGCTTGTGGGGGTGCTATAATGCAGCCACCAACAATGCCATAGGTAAACGCATGATATGGTACTCTGAACCCCTAGCAGTTCATCAGATGGATGAAAGTGGTGCCATGAGTCCGAGGGCGCTGAAACAGGCCTTCTGCATGGCAAATACCCCTAAATTCACCAGAGTAAGCACCAACCTTATTGGGTCTCAATTTTGACAAAAATATTTATACAGGAACATTTTACATATTCTTCACTTAAATGCCTTTGAAAGGAAGACACTAAGCGATAGTTAACAGCGAACATGTTTTAGAAGGTGCTGTTTACAAAACTGCAGCAGTGTGGGCACTCATTTCTGACTTTTGCATATTCAATATGCAACAATAAGGGAACGTGACATCAACACGCATTTCCGTTTTAGATGCTAGATAGTCGAAGCAGGACAGAGGGGTAAAAAGATGATGCTCTTGCTGAAAGAGTAGCTCTGAAAGGTAAACGAGATGTGAAGCCTCTTTCTTCGGAAAGTGATGTGAGAGTCTGATCGGCGGCCAGCCCACACAGCACCACACCTAGCCTAGCTGTGCGTGCTGCTGGATGCAAAAACATGAAACTGAAAACAGGAACCTCTGGTCCCCTGCTTCTGTTCGTCAGATTTTCACAGCAAACTGATCAGGCAATGGCAAACCCACCAAGTCTAACCTTGGCAACCCTGCAATTTCTTTCTATTGGTATTTACCCTTTTTTTGCACTCTTATGTAATGGGTATTAAAAATGTAAAAGTAATACAAAGTAAACATGTTGGCGACTAAAGGTATGTCCATGTTCGCAAAATGAAAAAAAGTTACAAAATTACCCCTCGCTAAAATAAAAAAATAAAATAATTTAATGAAAGGGATAGAGGGAGTAGCAGAAGGAGGGAATCAAGATGAAAACAGAGAGGGAAAGATGCATGAGAAGGAGAGGGAAGGAGCAAGCAAAGAAACAAAGGGAAGGGAAAAGGCAGTAACGAAAGGGAAGGAAGGAAAGGAAGGATGCAAACAATGAAGAGGGCTTAAAGAGCGGGGGAGCCACAATGGATGCAGAGTAGAGGAATAATACAAAGGAAAGGGGACAAACAGTACAGTAGAATGAAAAGATAGAGGAAGCGATAGGTAAATGCAGGAGAGCAAGAGAGCCAGGATGAAAACAGAGATTAGAAGATGCGTAAGGAAATTGAGGACAGCAAGAGCACAAGAAATCAGAGTACAATGTGAAGGAAAGGGAGGAAGCCAGTCAGAATGTAAAGAGAGAGGAACTGGAAGGCAAGAGGAGGGTGCACAGGAATACGAAGGAAAGTACACCAGGAAGCGAAGAGGACCGAACCGATCAAACATCAAAGCGGCTGTGTGGCCGTGAAAGTGAAAGTTATCGCGATCAAGCGCGGTGCGTGCCCGCGCACATGCACTGTAGCTCTAGGCTGGCCATGGTAGCATTTTTTTAAGCCTTCACAAAAAGTCTCGCCAGATCAGCGCATGCTCTGGGTCAGGCGAGACCTAAAAAACACCCGACAAGCAGCTACAGCTAAACTAAGACGTGTGTGAATGTTCAAGGGGAATGCATCTTTTTGATATAGTCCAGAAAAAAGGCAGCCTTTGCTGTCGGTATTTAGTACCATTTTTTTAAACTAGTTTCAGTATGTGTTCATTTGGTCTTGTTTAAACGTGTACTCGCACAACTGTTCATGGATTTTGAGTAACTAAAGCTATGCCAAATCCCACCTCCTCCACCCACACCCTCTCATACATACTATAACGGGACAGGTTGTGGCACTACGGCTAGACTGCGCACGTTGGAACTACAGAACCAGTTTCGAGTTACAGCGTCGTCTTAACATCTTGTGATTTTTTACACATAACGTAATCTTCCTGTGCCTTAAAAAGAACATGGACGTGACCGTGTGTAATGTAACTGGTGCTCATTTATAGTGCTCCAATACCTTCAGGTCGAGTTTGAGCTATACAAAATTGAAAAGAAAAAGAAAAATTGCTGATGTTCCTCTGACCTGCTTCATTCTAAAAGCACCTCTGAAAGTGTGTGCTACGTTCTTTTGCTGTTATCACTCTATGAGAGTGCAACTGTTTTCTTGCCTTCTCTCTACCGTATGCTGCTTCCCACTTAATGATCCCATACCCATGTGCTTTCAAGGTTACTCGCCCACCCCTTCCTGTTTTTTTTTTATAACAAAAAAAACGCTATTGGTTCCTAGCTCAACACTGCACACATCAATGGCATTTACTTGTCCGCTCCAAGTTCCAGCTTCTCCATGCCTCTCTAGTCGCTCCACAGTCTGTCACATTTAAAAAAAAAAAAAGTTTTTAGGAAGGCCGGCAGGTACAACTTCATAACAGGCCACTCCTTTCTGAAAACACACTTTCAAGTACCTTTTATCATTATTTTTGTTTTAGCACCAAGGGCTTTGATATCTTAGGATAATTCACTTAAAAAAATGGTCGCCACGTGGCAACAAATGCGCACGTATATGTCATCATGCTGGGGCCCCTGTAGCTTCATGGCACAGGCATACAAATGCATAATTGCATTTTTTTTAGTTTTGCCAATGCTGAACAGTGTTGTCAGAAAGCACTGGCATAGTCAGTAAGTTAGCACTGGCAAAGCCAAAAGGCAAGACCTATTTGCTTTGCCAATGCTTGTTAAATATTGTATTTGTTCTATTTTTTTTTTTGTTGTTTTTTTTTTTTTTAACAGGCAAGGTTACTCAGACAAAAGCACCCTGCGTAGGGCTTAGTGTTCCGAAATTACTGTTGAATGTATTTTTTTGCTTTTAGTTGGTCACCACTTTTACTGCTCAAGTCAGGCATTTTAATATTTTTAGCGTTTATTTCATTTTAAGTCTGTAATCAAATGCTTGGATGAATTGCCATAAATCTGTTGACTACATCTTCCTGTTTTACTTTTACAATAGTTTTAATTAACTGTGCAAATAAAGATTTGATTTGGGTTTATGTCCAGGGGTGGCTCCTCTGTTAAGGTAGAGGAGTCTCGCCCCACAGGAAAAACAAAATGATAATAGCAGCATATTATTATCATTTTATTTTTCAGTACTCCTCTGTAGGGGCGGGGAGGGCTGGACTGCCCACAGAGCAGGGGGAGGAGTGGTGAGCACTCTCTAAGTGTGCATGACAGTTTGGCCAGCCGTCTTTAGCCGGCCAAACAGTCATGTGCACTTTGCATGTTCTCCACCGGCTGTAATGCATGCCTGGGTGGAGAACATGCCCAGGCTCCCAGTTCCCATCTGAGCGCTGAACCACTGTGCTCATACCAAACACAATGCTGCTATCAGAAGCGTCGTGATTGGCTCAGAGAGTCTGGAAGCCTGGGTGCTTCCTGTTCCTGCTTCAGGGCGGTGCGACCGGTGCCACCGCACCGGGTGCTGGGTTCCTGGGGGCGCCGTGTTTGAAAGTTTATTATGCTTTTGAAGCACCTGCTGCAGCGTTTCTTTCCCCCTGACAATTACCAGGCCTCACATAAATTTCAAGATAACTCATGTGATTAATTATCTTCCTGGAGAGAGATCAGCATTTTGTATAGTTGAGGTTTTGGCTTTTAGGTGAAGTTAGTGCAGAGGGTTAATATGCCTGCTGCAAAGAACGTGTACCAAGTACATTACAGAGTGCATATGATGTAAACAGATCAGCAGGTTACTGCTTTCAAAAGAGACATCCTTTTTAGGTCTCGCTGAGCCAAAGGCTCAAAGAGACATTTTATATGTGGGATTTTCAAAGTGCTACCCACAGTTTTGGCTGGCCTAAACCTTGAGTGCACGATCACATGCACGTGCACAGCTGCTCCCACTCCCCCCTCCCTTCTCTATAGCTTTGGCTCCTTTGTTTTTTATTACACCCTCCCTTCTCTCCCCGCTGTTTTCACACTACCCCCTCCCTTCTAATCAGTTTCCTTTCTGCTCCCTTGATCGCGTCTCCGATCACTTTAACTACTTCAAATGCAGCGCGCACCCCTGCTTTCACTTTTGCCGTGTCTCAGCGCTTTTATGTCTTATGTTTCTACAGTCACCCCGCCTCTCGATCTGGGATTGAGGTACTATTTTTCCTTTTTTGGCATTTTTTTTAATAGTGCTAATTCAAGCCGACCCGAAAGTATCAGTGCTTCACATGAGCACCAGTTACATTACACAAGTTCACATTCGTTGTTTTTCTTCTTTAACCCCTTCGGTGCTCATGACGGAATGGTTCCGTCATGACCCACGGTTGAGCTGTGCTCATGACGGAACCATTCCGTCATGACCACACCCGCGCAAGATTCCGTCAGCACAGCGGCGGAATCTGCGCAGCATCGAAGGGGTTAAAGAGGAGAATAAGTGATTTGCCCAGGATCATAATGTGAAACCGACCTTGTTCGCCAGTTCCATAGTCGTCAGCTTTGTTGGCACTCTATGTGTTGTAGATAAGCATAATTTGCACCCGCTTTCATATTTAAAACACGGGCAACACGCTTTATTTTTGATCATGGCACCCGCGTTCCTGTATTTGCTTTTTAAATGCCTGCACATAACTATTTTAATGCACGGGCGCCATGCTTTGTTGGAGCACGGCACCCGCTTTTTTATATTTATAAAAGTGTGGGTTACACATTAAGCAATTGCTCTTAGGTTTCGTTTTGCTTGTCAGCAGGTTGGGGAATGGGTGAGTACCATGCAGACAGAGGGTTAATGCTCGCAGCTGTGGGTAGTCGGGGGCTCTCAGCCCACCTTAATCATACAATTAAACTTCCTTCCATAGCCGCGCAGCTACCTCTCTTCAGGGACACGAGTCCAAGGTTTAAAGCCGGCATTTCTTTCCCATAGATCACAATCGCACTAGCTGTGATTTATTGGGATTCTACAAATATATTTATTTCCTATGAAAATATATGAGTGCTACAAAAGGGCTGTGGTAATATAATGGTGCCGCTGATGTGATTTCTGAATGATACCAGCCTCTTCTGCACGCAGCATGTACATAGCGCTACCAGCCTCTTCTGCACGCAGCATGTGCATAGCGCTACCAGCCTCTTCTGCGCGCTAAAAGTGCTTGAAGTAGTCCGCACTGTTTTAGGATCACAATAGGTGTCACTGTTACGTGCATTTTAGCGGAATCCCCAATACGCTAGGCCTCACTTACTTTTCTTTGTGCGGTGAACACCCCAAGTACGGATTAATTCATTTTAACCAGTCACCCCGCCTCTCGATCTGGGATTGAGGTACTATTTTTCCTTTTTTGGCATTTTTTTAATAGCGCTAATTCAAGCCGACCCGAAAGTATCAGTGCTTTACATGAGCACCAGTTACATTACACAAGTTCACATTCGTTGTTTTTCTTCTTTAAAGAGGAGAATAAGTGATTTGCCCAGGATCATAATGTTAAACCGACCTTGCTCGCCAGTTCCATAGTCGTCAGCTTTGTTGGCACTCTATGT
This sequence comes from Triturus cristatus, assembly GCF_964204655.1. NCBI lineage: Eukaryota > Metazoa > Chordata > Amphibia > Caudata > Salamandridae > Triturus > Triturus cristatus. The sequence continues at coordinate 564,264,120 of NC_140588.1, forward strand.
GTTGTATATAAGCATAATTTGCACCCGCTTTCATATTTAAAACACGGGCAACACGCTTTATTTTTGATCATGGCACCCGCGTTCCTGTATTTGCTTTTTAAATGCCTGCACATAACTATTTTAATGCACGGGTGCCATGCTTTGTTGGAGCACGGCACCCGCTTTTTTTATATTTATAAAAGTGTGGGTTACACATTAAGCAATTGCTCTTAGGTTTCGTTTTGCTTGTCAGCAGGTTGGGGAGTGGGTGAGTACCATGCAGACAGAGGGTTAATGCACGCAGCTGTGGGTAGTCGGGGGCTCTCAGCCCACCTTAATCATACAATTAAACTTCCTTCCATCGCCGCGCAGCTACCTCTCTTCAGGGACACGAGTCCACGGTTTAAAGCCGGCATTTCTTTCCCATAGATCACAATCGCACTAGCTGTGATTTATTGGGATTCTACAAATATATTTAATTCCTATGAAAATATATGAGTGCTACAAAAGGGCTGTGGTAATATAATGGTGCAGCTGATGTGATTCCTGAATGATTGGTGTGTGTGTTTGCCTATCTGCCGTTTGGTATTCCAGTCATAAATTTCCACTAATCTTTCACTGCATGCAGCAAATGCGAGCATGGAAGTTGCATTTATTCGTTTTATATAAAACTAAAAGAATGTCAGATAAAACTCATTTGTTAACAAGCATTTGCAATGCAATAGGTCTCGCATTTACGCGAGTTTAAGCTATTGGCATTGTAAATGACAATGCCTTTTATTTATGTTTTATAAACCAAAATATAAATAAAAGGCATTGTCATTTACAATGCCAAAGGCTCAAACTCGCGTAAATGCGAGACCTATTGCATTGCAAATGCTTGTTTTACTTGCAATTTATAACTTAAAGTCCTAACATAGGATAGTGAGCTATTAACTTTCATCCTAGAACTGCATACACACTGCAAAGTATACGTTATTAGAGCATTGATTAATGTTGCAAAAAGGGTTAATTTGGCTAGAAATCGATTCTTATTTTTAAAGAAAACTCCCAACTATGCTGTTTCTTTTTCGACTCTGAGTTTGTGCTTCTCCACACCAAGCACTCGAGAAAGGCGGGGCCGGGATCGGCCCCGCCGCAGATATGGCGGGGCACCGACCCCCTCCCCCCCTTCGCCTGTGCACCCGGCCGGCGCGTTCCACCGCGTCACCATGACGCGGTGGGCGCGCCACAGCCGGGATTGGCTTGTGACGGTGACCCCCTTGGCCCGGAAGCGATCAAGGCGCTTCCGGGTCAAGGGGGGGGCAGGGGACAGGCCAGTTAGAACTGGCCTGCCCCCGGTGCTGTGATAAAAGGCCGGGGAGCGCGGGACTCGGTCTCTTTGTCCCACGCTCTCCCTCCATCCGGACGCCGCCTCTAGGAGGCTGCTTTCTTTTTGTTACCCACCCTCCATCCCCTGTTGCAATGTGGTTATTGATGATTGAAGTTGACGGTGTGGTTTTCTTCCTTAGGCGTTTTTCCCGTTTGCAGGTCATCAATCGTCGTATTTATTGCTATTCCTTGGTCAGGCGGTAAGGTCATGACCAGTGAGCAGTAAATTTAAGGTCCTTAGGGGGCGGCGTCATTCTCGGATGGGGTCGCCCAGGGGGAGGGACAAGGGGTCTCTCCTATAACTCCAGGGACGGTACATCCGGTTGGGTGCGGGGAAAGGGGGGAGTTACGCTTTCTTTTAGGCTGGTTGGCCACCCCGCACTGGCATGGACGTCACTAAATGGCACAGAGTGCAAGACCCCCCAAATTTGCATGGAGTTCAGGGAACGTATGGGGTAACCGGGGGGGGAAGTACCCTCTCGGTAAGCGGGCCCTCTGCGCATGCGCAACCCTACGGGGGGCGTGGTAAATTGATAAGGATCTGACACTAGTTAGTGACCTTGCCGTAGGCCGAAATACGATACGCAGAAAGTAATTAATGTATGATTATGATCATTATGTTAGATTCGGATAGGAGAACTATGTATTAGAGATATGTTAAGGTTAGCCATCTGAAATCTGTGCATATGAATTGTAATCAAATGTCGTGTTATGTTTCTGCGTATAATTTGTGTAAATATTGTTTATTTAAAAATTTTAATTTTGTTTTCATATTTTAATAAAACGGCCGGGGGTTTTATGACCCCCACCTCCAAAAAGAAATTACCTCTTATGTCCCTCATTAAAAATGTGTTTATGTGCAGGGGGGGAGGGGGAAATTCGGTAGTCCCAGACCATATTAAGCTATACTGCCTACCAGTATGGATGCCATGTGACTCCTACACTTTTAGTCCTTTTGCTTATGTAACATTTCCTATACACTGATTTACACACATATGATTCATTGTCTCTGTGTAATGTGTGTGTGATGCAAAGTGCTCGGACACCCTACACTGGTATGAGTGGTGCTGTATAACTAATTCAATGCATCTGAGAGGGTGTGGTAATGGAGACTTGGTCACTGTTAAAGGGTGCTAGTGAGAGAATCCGTGGTGGAGGTGGTCATTGGGGGGGTGCCAACAAACATTGTCGCACAGGGAGCCACCAGCACTAAAGCCGGCCCTGTCCTGCTTCCTGCGTCGACGGAAGAAGAAGACAAAGGAGAAGCAGGCAGGTAAGCTTAATTTTTGTGTCTTTAATTTTTTTTCTTTATATTTTTAACCTCCCCTCCCCACCTCACCACTATTGCCCCGTAGCAGCCGCTACTGTTTATGTCTCGAACTTTGGCACATTGAGTTAGTGAACAGTGTCCACAACCAGCGATATCAGAACTGTGTGTTAAATTTCTTTTTTGTTTTCATAGCATTTTGTTTTTGGTCCCTCTGCAGTGGGACTAAGAACCTCGCTTTTTTGCTTGCTTTCTACTGTGCTGGGCAAGGCCTGTCTAATGTAACGTGTGTAAAGAGAAAGCAGGAACATACGTTTATGTGTGTTTGCTATTACTTAAGAAGGCTCTTTTTTGACTTTGACCACCATTATACAGTTGCCCTTAATTTCTTTACATGCTATTTGTAGACCCATATCAGACTTACCTTTGCCCCCAAACTTACTGAGGTAGCCACACCTCTGTATTTGCATGCTCGTCTTCCCTTTTCTTATTTTAACGAAAAACAGCCACTTTGGGGCAAGGTTAAATAAACAGGATTTCAGAGGAAAGCTCAACAGATCAGAATAGCCATAAATCGGGGGCAGCTTTTCTGTCGATAAACGAGATGCCAGTGTATCTGTGGGTTGACGAGATGAAACCGCCACCTCAAACCAGGAGGAATAAAATACGTTCCATCGCCAACAAGTGACAGTTTTCAGAAGGTGTACATGAGAGAATGAAAGGAAACATTTTCATCAACCTTCACGCCATGGACGTCGTTTAGGGGTCACCAGGGGTCACAGCTTCTACCCCTGGCTTGCCCCTTGCGAACCCTGGCACTGTTTTTTCTACCCCTGGCTTCAGAGGTGGCTAAATCAGTGCCAGGAACAAAGGGGGCAGCTCGTCCTTAAGGACGTTGGCTGGGGCTCCACTTTGCTTGTTTTCTGTCAATTTTTTTTATCATACTAATAGTGAAAAATAATATAATATTGACTATAAGTGTAATAAAGAAAAGAATACAATTAGCTAGAATATGACCTTTCCTGTCAGCTGGGGAAGCAAAAATGTTTTAAAATGTATGTTGTGTGCGTGCTTGCGGGTAAGAGTGTGTTTATGTGAGAGAGTGAGTGTGTATGGCTGTATGTGTTAGCATGGGTTGTGTGAGTCAAAGTAAAGGTCAAATGGCCTGAGATGTTGCTTCCGGTACCCCTGGCATTTTGGTTAGTTAGTGCCCATACTTCACTCCAGAACAACGCAACATCTGGGCTGCTTTCAACGCCCAATATCCACTCGTGTGGGCAGGTTATAAATGTGCGGAAAAAGTCCAAAAGCTCTAACACACTTTTACCTAAATGTTTCCTTGCGTTTTCCGCATTCTGTTCACGCATAAATGAGGCTGATAGTCTCTCCACCCTCATAGTCAATAGGTGATGCAGGGGCATATTTACAAGCCCCTATGTCCCATGTCACTTTTTCTGACGTTGTGGTGGCGATAGGGGCTTCGCCTTATTTACAAGGCAGCGTTAAGCAGCCTAATGTGGCTTATCGCTGCCTTGTAAATAAGGCACCCTTTCACGCTATACTTAGCGTGAAAGGGGCGGGCAATGGGTGTTGCAGTGGGCCTTTCAATGCAACACCCATTGATTTTGACGCTGCCCCATATTCACAAGGGTGGCGTAAATATGGCGCAGCGCCAAAATTAAGACCAGGGAAAGCCTGATCTTACCCTGGCGCAACGAGGCGAAATGTTTAACTTCTCCTCGTTTTTGCTGTTTCCATTTGTGCTGCGTTGTGCAGCACACATAGAAACAGCAAGAGGCCATTGATTGTTTATCTGCAGGAAGGTATCCCTCCCTGCAAATAAATAATCATTTAAAAAAAAATTACGTTTTGCAACTTCTAAATGTGCTGAATTAAGCAGCACACATACTAGTTACAAAATGCCATTTCAGATTGTTTATGTGCAGGAAGGGACACCTTTGAGTGGCACATAAACAATCTTCCCCTGCGACGCAGGCAGCCTTGCACTATAGTGCAAGGGTGTCTGCGGTGACGCTAGCCGGCTAAACTAGCGCCAGCGCAGGGTGAAACAAAGGGCTGCACCTTATCCTTGTAAATACAGTGCAGCCCTTTGTTTCAAGTGGCAGAGCATGACGTTAACCCTATGAGGCTAACTCCGTGCTCCTCCTCTTCCTCATAAATATGCCGATCAGTTTGGTTATCCACAATAAATATAGTTGTATCTAGGTCTTATCCTAAATTCTCTCTCTACTGGGTAGTTACACTAAAGCTCCACGTGGATTTGAAACTCCATTCCAATCTTTCATGTAGCCAAGGTTAAATTGGTAAGGGAATCAGAAAGATCTAGGCCTCCCCCTGAAGTAACAGTAGCAGGCCATCCTGAATTTGAGGTTGATGAGGTATTTGCAGTATTGAACTGCATGTAAGTGATCTGGTGCAGCAGATAGATCATGGGAACCATCCTCCTTTATGCATGCACCTCCCGATATAAAACAGTTTCATGAACGGTTCCCACGCAAGCCATCTAAACCGGGGCAATTCATGGTTGCGGTCTGGTCTGCTACAAGCTTCAACCTAATCATAGACACTGAGGTCCGCACCCACCCACCATGCTGTCCGTTGCCCAAGCCAGGTACTAGTTTCCCTCTCAGGCCCTGTTGATGATACTCCGCCCTTGGCTCCACTAAACTGGCGGGGCCCTGATCCCCTCTGCTTTGCCTCCAACCATTGTGTGCTCTAAGCTGCGGCCTAATTAATGACTCTGGAGTTTGCGACCTGCCTCCATTCCACCTGTTGCATATCCTGGTCCTAGCCTGCCACCAAGTATTCACGTCCCGGTACTCCACAAAATGGCGGTTCTCGCTTCCCCACAGCCTTGCCACTAACTTAGCGTCAACCTAATCACTGATATGGTAGCTTTTCCCAGGTCTAGCCTGCCTCTCTACCACCACCGAGTATTCACCCTCTGGAATCAGCCTCAAGACAGTCTGGTCCGAATCTTGTCCTCACGCCTGATGTCCCCGGCCAGCGGTGGCTCCCGAGCGACAACCCCCCGGACCTGACGCCCTTAGGAGCCCACTAGTTCAACGTTTACATTCATACCTTCATTTTTGCCCTTTCTTGGTCCCCACTCGAACAGTTGCGTTAATTCTTGGTCCCCAAATGAGATTGCCACCGAACGCTTATTTCTGTTATTTTTTTTACCCCTGCTGATTGCAGCCTCTACCTTGCTGTGAGGCCTCTTCTGTTTCTCCTCTTGAGCGTCCGCTGACATTCTGAACCAAATCTACGGCCTAATATACCTACTGCCGCACCAACCGCATCCTCTCGGATCGACTATGAATCTGCCGGACATGACTTCCCATGGAGTCCACAGTTGATTCTGTTTTTCCTGCCATATATTTTTATCCCTCATGATCTCCTCGCATATATCTTAATGTTTTCATGATTAGATCGAAACCTTTGTCTAATTTTTGTATGTGTTTTACTTTAGAATCACCTATTATGTTTGTATAATGACCATTGTGCGCACTAATGTTACAAGCCTTCAGCGTCTCTGATCTGTTTGTAGTCGGTCTTATATCCCAAATACTTCTTCTGATTTCATTCCACTGGAGCCCCCAGACGTGACCACAACCGTGATCTTTTGTGCTTCTACTCCCTCACAATCTTTCCCTGGTAGCTGCCAGACAACCTCCACAGATGCTCTAGTCTTCTAGCACATTGCGCAAGTGATATCTCTATTCACTCGTGTTTTGTAACCTTTCTTGTCCTTTTTATCTATTTCCACACTGCTCTAGTTACTATTAACTCTCCTTCTGTGTTTTTGACCTTCCTCCCTCACTTCTTTAGTCCCCCCAATTGCTTCCCTTCCTTTTGCGTTAGCTCCTCTTTTGCGTCCCCCCAGCACAGACCTCTCTCTCTCCCCCTGATTCCCCACTTACTTTCTTTCTTTCTTTTCATCCCCCCTCTCTCTCCTCCCCCCCTCTCCTCAACTCAGTGACCTGTCATGTCCCCCCTCAATCATTCCTTCTCCCCCTCAGGACTCCACCCTCACCAGATATGGCCCCAACTCTTAGACCATCCTTTACCCTCCCAATTTCTCCAAAAACACCAAGAAAAGTTTTAAATATTAAATACTGATTCGGCACCCTGAAACATTAATTGTTGATAACTACCACAGCCTCTCCTCTCTTATAAAAACCAACAACATCTTCTACTCCGAACACCCCTCCAAATGGAAATGCATCCTCCACCACCTCCCTGTATCTAAATCTAGCAAAATTCCCTATGGATTTAAATTGTCCACTGCCCCTTCTCCTGCTTTTCGCGGTAAAATTGACATCTCCATATTTAAAACTGGTAATATCCTCATACAAGCCTCTGAAACCCACCTCACCATCTTTGAGCTCCACTTCAATCCTTAGTCATACTAACTATCTAAACCTTCTGCTAATCTCTTGACGCCCTTTCATTCTCTTCCTCCCCCCTGACTATAACCATCCCTCCCCTAGACCTCCCAACTGCTAATGCTGTCTCCCAAAACACAACATCCAATTATTCTCCCTCTCTTGAGTCCCTCCCTCTCCCCGGCATTTCAACTTCACACTCTGTCTCCCAAACTCATACGCTCCCCAATACCCGACTCCCTCCAACCCCCAACGCAACTCCAAACCTCGCTCCTACCGCCCAGCCCCCCTCCTGGAATTCCCTAATGTTCCCCTCATGGCCCCAATTTCTCCCTCTCCGAACTGCATTCCCCCCCACACCCGATGTCGTCTCTCCCCTCATGCCCCCTTATCACCTCAAACCACTCCTCCTGACTTTTTGAATGTCCCGTCCTTCTCCTCTGCACGCCAGCCTCCCGGCCTCTCACCCCCTCCGCACATCAGATTCCCTCCCCCGATCAACAATGAAAACACCCTATCGCCCCCTCTTTCTTAACCGCTTCTCCTTTCTTTCTTTTTACCCAGACACTGTTCAGCATAGAACGCAATCTCTCAACCCTGACGACTGAGAGAAGATTTCAACTCCCTCAACTCCAGATCCCTCATTATTTGTTGTGACTTCCCCGGTTGTTGCTTAACATGCATCTCTAATCTTAAACCTTGGAGTACTACTCCGCTCCGCTGCCATAATCATAGGCCCCTCCGTGCTTCGAGTCATCTCTCCTCTACCGACCTTCTTGACCTCTGCAACTCTTACCTTCCTAATTCCTCCACCAATGATCCTCCCCCCTCACTCCAGCATTCCCGTTATTCTGGGGCCTAGCAGAATCCCCTCTTCTCCCCTCTCCCCCAGACCCTCACCCCAACTTACCACCATCCATTCGAGCTCTATCCCCAAAGACAACTCTAAACCCCTCTCCTGCATGCTTGTGAACTGCCGGTCAACTGTCCGACATGCTATCGAAATTTCTGAAACTATCCTTAGCGAAGCTATTGACATCGCCCTCCTCACAGAAACCTGGCTCAATGACCACTCAACGTCCAGCCTTGACTTACTCTCACCCCCGGTTACTCTATCATCAGAAAGGACAGAACTGAGAGAATAGGGGGTGTATTAGCTATAATCTTTAAAAATGAGCTTCGACTTTCCCTTGTTAAGAAATCTGACTGCTCAACCTTTGAATACCTTGAAGCTAAACTCAAGTTTCAAGGTTCTCCCCCGATTCGACTACATAATATATACCACCCTCCTGGTGACCGTCTTCCCTTCTCTGAGGAACTATCCAACCTTCTTGCTCAATCCTCACTTTCTAACTCTAAAAATCTCTTCCTAGGAGATTTTAACCTCCACTGGAATGAGACTGAAGATCCCTCAGTCAACCTCCTCAATAATCTTCTTGAAAACACCTTCAAAAAGACACTAAATATTGGCAATCACTAGCATTGTCACTGCTAGGGAAAGCGGCCCTCTTTAAAATGATGGCTCTCCCCTGGTTTCGTTACGCCCTCCAAAACACGCCCTTCCCAGTCCCGCAAACATACTTCCGGGCTATCGAGGCAGAAGTAACTAAACTCTTATGGGACCACAAGCCAGCCCGCGTAGCTATGGTCAAACTGTATCACTCCTGGTACGATGGTGGCATTGCACTCCCTAACATACAATGTTACTTTTGGGCCTCCCAATTAACAGTCCTGAACCAATTGATTCATGTCCCTTACACGGATCCTGCCTATGCCCTCGACAGACTACAGCTAGGGCTGACTAGACTGCACCAAGAACTCTATAATAAGACCCGTCCACTTCTAGGTCCGACACATCACACACTCTAAACTTGGAAATTAGTGCATAAAAAACTAGGGTGGCACGACACGCTCACACAAGCGATGCCGCTATGGGTTACAGACAAGCTGGGGAGACTAGAAAAAAGCAAGGGCTTCCACAACTGGGACCTCATCGGGATATCGAAGGTTGGAGATCTCTGGGTGAAGGGGAAAATGACCACTTCACACAGCTCCAAACAAGATACAAGCTGGCACCAACCGAACATTTTCGCTATCGACAGATTAAACATGCCCTTGAGGCAGTACTCCCCCCCCCAATCACCACCCTGTCAGAAGCGTTCCCATTAGAGGACAGATTATTGACAGATTACTTAGATAAACGAGCAATCTCCTTAACATACAAAAAATTATTAATAATATGTCAGACCCAATGAAAATGCTCAGAAATAAGTGGCAGGATGAAGTGGGCGAAATGGATGACGCAGAATGGCAGGAGGCGCTCTCTTCCCCCAGAGAGGTAGCGATTACATCTAAACTATGACTAATACAACATAAAATTCTTCATAGAATTTACTACACTAGAACTACCCTCTGCAAAATTGGTAAAATCAAAAGCCCGTTATGTCTGAGAGGTTGTGGGGAGATTGGTAAATTCTTCCATACGATCTGGGATTGCCCCGTGGTGATGGGGTACTGGGAGGCAGTCATGTCACTGATCACGAGGGTGAGTGGATATTCAGTACCACGGGAGCCCAAATGTTGTTTACTTAATATTTGGGATGCAACAGACCTAAACTTAATTCAACAGACCTGGGCTACTCTGGGTATCATGATAGCAAAAAGGAACATTGCCCGCAAATGGGGTGGGGCTGCTACCCCAACCCCAGCAATTTGGTGTAAAGACATGGACACAGTGATGGTGGTGGAAAAAACGGTGTACATACACAGGGGATGCCCCAAAAAATGGATCATAAAATGGGGAAGTGGAATACCTGTAGGGGAGGTATTTGCGAATTACCATCAATTAATCGGGAAGAATACTCAATGGAGGGAGGCAATAATGCTGAAGGTAATGATGTCTAATTTACACATTGAACGAACTGATTGTATGTACTGTGTATATAAGATTGCAAACGTTACATGTACGTAAATGGAATAGGTCATGAGAATGTAAGAAGTACAGTGATAACTTGATTGTGCTCTTTATTTCTTTAAATAAAAACAAAAAAAATTAAAAATTATGGTAGACCATATGTAGTGACATGACTGCTGTATCACGTCAAAATGCAAAAGTTTTATTTGATTTGATTTAGACCTCTACAGAGATAAAAAAAAAAAGGATACGATTAATAATTACAAGGCATAATTGACAATAAGGGTGCTAAAAGGCAGCACTGTTTTAGGTCGTTAAGTGCAGCTATCGTCTGAGCTCCCCCTTTGAACGCTAGACCAGGTTGACATATGTAGTGAGTCTATCTACTTGATCGAAAGTGGTTGTGAAGTCTATAAATGCACTATAAACAACCTGAGATGTGAGCGTTGCATATTTGTCAATAATCGCCTGCAAGGTTGCAATGTTTTACGTTACAGAATGCTTTGTTCGGAAATCAGCTTGAGAAATGAGGATCACCCCTCTGGAGCAATTTTTGTTCTGCTTTTTTTTCTTTGCACTGTTCCAACTAGTTTTATATAGCTCTGTTTTATTTTTCTTCACAGCTGTACATACAAGGGTGCCCAGAGATTTATACTTGGTGGCCTGCACATATTTTTTATGCAGCCTTCAGAGTTATAACTGTGGTTCTCAGCCCCATGAGCACCATATGCAGCTCCTTTGTCTCCATTACGGGTGAGTTAGGAACGTTCTATGTTTATTCACATCACTATATCTAGTGAGAATCATAATGTTTGACTGTATCGCTGTTTTATATAGTGATATGTCAAATTAAATATAATAAAAAAGGAATTCAGGAGTTTGTTCCTGTTAGACCTGGCCCTTTTTGCAGGGTTATGCCAAAACTTTTTGCCTTCCTCCTGTATTTTTTCTGCCCTGTTTTTGTTGGTTTTATAACCACTGCTGATCAGTGCTAAAGTGCATGTGCTCTCTCCTGTAAACTTGGTAAGATTGGTCTACACCTGTTTGGCATATGTAATTTACCTGTAACTCCCTTGTATAGTGGCATCCTACATACCCAGGGCCTGCAAATTAAATTCTACTAGTGGGCCTGCATCACTGCTTGCGTCACCCACAGAAGTAGCCTTTCAAACCTGTCTCAGGCATCTGCCATTGCAGGGCCTGCATGCACAGTTTACTGCCACAGTGACTTGGCATCTAAAGTGCTTGCCAATTCTGAAACTCCACTTTTACTACATATAGGTCACCCCTAGGGAAGGCCATAGGTAGCCCTATGGGCAAGGTGCTGTGTAGGTAAAAGGTAGGACATGTGCCTTTGTTGTGTGGCATGTCCTGGCAGTGACAAATAGCCTCTTTGGTTTCTCACTGCTGTGAGGCTGCTCCTCTCATAGATTTGCCTTGGGAATTCCTTGATATGTGTTTCAGTGATAATTTCTAATCTGGAAGGAGTAGCGTTACCATGTTTGGTATGTTTGGAATAGTGGTGATAAGTCCTGCTAATTGGTGAATGCAGATTTTCTTATTACTATTGTAGAAATGTGCTCTGCAGCCTGTCTCCAATCACCATCTGGTTCAGACTGACTGGGGCCTGTTTTATGCATTCACTCTAGATAGTCACTGAGGAAGATGAGGTTGCCCAGCAAATCCTGATGAGTCTTCCTGGGCTAGAGTGGAGGAAAGAGTTGTCACCTGCACCTGAATAGGACTGTGCCTGCCTTTCACAATGCTGTTTCCGCCCCCTGTAGTGTCTGGAGCCAGGGATGGCGATTGAATGGGATTGTTGTGCACTTCTAAAGTTGTCCGAAGTTACCTCCAGAACAAAGACATTTGGAGTTTAAGTACATGGGCTGTGACCCCATGTTTTTAGATACTGCGTGGGACTTGTACCTGATGCTGCTGTCTCTATAGACTGAACCTCTGCCAGGAGGACTGCTGAGCTGCAAAGGGACTCACTGGATTGTTTTGCTGAGTACAGGGACATCTGAAAGATTTTGGGGGCCCTGGGTCAAACGTATTTTGGTGGTCCCTATTTGGAGCAGTTCTGAATTCATGATTCAATTTCAGCTTTTTTTTAATAAGCAATTTTATTGATTTTACAACACAGAAAACAATTCAGCCAATACACGGAAATCACCAAGTTGAATCCATTCACAAAAGCGACATAGCCTCCAATCACGAACCCCATAAAAATACATAGACAGGATCTGGAACCAAATCAATCTAAACCCTCCACATTCCCCAACCACTTCCCCCACACTCTGCGGTATTTCTTGACGCACCCCTTAGCTTTATAAAGGGCTCTTTCTTGGGTTGCGCACCAATCCACCCCTCTACACCACCTCTCTAGGGCCGGTGAGTCAGGGCTTTTCCATGCCGCCGCTATGTCCCGCTTGGCCACCATCATAGCTATATTAAAAAATAACTTGTCACTCCTGGACCCGTCCAGCCCATCGATGATCCCCAGCAAAGAGTGATTTGGATCATGGGGGACCTCGCAGCCCAGTACCTACATTAGCTCCACTTCAATAGATCCCCAGAACTGTCCTAAGCGGGGGCATGACCAAACCATGTGGAGGAAGTCAGCCGGTGCTTGGTTACATCTCGCATATTATGCATCTGGACGCAAACCCGCTTGATATAGGCGTAAGGGGGTGAGGTACGCAGCGTGCAAGTAGTAGAGCTGAATCAGCTTGAGTTTAGCGGAGACGGTGACTGTTCTGGGGGCCATGAGGGCATCACGCCAATCCACCTCATCAAGGAGGCCTACCCACTCCACCCATTGACCCCTCAGTCTATCCAAAGATGTGGGGGTATTGTTAACTAGGGTGCGATAAATGCGGGAGACCCCCCCCCACCCAAGTCTCCCAGCAACGTCTGAGCTTCAGTGGGGCTATATTCGGGGAGGCTCGTCTCATCCGTAATATGTGCGTGGAGGACATGTCTCAACTGCAAATATTTATAAAACTGGGACGAATGTAAGGAGTAGCGGGTTTGGAGCTCCTGGAAGGTCAACATACGGCCCCTGGCCCATACATCCCCTAGCTGGGAAATGCCCATAAGGTCCCAAGTTTTGAACCCCTTAAGTCCACTAACCTTCCGAAGCCACACCCCATGCCAGAGGGGAGTACATTGGGTCACCTTCCCCGTCCAACCAGTGTGACGGAGCGAGGCCCGCGAGGCCAACAACACAGAGCGCGTCACATCAGGCAGTCGAGTTGGAATGGGCCCCCCATACATCATGGCTTGGATGTCCGCAAGCCCTCGGTCACTCAGTTCAAGCCTGTAGGCTGGGTCTGACCAGCTCCCAATAAACCAATCGTGGACTACCAGGAGACGTACCGCCAAAAAGTACAGATACAGTGTGACATCCCCATACCGCCATCGTAGGAGGGAATCTGGCAAACAGACAGAGCCATGCGTGCCCGTCCTCCGCTCCAGAGAAACTTGGTGATTAGACTATCTAGTTCCTGAAACCAAGTCCTGGGAAAACGGAAGGGGGTATTCTGCAGGACGTAGAGGAATCTGGGGAGGATCATCATTTTAAACAGGGCCACCCTCCCCAGGGGTTCAGGGCAGCGCTTTCCATTTAAGGAGGTCAACCTTGGCCTTCTTAACTAACGGGTCCACATTGAGGGACCAGCCCAACTCGGGAAGCAGGGTAATCCAAACCCCAAGTATTTAAAGGACTGCCTCCATAGTGGTATGGTAGACTGCCAGTCAAAGCATTCTCTAGAGAGATACAGAGGAACCAGCACTGATTTCCCGGGATTTAACTGCAGCCCTGAGGCTTGCTCGAAAGAGTGCAAGATCTGGAGGCAATGTGGCGCGGAGGAGGCTGGGTCGGACAGGAAGACAAGGACATCGTCCGCGTATAAGGTGATCTTGTCCGTGTCAGTATTGGGCCATTCCCATCCGCGGAGGCGGTCTTCAGCCTGCACCAGGGACGCCAAGTGTTCCATCGCCAGGGCGAATAACAGGGGAGAAAGGGGACATCCCTGCCTAGTGCCCCTGGCAATGGGGAAGGCCTCCGACAGTACCCTGTTGACCAACACTCGCGCTCTTGGGTGAGCGTACAGGACCTGGACCAGAGAGCAGAAGTGGGGCCTGAACCCCATCTCGGACAGCACGCCCTGCAGGTATGTCCAGTCCACCGAATCCTAAGCTTTTTCGAAGTCTATGGACAGGAGGGCCAAGTATGGGGTAAGCAGGTGCTGGTGTGCCAGAGCTAGTTGCAGCCTACGGAGGCAGTGGCGGCTCCCACGCTGAGGCATGAACCCACATTGATCCGGGTGCACCAGTAAGGCCAAGTATTGTTTCAGTCGCTGGGCCAGAATGGTAGCATAAAGCTTGATTTCGGTGTTGAGGAGGGATATGGGGCGATACTCTGCGCACAACCGGGAGGGAGGCTGGGATTTCGGGATAACCACGATGGTGGCAATGTCCGTTTCTGGCGGGAAGGAACCTCTCTCCACAGCTTCTTTAAAGAAGTTGGCCAGGTGGGGCGCTAGGGTGCCTCGGTATGCTACATAATACTCCTGCGGAAGGCCAGCCGGACCTGGGGTCTTACCCGGGGAAACCAGGGTGATTGCCTCTTCAATTTCTTTCAGGGAGATGGGTCGCTCTAGGTCCCTCTGAGCGGCTGAGTCAAGCTTAGGAAGGCTCACCCTACCCTGGGCTAGGAGAGCTGCAACGGACAGCTCGGGGTGTGGGCTGTGTACAGCCTCCGGTAGTATGCAGCAAAGGTATTTGCCATCAACACCGGAGCACACTGCACCGTCCCTGCTGCATCAATCACCTCTGGGATGATACGGTTTGCCCTGGGGTATGTGGCCAATCTGTGTAAGATCGTGCCGTTCTTGTCCCCCCAACTGTAAACTCTTGCTACCGAGGACCTCCAGAGGAGCTTGGCCGCATCCAAGGACAGTTGCTTAATGTCGTCCCGGATGAGGGCTAATTGTCGGGTCTGGGCAGCGTCTTCTGACGCGGACAACAACTGTTCCAAGCGGAGCGCCTGCGCTTCCTTAGAAGTGATCTCCTGCACCTGCGATTGCCTCTGGAGCTTAAGCTGCCGTTTTGCGAAACCTCGTATGGTCGCCTTCCCTGCATCCCATAGGGGGCCTGGGGAGGCTACCGAGCCCTCGTTGGTAGCAAAGTAATGTGTAAGTTCTGTCCCCACCGCCTGTTTAAAGTCTTTATCCTGAAGAAACCAGGCGTTCATCCTCCATGTCTGGCGGGCCGAGGGAGGGGGGCCCCTGTGCTAAGGAGTATCGGGAAGTGATCTGAAATCTCTCTGGGCAGAATGCAGACGTCAAGGATCATAGAGCAGTCAGGCGCGGGGACAAAGATCGCATCTATGCGTGCTTGGGTGTGGTGAGCCACGGAGGTATTTGTAAAGCGGGTGCTGCACGGGTGCCAGGTGCGCCATGCATCGCAGAGCCCCAGGGACTCAGACCAGTTTTCAATTTCAACTTTTTATTGCCCTCTTTGGCCCAGTCACTGACACTGCACAGGCACACTGGTCCAAATTCTAAATGTGTTTCCATCTCTTATTCAGGGAGTGTGATATATGTTTTCAATATTGTAACACCGCAGCAGCTCACTAATATTCAGGCACATAATCTCTGCCACTGTCTACCATTTCTCATATGTGAGGTCCTGTGTAGATCTAAAAAGAACTTTTCTGTGGATGTTCCATGGTGTTGAAAAATAAATTTGTCTGCTAAATATCTGTAATAGGCTCCCACCGATCACTGTTATTAAAATAAAATTAAAGGAAAATAGTATTTAAAAAGATTTATGTTTAAAAATCATTCAAGGTCATCAGGGCAGGTCTGTGTGGAGAAAAGAGCTGATCTACAAGGAGGTCTGCTGAATGGCTGGTGCCCTGGGCCAGCGCCCCCTTTGCCTTAAAACATCTCTGGCTGAGTATTGCCTTGCTGCTAGCGCCTGCTCTTTCACTCTGGACTACGTAGGTACTGCTGGACTGCAAGGAGGAACCGCCCTTAATTGCCTCTAGGGTGCTGGCCTCTCTGTTTACTGCTGCCTTCCTTGTGTCCGCCCTACCAATGTTCTCTCATGGGGCCAGCGCTTGGTGAACATTGGTGGCTGCCCCTGGTCCCTGCAACCATAGCGCATGGTGATCGCTTTATTTTTCCCTTTCCCCTGTGGCTACAAGTCAGCGCTGGGAAGCGCTACTGATTTTGTCCTCTAGCATGTGGAGAGTGCTGTTCACGACTGGCAGGAAGCACGTGGAGAGTTGCACTTCACGCGAGAGCAATGCATGTGGGTGCTTCTGTGGTGTACCTGCTTTGTACTGTGGGTCAGCTCGTTCTGTTCTCCCTTCCTGACTCATATATCTTACTGCTGTATTTTTCATTCCATGAGCATTCACAAGGGTTGAGAGTTATGTCACTGTTGAGTTTCACTGTACTTAGGATAATGAGTACTGCTTCAGTATAAGGTGCACAGTGTTTATAATTTAGGTGTTTGTCTTTCTTTTATGTGCTGCATGTCATGTTCATGGTGAGATGTTGGTTTCTGCTTTGCACTGCCAGGATAATGGCTAACATAGAAAGTGACTGTATAAAATGCACAGAATTATGTTTTTATTAAGGTTGGGCAGAGCTCGCAGTTTCACTCTGTTGAATTCCGCAGAGTTAACAGAAAACTCCACCAAATTCCAAGGAGTTCCGCAAGCGGTCAGAGTACCAAACCTGTGTCACACCAATAGACAAAACCATAAGCTATGGCAGCACTCTTTGCAGGTATAATTGTCGAGACTAGAGAGAGTCTCAAGGCACATGTCACACACTCACCTTTCTTGCGGAGGCAGCTCTCTCTTCAGTCTGCACTCTGCACAAGCGGCTTGGCCTGGGCAATATTGCTGTCGTCGACCGCATACAGCTCCCCTGATCCAGCCTCCACCTGTGACCTGTCTCCATCCTTGGTGATAGCACTCCACAGCTCTAGCACCCTCAGGGAAAAGGCCGACAGCAGCCCAGGCCACGAATACACAGAAGCTGATGGTGGCAGCAAGCAGGTTCCCAAAGCGGAGTCATTGCTGCTCGGGCCTTAATTACTTTTAAGTGGGCCCCATGGGGTCCGTCGGTGGCTCCGTCCTGCATGGGCCGCCCAGTGTCAGCCAAGCCAGGGTGGGCACCGGTAGCACTAGCGTGGAGCACTACACACTGGGTCAACGCAACGGGGGAGAGGAGGACTCTCATCAGTGGAAGCCGCATCAAGACCAAGCGAGCAGCACACATCATCCAACTCTGGTGTGGACTGAGGTCGGAAACATCCATTATGCGCATGCATCAGGGGGCATAACTCTTTCCAACGGGCAGCCATTTAAATAACAGACTCTGTAGTGATTGAAATGGGTCGACTCGATGTCGATGATTGCACAGGGCCCTCCTGACTCTGACATGGCAGCCTCCAGGAAGCATATTATGTATGTGCCCCACATGCCGATGTAGAAAAACTCCGCTCTGCAGGGAATGCAGAATTTTATCAGGAACTCCGTGTGGCACACAGTGTGCGAAGTTCCTGAAATCCGCAAACTCAATGAGTGGAGTCAGTTTCTCTGCCCGGGCTTAGTTTTTATGAAGTGAGTAACATATAAATATTTAATTTATTGCACTAACTGATGTGATGACAATTGCCTAGTTGGCAAAGTGATTTAGGATTTATGTGATTATGGTCTATATGTTATATGCAATATATGAGATATTTTTATATACTACTGTGTGGAGTCTTTTGTAGTGTATTTATTGTGTCACTGGTGTGTGTGTGTGTGTATGTTGTGCAAACGCTTTACACATTGCGTCTGGGATAAGCCTGACTGCTCTGCCAAGCTACCAACGGAGTGAGCAGGGGTTATATTGGGTGTGTAACTCTCTTACCCTGACTAGAGTGGTGGGTTCTGCCTGGCTTAGGTGCATACTTAGGTATGCGCCCTGCCCAAACAGGAACCACCACCCTAGTAAGGGTAAGTCAGATACACACTATAAATTAACCACTGCTCACCCTCTGGTAGCTTGGCACAGAGCAAGCAGGCTTAACTTAAGAGGCAATGTATAAAGTATTTGTGCAACACTTCAAACAGTAACACAGTGAGAACACCACAAAAAGACTCTACTCCAGTTTAGAAAAATAGATTAAAAAGTTTTAGGTCGATGCATCGATTCCATTCTTCAGACAGCGTCGATGCATCTACTCTGCTTCATGCAGCAGAGGGTGCATCAGTTTCACTAGAGCAAGCATCTGGGTCCACTTCCAATGGACAAAGCACATGAGCAGGAGGTGAGACTTTGATATCCCTGAGTCTCAAAACAGGAGGCAAGCTAGCATGCTATTGGATATCTCTCAGGGTCCAAGAAAGAGTCCAGTTCTTCCTCAGCAGGGTCAGAGGGCAGCAGGTAGCAAGACAGAACAACAGGAAAGCAGTTCTTCCATAGCAGCAGTCCAGCAGAGTAGCAGTCCTTCTAGCACCACAGTAGTCCTTCTCCCTACCAGCGTTTCTTTACAGGTCCAGAAGTGTTTGAGTTTGTGGTGTCAAAGGTTCAGTACTTATAACTAGTTGTTACTTTGAAGTGTGGGAGAGTTCAAAGAGGGTCTTTAAATGCACAAAGTCCTTCCTTTTCCTGCCATGGCTCAAGCCTCACTACAGGGGGTTAAGCAGTCCTTTGTGTGGGGATAGGATACAGTCAATTCAGATGTAAGAGTGAACTTTGTCCAGCTCATCTATCCCATACTGCTCATGATTGCCCATCAGATTGTGGATTGCACATCCGTCACACCTAAGCTCCATGTGTGTGTTGCTGTCTAGAGGGAATACACAAGACCCAGCTGTCACATACCTCCGATGTGTATTGGAGACAGGCAGCAAACACACTGGGCTAAAGAGCAGAAAAATGCCAACTTTCTAAAAGTTGTTAAAGAAGAATGTGCTTGTGCCTCGCATTTTTTTGAAAGCTAAATGTCTTTGCTAAATAGCCAAACCCATTGATTTTAGTTTGAACCGGTGGATTTATTTTCACCTTTTTATTATCACTATTTTTATTCTTAGTTATTTCTTTCAATCTGAAAAAAGACGTGTTGTGTCATATCAATACATCCTTGTTCTCAAAACAATTTAGAAACACAATTAAATAAAACATAAATCTGCTGTTCTCGAAACTATTTAGCAAACACACTTAAATAAGACATAAATGTGCAATACAACATATACACTTTTTACAGGAAAAAACATTTTAACAAAAAAGACATCCAATACATATATCGCTATTGGTGGTATGCTTTTGGTTATAATTCTTAAGACTCATTAATGTCTATATTCGATATCCAATCTAATACAGGGCACGTTGGATTTTTGTGAAAAACTGGAGACTTTTCTCTCTGATCACAAGTTTAAATTATTCAGTAACCCTCTGTATATTTATCTGCCAACGCGTTTCTGTAACTGGGCGCGAAGTACCAGGAAACTCATCAGGGCAATTGTATTTAAACAGCAATGGCGATTTCTGTAAGGGTATGTGACATAAAACAATTATTACAAGGGGCTCCTTTCTATTTTCCTTTGATTCACTAGTCTCATTAATAGTGGTTGGGTCATTTACCTTGGGCTTCTTATTTATCTTTCTCTTCTTTGCATATTTTAAACCAGCAGGTAATTGTTCACAGTAGGCGGTAGTTCTGTGTGAAACAGAAGAAACCGTCATTGTTATGCATCTGTATTACTTTATTTAAATGTTTATGCTGTTGGCAGCTGTCTCCTACCTTTCTTTCTTTTAAGTCCGTTTATCAAAGTTGTGTGGTGGCAGTTGCAGCCCTGGAAACAATAAACAGGCCTAATGGTACGCTTTGCATTAGAGGAACAAAGATTAACGTATTCTATTTTTCTCTCGGTATGGACTCGTTATATATTGTACCTTCTGGCTGGGCATTCACGACCTGCTGTGCACTCAGCGTTTCAAATCTTTGTTGCAGCATCTCCTTACAATTACGGGGCTTGCTTTTTAACTTCACTCGCATACTCTGCAGGAAATATTCAGAACGCGGTTACTGGTTATCGTTCTATGTCTATTTTGGCAAACTATTTCTGCCATATCTTTTTTATCTTTTTCCCCTTACCTCATTTTAGATCTCTATTCTGCAATTACTTTCAACTCCTTCTTTGTTTGGCCAGCAATGGAGTTTGTTCCTCGGTTTTCAAACTAATGTGGTATCCATGTGCTTGGGAGTTGTAGTTCCTGAGTGTTGCCCAATAGGACCCTATTACCTTGAAAAAACATTGCAATGCATTCTGGGTGCAGTAGTTTTTTTAAGTTTTTGATAACTCTGACATACTATTAAGACCTGTCAGTGTACAGTTGTACTTAAGAATGAGGTAAGCCTCTTTTCTAAGTAGCGCATCATCAATATCAATTTGATGTTTAGAAGTCTTAATGACTGCCAGTATAGTCAATTTGAAGTCGTTTTCACTGTGAGATTTCTCCCAAAAATGTTCTGCCATTGGTGCAGTGTTCACTTTTTTTCCTTATTTGTGATCTGTGTTGTGTGATCCTAGCATTGGCTTGTTGGTTTGTTTTGCCTATGTATATTTTAGAACATGGGCAAACTATGGCGTATACCGCGTTCTTGGTTCTACAATTAGTGAAATCATGATGTTTTCATCTGATATTGTTGTGGATGAATTCCGTACCTTCTATTGTAGAGTGGCAAGCGACACAATTGCCGCACTTGTGATGACCTTCAATAGGTTTCAAGTTCCATTGTGTTAATAAATCACTTTTTTGTTTAGGTAGGGAGGTATCGGCTCTGACTATTTGCTGGCCAATACTTTGGCACTTTTTCATTTTAAATAGTGGTTTGTGAAAATGGCATTATAGGTTTTCAAGGAGGTGCCAGTTCTCCAAAACAATTTGTCTAAATTTGTTTGTGTCGGGGCCAAATGTTGATACACACACTAACCTGTCTAGGGGTTTCTTCTCTTTGACAGTGAGGAGGGTTTCTCGTGGTGTGAATCTCGCTCTTTTTGTGGAGTGTCGAATCAGCTTTTTGGAGTTCCCTCTTTTTGTCATCTCATTACAAAAAGAGGTGGCATGTTTTTCAAATTCCGATACCATTGTACAATTTCTCCTAATCCTTAACAGTTGCCCATAAGGTAGGTTTTCCTTGAGGCCTCTTGGATGCGCGCTTTTGTGGTGCAGTATAGTCTTCCTGTCTGTTTTTTTCTTCTAAAGAGATGTTGAACACTTGTCAAGGGGGGAGACCTCAACATCTAGGAATGTCATTTTTGTTGTACTCGATTCTACAGAGAACTTGATGTCGGGCATTCAACCATTCATGGAACAAATTCAATTCCATCTGGCTCCCCTGCTACAGGACCCAGATGTCGTCGATGTATCGTTGCCACTGCAGTATGTTTCCTTGAAAGGGATTATTTTGTTCTATGTACCTTTTTTCATATTGGGCCATAAAGAGCACCACCATCTCCGGTGCATGAGGACATCCCATGGCGATGCCCTTTACCTGCATAAAGAACTGATCGTCAAATCTGAAGTACATCTTTTTAAGAGTGACCGCTGCCAGTTGTAATATGAACGAGGTGGGAACCCTGTGTGGGCGCTCCCTGCTATCCAAATTTAGCTCCATCACTTGCTACGCCTCATCCTGAGGTATCTGCGTGTAGAGGGATGTGACATTGAATGTCGCCATTATTTGCATCTGGTCATCGAATGGGGTGCCCTCAATCTTAGTAATAAAATCTATAGTGTCACGCAAATATGACAGGACATCTTTAATGAAAGGCTTGAAGAAGTGATCTATATATTTAGAAATTGGCTCTAAGATAGAGTCACACCCAGAAACTATGGTTCTTCCCAGTGGGTCTTCTAAATTTTTATGTATCTTCGGCACGAAGTACAATACAGGCGTTCTTGGAAATTTCTTGGTTAAAAAGTCAAACTCTTTTGGTCCCAAATAACCTTCCTTTAATCCTAGCTGCAATATTTCAGATATTGTGGCTTGTATAGATTGTACCGGATCTTCCTTAATTGGACGATACCAAGTCTGATTATTTACTTGGTTCCTTCCTTCTCTCATGTACATCTCCCTAGGCCAAATCACCACCGCCCTACCTTTATCGGCCTGCTTAATAATCACCGATGTATCTTGTTTGAGACTCTGTATAGCTGCCTGCTGTTTGTTGGTTATGTTCCTCTGTATGTATTTCTTTCTCCGTTCCGATGTGGTAATGGATGATAAGACCGTTTGTTCGAATGCTACAATTTGTTTGGGAATATTTTGTGTGGCAACAAATTTGGACTTATTCCTCAGCCCTGTCGTCTCATTGTTTGCTATTGGGTCATGATTAGCAGAAAAGGCTTTCAACCGAATTTTTCCACAAAATTCAATTGCCTCTAGTTTTAGTTTTGTGTAGTCTGTCTGTCTATTTGGGACGAATTTTAAGCCCAAATTTAGTATGGTTTCTTCCTCTTTTGACAGCTGCTTCTGTGATAGATTGACTATGGTGGAGGCTTGTGATTTGTAGAACTGGTTCCTGCTTGTGCCTCGCCCCCTTGGGCCTAACTCCTCTCTTTTTCCTAACTTTCTAAAAGTGGCATTTTTTAAAGTTGCAATCATAAATCCAGCTTTGCCATTAAAGAGGATTCATCATTACAGAACCATAGGTACCAAACATGACCGCTCTACTCCCTCTCAATCAGGAATTATACCTTATTAGATGGAATAAGAAATCCCCAATGCTAACCTATGAGAGGGGTAGACCTCACAGTAGTAAAACATGAATTTCGATGTTTTTCCACTACCAATACATGTAAAACTTACAAGTACATGTCCTACCTTTTAGTTACACAGCTCCCTGCCCTATGGGCTACCTAGGGCCTACCTTAGGGGTTCCTTACCTGTAATAAATGAGGAGTTTAAGGTTTGGCAAGGGGTTTTCAATGCCAAGTCGACATGGCCAAGTCGAAAATGCACACACAGACGTTTCATTAGCAGACCTGAGACATGTTTTACAGGGCTACTTGAGTGGGTGGCACAATCAGTGCTGCAGGCCCACTAGTAGTATTTAATTTACAGGCCCTGGGCATACATAGTGTACTTCACTAGGGACTTATAAGTAAATTCAATATGCAAATTGTGGACAAACCAGTGTTACCATGTTTAGGGAGAAAGCACATGCACGTTAGAACTGGTTAGCAGTGGTAAAGTGCCTATAGTCTTAATTCCATCAAAAAACGATCAGCAAAAAAAGGTGAGGAGCAAGGCAAAAGGTTTGTGGATGACCCTGCAGAAAGGGCCATATCCAATAGTTCCATTCAGGCCAAAACTTTACATTTTCCCTTCCCTTTTCTGTGATAGCATAGATCTGACTGAGGGCAATAGAGGATCCATTTAAAAATCAAACTTCCTATATAATGGTAGTGTCTCAGCCCTTTGATTATTGAATAATTAAATACATCTACTAAATCCTGATAACAACATGTGAGACTCAAGACCTTGGCCACACTCTGCAGTCCAGGAAGTTTTGCAACTGTACTACAGGGGATACTTTTAGGGACTTGAATTTTGACAAGCAATATGCAACAATGTATTTGCAAATTAAGGCCAAAGTCCCGTAATGCAATGTGTTAGATGTGTCAGCCTTAAGGTGGTCTTTTCCCAATATTTTTGCCTCCACGTTTTTGCTGGCCTTTGAACTCTTAACAATTTACTGCTAATCAGTACTAAAGTGCATGTGCCTCTTCCCTAAACATGTGTGTCATTGGTGTATACCTGATAGACCTATTTAATTTACTTGTAGATCCTTGGTAAGGTAATATAAAATATACCCAGGGCCTGTAAGTTAAATGCTACTAGTGGGCTGCAGCACTGATTGTGCCACCCACATATGCAGCCTTTCAAACCTGTCTCAGGTCTGCCTCTGCCACTGCAGTGCCTGTGTGGGCAGTTTACTGCCACTTTGACTTGACATTTAAAACTACCTGCCAAACCTTACAATCCCATTTATTAAATATAAGTGACCTCTAAGGTAGGCCCTAGGTAGCCCTATGGGCAGGGTGCTATCTATGTAAAAGGTAGGACATGTCCTTTTATGTTTTGCATGTCCTGGTAGTGACCAACAGCCTACTTAGTTTCTCACTACTGTCAGACCTACTCCCCTCATAGGTTAGCATTATAAATTCCTTATTACATTTTTAAGTTGTAATTCCTGATCAGAGAGGAATAGTTTTTTCATGTTTCATATGGTTGGAATGGTATTGATAAAAACTACTTACTGGTGAAGTTGGATTTAAGAATTAGGTCGATAGTGGGTCAGGGGTACCGGTAACCCTCGGATTAGTTTGTGAAAACATGTCTGAACAAGACATGTTGTCATATACGGAAGACTATTTTCAAAGGTTAATTTAAGCTCCATTGTTGTTTACGACTGTAACTCTGAGTTCATCTGCAAGACAGCAAAATGAATAAGACCAACTTGTTAGATTAAAAAAGAAGCAAATTAGAACTGAGCTACATGGTTATTTCTTGCTGGAACATTTAAAAGTAGGTACTATCCCTTGGGAATTACAAATATGTAACATCACAGTAATCTTCACCGAAGATACAGAATATAAAAAAGTATATAGCTATAGAGAGACTAAATGCAGTAGAGACTTAACGGTACCCACCATCGAAACAGCCCACTGACTTTTGAAAAAAAAAACTGGAGGAGATTCTTGAATTAGTAAAAAGTATTAAAGATAATCAAACAATATCGGGTGCCAAATCATTACTAGCTAACATTGACAAAGAGATAAGTGAATTTAAGGATTTTGCAATCAATCAAAAAACTATCAAGATTTTTACCAGACTATCAAGCCAGATCACGACGTAAAGTCATTTCATTTTCAGAGACCTCCTCATCATCAATGGGTGATTCTGACTCTGGAGAATGGTCATCTAACCAAAATAATCAGACAAAAATCCAGCAACAGCATTTTTTAGGGTGTGGACAACAAAGAGGAAACAGATACGAAAATCCACCATGGGATATGACAACTCACAGGCAGTTTTACAAAAATCAATTAATTCTCCTGTGTGCAACTTGTCCACCAGACCTTTATCAAATATTGAAGAAAGCGCATTAAAGAAAGGATTGTCCTTTGTGTCGACTAAACACACTGATTCAATCAACCTTAAGATCGAAGAATTAGAATTCTGCCGAAAAGTTAATCTAAAATCATCTTTCTTAAACCAAGGTTCCATACAATCTAAAGAGGCCCTGGATCTAAGAAACAAGTCTAAATGGTGTCCGTTTCAAAATCAGATTCCAAAGGAGATACTCATCTTTGAAAAAAACTATTAAATCGGCTATTGACAATCTCTGGAACTAAAAAAGGAATATATCAATAACAACATCATGTTAGTAATGGGATTTCTGGTTGGCTAGGGCAAGCGCCTAAGCCAGGCAGAAACCACCACTCTAATCAGGGCAAGGGAGTCTCACACCGAAGATAACCCCTGCTCACCCCCTTGATTGCTTGGCAGAGCAGTCAGGCTTATCCCAGAGGCAATGTGGAAGAAGTTTGTGCAACACACACACAGCAGGGACACACTAGGCACACCACAAAAGAAACTCCACACAAGGTTATATAAAAATAGCCTTTGTATTATCCATAAAACACATCAGAGCATAATCACAAATGTACACTGTGCCACCTGGAACTAGGTAATACTTTACAGGAGATTATATAAAGGACAGGGTCAATTGGGCCACTGTCAAAACCATTAGAATATACAACTAATAAAACAACCAGTAACTACTGATAAAGGCACTTAGCATAAACACATTATACAAAACAGAGTCAGCAACAGTGCACCGGAGAATATACATAACACATCCTGCCCCTCTTAGGCATAAATCGCTTTAGGCATTTAGCATGACGCATTAGCACACCTCAGTAAAGTATGCAATACATATCATAATATATAAAACATAACTATTCCAGTGGGCCCACCGAAGGCCTACCTCCTCAGAAGCAGAAACCTAAGATATTGCTCCTGTGCTTGTTTTCTCACATGGAGGTGGGGTACTGCTGCATCTGCGTGCCTCCAACTGGGATTCCTACACACCCCGCAAAGTTATCTCCAGATCAGCTCATTTCCAAGCGGGGGCCTTGTCCTGGGCACGTCCCACAATGCACCCTTAGGACAAATATTGCCCTCAACACCAAGCAACTGTGTAGCTGACCTCTGCCATGGGGCACAGCTGTGCACCAAATACGCTGGAGACCTCTTACAATTCCCCCGGTATGTGTAAGCCAAAAAGGGGGGAGGCACCCTTATTGCCCCCACCCAGTGGGAGCCCCCCTTTCCCCCAGGCTGGTCTCCGCAACCTCTCACTTGCCTGAGGCACCTCCTTTCTTCACCACGGAAGGCTCACTTCTCGCCCTCCTCGCGGGAATCTGGAGTGAAGTCTCCTTTGGGCCCATGAGGCTCTAGTCTGTCCTCTGGCTGTTAGGGGAGCTTGCGAGGCTATGATCCTTCCATCACTGCCGGTCTTGCGCTCCACCGTCTTGGCAGCACACTGGGCTCTCCTCGAGCACAGGAGCCCTGCCTACAACCAGGTGTCCTTCGCCTGGCTTCCTGCCCTGATACAGCTTCCTCTCTCCTGGGGAAGCTCCTCCCCCACCAGGCACTGCCTGACTTCCTGCTTTTGTAGCCCGAGAATGCATAGCGAAGTCTCCGTCATGCCCAAATCCTAGGTCCCCCTCCTGACGTGCTCTCCTCGGCAAAGCCAGGCGCCAAGGGTAAATCCTGCAGGCTTTTGCCACGGGCAGCACTCTCGCTGCAGGTTAGGGAGGGTGAGCACATCCCCAAGCACAGCTCCTCCTTCCTGTAGAAACTTTCTGCGCCTCACCGGCACTTGATAAACGGGGGAGGGGGGTGCGGACACGCACACCAGCTGTTCCCTCTCCTTCCCAAGAACCTACAGCGCTCACTGCACGCTTGAAGGCAGGAGCCCCCTTCTCAGGCTCCCAGGGCAATAAAGATAGAGCGCTCAGCCAGGCGCTGAGTCCCAAGTCACCAGGGGCAGAGCTGGGCACAGGCAGGCCAGCACGTAGTGACCCCCAGGAAGTAGCAGCTGGGTCCCATGGCAGTTCCTCCTTGCCCAGCAGTCCTTCAGCTTCACAGCTCCAAGTAAGCACAACTTTACATGGGGTCACAGCCCCAATATTCATACCACATTTGTCTTTATTCTGCCCTGGCACAGGGCACTGGACCTAGTCCACACCAGTTCTGAGGGTACTCAAGGATTTCTATACAGTGCTTCCACACCCTCATTGTTAGGTTAGGCTCTAGCCCCAGACACACCACAGGGGGCGGCGCCAGCATTGTACAAGGCAGGCACAGACCTATTCAGGGTCAGGGGCTACTCCTCCCACTACTCCAAATGCAGATATGCCTATTCAGCCTAGCGCTGACTCACCCAGCCCCTCTGGAGCCACACACCTCACCAGCCCCTGTCACTCCAGAGCCAGACATTCAATACACATCAGGCAGGCACAAAGACACAAAGCACACAGAAATGCCAACTTCTAAAAGTGGCATTTCTAAAATAGTGATAATAAATCTGCGAACACCATTACGCAGCATTTATTATTACTATTGCAAACATACCAAACTTGACCATGCTGCTCCTCTCATATCAGAAATTATCACTGAAACACTCATCAGGGAATCCCCAATGCATTCCTATGAGAGGGCAGCCTCACAGTAGTGAAAAAACCAAATGGCTGTTTGTCACTACCAGGACATGCCAAACGGTTAATGCACATGCCCTACCTTTTACATACAACGCACCCTGCCCATAGGGATAGCTAGGGCCTACCTTAGGGATGACTGATATGTAGTAAAGGGGAGTCACAGACGTGGCAACCATTTTATGTGCCACGTCACAGCGGAAGTAAACTGCACGCACAGGCCCTGCAATGGCAGAGGCCTGGGACAGGTTTGAAAGGCTACTTTGGTGGGTGGCGCAATCAGTGCTGCAAGCCCACCAGTAGCATTTAATTTACTGGCCCCGGGTATATGAGATACCACATTACTGGGGACTGATAGGTAAATTAAATACGCCAAATAGGTGTAGACCAATCTAACCACGTTTTACCATAGAGAGGACATGCACTTTACACTGGACAGCAGTGATAAAGTGCCCAGAGTCCCAAAACCACCAACACCATGTCATAAAAAAGGCTAGGAGGAAGGCAAAAAGTTTGGGGACGACCCTGCAAAAAGTGCCAAGTCTAACACATCACAAAAGCAGCAAGATAAGCATTGGCGCAGCTACAATTAGATAAAACCATCATCATAAAGCAGGCAGACAAGTGTGGTGCCAGCATGATTTGGGGAGCTGAAGACTATAAAAATGAAGGGAAAAGACAACTTCATGATGTGGAATGCTACAAAAAAATCCCTAGTGATCCTACAAAAGAACTTCAAAGAAAATAGCAACAATGACCAAACAAGCTTTCGCTGATGGGTACATTGGACCACATGAATTTGAGTTTCTTCACAAAAAAACGAGAATACCAGTGTTGTATTTGTTACTAAAATTGCATAAGGATCCCAAGACCCCACCAGGATGTCCGATAGTGTCAGGTGTGTACTCAGTCTTGGAACCCATTGTGAAGTATGTTGATGTATTTTTAAAATGTTTGGTTAAACAAGTACAGTCTTATGTAAGAGATACGATGTATTTTTTAAATAAGATAGAACAGGCATTTATTAGTGACATTAGATGTAATTTCACTTTATACCAAGATCCCACAGGAGGAGGGCCTTGGTGCTATTGAAGCTTTTCTGGATTGAATACCACGACCCGATCAAGTTCCTACGAGTTTCATACTCCAACTGGCAAAATTATCATTACCCCACAACTGTTTTCCATTTGATGAAGAGCATTTTGTTCAAATTAAAAGGACAGCTATGGGTTGTCTCTTTGCTCCAGAATTAGCCCTATTATTTATGGCAAAATTTGAGGAACATTACATTTACACCAACAATCTGTTTTTCCATCACATATTGAGATGGTTTAGATTTATTGATGACATTTTGTGTACTTGGGATGGTCAGGAAGAAAGTCTAAAACAGTTCTCCTTATGGCTGAACTACAGGTCTGCTGACATCACATTTACCATTATGAGTAACAAATTTAGGATCACATTTTTGGATGCTGAGGTTATGGAAACTAATGGATATCTGACAACTACCATATATTCCAAGCCTACGGACTGGTATAACGCCTTATATTAACCAGTCATCATCCACGGAGTCTGTGTGACAATTTGCTGTACGGATAGTTCCTCCGTATGAGGAGGAATTGTACAGAAATAAATCAATACTATGTTCATGCGAATGTTTTCAAAAATAAACTTTCAGAACTTGGTTTCCATAAAAAATGGCCGCACTGTTAGTGCAACTTTGGGTTGAGAAATTAGACAGTTGTTCCAGGAAAGATTGTGAAGTTTACAAGGAAGACAACTATATATTTTGCATGGTTGCACAGCCTATTAGTTAGGAACATCATTAAATAAGATAGGTGTTCAAAGTCCTCTGTAGTGGGCCATTTGAGTTCAGAACTGTATGCATAAAAGTGATATGTTTAACTGTGTGACGGAAAATGTTCATATATTGTTCCATAATTGATGTAATGTTTTTGTTTCATTATTTTTCTGTATGTAATAAGTTTTGGTGTCAACTTTAATGTATTTGCAATAACATTGTTGTAACAACAATGTTTTGATGAAGTAGGTGGTTGGGTGTATGAAGTTTTTGACACACTCTTGAATTTCTTTTTTTTTTGTAAATGACAATTATTTGAAATGATACAAATATAGTTCCGAAACAAGTTTTATGATTATTATTAAAGTGCTCATAAGTACTGTGTGCATTGATTTTTTAAAAAAAAATATCATTTATGGTGGCCCAGCCGGACTGATTGAAGGTGCCCATCCCCTCCGGTTTATTCACTTTTTGAAAGTGGACATTTCTCTGCACTTACTGCTCTGTGTGCCGGGCAGCCTGTCTCCAATGTACGTCTGGGGTAGGTGACAGCTATACTTTGTGCATTTCCTCTAGACAGTCACAACACAGGAAGTATAGGCGTGTCTGAGTACCCATCTACATACATCTGCATTCTGATGGCCTTGCCTGAGTAGGACGGAAGAGAGGGACTAACACCTCGCTTTAATAGACCGCGTCCTGTCCCCCCACAAAGGACTGATTACTCCCCACAGATAGCCTCGCAGACAGTACTGGGCTGAAAGGGGAAACCTGTGCACATCTGAGAGCTACTTTGAAGTCACCCCCTACATGAAGGGTTCCTTTTGGGTATTAGTACTGGGTCTCTGAACCCTGAAATCTGACACTTCTGGATCTTGAACTGAACCTTTCTCAGAAAGGACTGCTGTGCTGCGTAAGGGACTCATCTTTGGACTGCAGAATTGGAAGGCCTGTTTTCTCTTATGATGTTCTGATGCCTGCTGCTGTCTAACTCTGCTGAAGGAGAGCTGGATTGGGTCTTCACTCCAAGTGATCTTCAAGGGCTTGTTGGTTTACCTCCTGTTGCTTGATACTCAGGAAAATCAAAGTCTCTACCCCTGTGCCTGTGCCTGGCTCCCTGGAAGTGGCCCAGATACTTACAACACGGATTTCAACGCATCTCCTGTCTGTGTGTAACAGAACCTGGACATCAACCCATTTGCAAGAGTAAAATCGGAACCAGTGCTTTACCTCCTGAGATCGAAACATCGGACAGCGTATCACCGATGCTGCAGCTTGGTGAGACCGGCACATCTCATCGACTGCATGGCAGAATCTGGTGCCTCGCTCGATGCCTCTTGACTCCGGCATCCGTTTTCTGAACGGATGTATCGCCTTCACTGCGTGGAGAAGATCGGCGCATCTCACTGTTTGCGACCAAGATTTGGTACTTTGTTTACAGGGTCCTCTGTGGGTCCTGCAGCCAGCCTGCATTTCCACGAGGTCAGCCCAAACTCTGATTTTGCCCCAGTCCAGTGCGACCTAATGTAACATTTAGCGCTACTTGCTTCTAAGCTCTTTACTGCATTTATTGTTTTGAAATTTGATATCTCAACTTCTATACATTGTATTTTTGTTGTTTTTCTCTTTGTTTGTTCACAATATAAAAATCTTTTTTTTAACCTGTGTGGAGTCTATTTGTGGTGTATTCATTGTGTTACTGTGTGTGTGTGTGTGTGTGTGTGTTGCACAAATACTTCACACATTGCCTCTTTAGATAAGCCTGACTGCTCTGTGCCAAGCTACCATAGGGTTAGCACAGGTTATGTTTTAGTGTGTATCTAGCTTACCCTAACTAGAATTGTGGCTCCTGCTTGGACAAGTTGCATACCTGTGCCAACCAGAAACCCAATTCCTAACACTGGTGATCAGCGGGGAGTATACGACTTACGTTTATGCAATATCATTTAGTAACTCATTGTTCATTACAACTCTATACTTACACCATCTCCATTTTTTTCAATTCTCCCTGATTGTCCTTTTGATTTTTCTTGCTAAGTTAGGTCTCAATCTCGAGAAGCTACACCTGCAACTGCACCTCAAGTTTTTGAGATTGATATGGCCAGGTTAGAGTCTTACACCGTGGCTCAGGTGAAGAGTTTTTGCAAAGATTTTCAGGTATCCATGAGAGGCTTCAACCGGGACATGGAGCTGCAGAAAGCCTTGAGGGCCTGGGAGGAGTCCCAGGTTGCAGGGGATGACAATCTTGATGAGGAGCAGGGAATTCCTGAGGGTGAGGGGGGCCTTATTTTGGAGTATTAAATGACTTTAGAACTGCCTGTGGAGGGGCCCAACAAATTGCCAGGAGCAGCAGTGGTTACCAGAGCAGGGAGCAATGTTTCCTTAAAGAACCTGTCCCCAGAGGTGATAGACAGGAGGAAGGAAAGAACATTAAAGTTAGAGCTTGACAAGTTGGAGCAGGCTTGTGAACAAAGGAGGCTGACCATGAAGGAGAGGAAAGTTACCCATGAGCTCAACCTCAGAGAGCTGGAAATCTGAGCCCTAGTCCGGCAACAGTAATGGTGGCAACATACCCGCAGTGCTGTCACATGAATCAAAGGTCAGAATTCCCAGGTATTTGGTGCCTAGCTATGTGATGGGGGATGATGTGGACAAGTGGTTTGCAGCCTATGAATTGGCTCTAAGAGTGTACAAGGTCTCAGAAGAGTGGTAGTCTATGGAGATACATGTCTCAGGTTGGGAGGGACACTTCTTACACTAGAGGTGGGGGGCCAGACATATTAAACTGCTATGAAGGCCATCTTGACCTGTAAGTTTGGACTGAAATGTGAGCAATACAGACAGAGGTTCAGGGACAATCACAAGCTGTTTACTCAGAGGTGGGTTGACGGCTTAGATTATGCTGTAAGGCACTGAAGGGCTTGGTGAGACGCAGCAGAGTAGATGATTATTCAGGTCTGTTCAACTTAATTTTAAAGGAGCACATGCTTGATGTTTGTTTGACAGAGCGGTGCCAACATCTTGTGGATAGTAAGATTACTGATCCTAGGAAGCTTGCTGAGGAGGCTGACATCTGGGTCAGCACAAGACTGTCCAAGAAAGAATCTGAGAAGACTCCCTAAAGGGTGGTCAAAGTTCCCACCAGAAGAAGGAGGGGGAAAAAGAAGGAGTTCTCTTCAGCCCCCTAAACAACCCACAGGCAAAAGGGGCTGGTTTTCATTCCCAATCTGGCTACCAGAAGACAAACTACCCTGACAAAAGTCAGCAGCCCAAACATGTTAAGTGCTAGGAGCACAACAAGTATGGACACTACACGGGGACACCCAGGTGTTCTAAAAGAGCACAACCTCCCACTGGAGGAAAGGTTCCAGGGGTGCTGAGTGTAGTTGTGGTGGAAGAGTTTGTCCAAATTAATGTGGTGGAGTTTAGTGAGGTTACCCTAGTGTCCCTGGGTTGACAGTGAGATGGTTCCGAATATCCATGTGCCCTCTAATACTGCAAAGTTTAGACAATGGGTCACAATCAGTGGGCAAGTTGTGGAGGCTCTGAGGGATGCTGGAGCCAGTTTGACTATGGTAAGGAGTCACCTGGTTTCCCCATAGCAGATAATTCCAAATGCATTTCACCAGGTTGTGGTAGCTAACAGTAGAGAGGCAACTTTTTAAGGGGGGGGGGGGCGTCATCTCGCCCCCTCCAGTAGCACAGCAGCGTTGCGCCAGATTGGCGATTATTTCAGTTTCTCCTCCATGTTTCAGTTTGTTCCTTATATTCCTTACATATCTTTTCATCCTCTCCTCAACTTGAATTTTATACTTTTCTCCACACGTGGAATATTATGCCATTTTCCAGGTCTTGCAAAAAACATGACTGATGCATGATTTGTTCAAGACAGTGTTTTATTAAAAATACCCAATGCATTTTGGGCAACTAGTGCCCTTCGTCAGGGATCACTGCCGCAAACACTGAAACTCTTCCATCCCCTTCACGGTTCCAATAATGGGGGATGGAAGAGTGTCAGTGTTTGCGGCAGTGATCCCCGATGAAGGGCACTAGTTGCAAGAGGTCCGGAGGGGCACAGCTAAAGCATGGGAAACCTGGAAAATGGCATAATATTCCGCGTGTGGAGCAAAGTATAAAATTCAAGTTGAAGAGAGGATGAAAAGATATGTAAGGAATATAATGAACAAACTGATTAACATGGAGGAAAAACTGAAATAATCGCCAATCTGGCGCAATGCTGCTGTGCTACTGGAGGGGGCAAGATGACGCCCCCCTTAAAATGTTGTGTCTTTCAAAGTGCCATTTGGGCATGGCACCATTCCAGTGTGCACGCATTCTTGGAATAGCATTGGATAAAGCTGGAGAAAAACATGAAGAGCAGGTGTGCATCCCATTACCGTAACTGACATAACAATAGAGAGGGCCACTATCCTGTGGCCCTCGTTCCATTTGAGTGTGGGGGGAGGTTCAGGTCTTCTGAAGGTTGCTGTGAGCCCAGCCATGCCTGTGGACTGTTTGCTAACAAATGACCTTAAGCACACACCCTGTACGAAAGTTGAGCTAAAGGCTAATATGGAGATGTTAGGATTACCTGATTGGGTTGGTGCTACAACAAGATCCATGGCGGCCCAGGATGGGAGTCAAAAATAGCTGGAGCCTGGATAATGGCCCAGCCAGCTGCTAAAAAGTGGAAAGGCAGGGACGTGGGAAACCAGCCTCTGAGTGTAATTCCAGTGAGGTGGATGGAGCACCTGCATTGGCCACCCTGGAGCCCACTGAGGAGGGCACTGCTCCCTTGGTAACGTGCCTGTCATTGCTGGGTAAAAGACACACAGATGATGGACAGAATGCAGAGCAAATCAAACATTCTCCCTCAGATCTGGATTAAATCTATTGTTCCTTTGCTCATCATGCCACCCCAGTTTAGAGCGAGCCATATGCAAAATAATCTTGACCCTCTGCCTCATGGGAACATTCCAGACCGAGCTGCCAAGACAGGTCCTCCCTGGACCGGAAACAAGGAACCTAGGACCAGTTTCGGGGCATACCCCCTCATCAGCCAGGCTAGCTTTAATCCAGTGGCACAGTGAGCCCGGGACCCACGTCTGGGCATACCCAGCGCACTTAGGGTGAGAAAGCAAAATACACACAGATGAGGGACGGAATGCAGAGCAAATGAAATACTCTCCCCACTCAATCGATCTGGGTTAAATCCATAGTTCTTTTGCTCACCAAGCCACCCCAGTTTAGAGCCAACCATATGCAAATCAATCTTGACCCTGTGCCTCATGGGAACAGTCCAGACTGAACTGCCAAGCCAGGTCCTCCCTGGACCGGAAACAAGCATTCTGGGACCGGTTTCGGGGCATCACCCCTCATCAGCCAGACTGGCTTGAATATAATTGGCACTGTGAGCGCGGGACCCACGTCTGGGCATACCCAGTGCACTTAGGGTGAGAAAGCAAAAGACACACAGATGATGGCTGGAATACAGAGCAAATCAAACATTGATGGGTGGCATGTAGGAGGACACATCATGGAGGAGTTGTGCAGGGCAGTAGAGTGTCCAACCCTTGAGGGACTGAGGCAACAGGCTGAAGACCATGCAGCAGGTGATACCTCTGGTAGTCACCATCTTTACTGGAAGGACAGCCTTCCTTACAGTGAGCCTAAGGTTCCTGTGATGGCACAACAAAGGTCCCTGTGATCCCCAATGCTACAGGGCCTTCCTACTGGAGCTGACTCACAAGATTCTCCTGGCAGGACACCTGGGCCAAGGCAAAACCTTTGCAAGGCTAGTCCCACACTTTTTTTGGCCCAGGATCAAGACTTCCTCAGATACGTTCTGTAGAACTTGTGTGACCTGCAGACTAGTGGGAAGACAGGGCAAAGGCATAAAGACTCCCTTAACCCACCTCCAGTCATTGGCACGCCCTGTGAGAAGGTGAGCATCGACACTGTAGGGCCTTTGGATCCTCAGGCTGCTTCAGGCAACAGGTTCATCCTGGTTCTGGTGGATCATACCACTAGGTATCCAGAATCCCTCTGAGAACCATGACTGCACCTGCAGTGGCAAGTCCCTGATGCATATTTTCACCCAAGTGGGCTTGCCCAAGGAAGATGTGCCTGACAGGGACACAAACGTCATGTCCTTATATTTGTAATCAATTTGGTAGGAGTGTAGAGTTACTTTCAAGTTCTCCACTTCTTACCATCTACAAACTGAATGACTTGTTGAGAGGTTCAACAAGACCCTTAAAGGCATCATTCGAGGCCTGCCCGAGGCCTTGAGGGAAAAGTCAGATATCCTTTTGCCATGCCTGTTGTTTGCCTACAGGGCACAGAAGGGAGTGGGCTTTCACCCATTTGAACTTCTGTTTGGGCACCCTGTTACAGGACCCCTGAGTTTGCTCAAAGAGAGCTGGGAGTGATCTCCCAGGAAATCTCCACAAGATGTACTGAGCTACAAGCTAGTCTTCAGGAGCCAAAATAGCTAAATTGCAAAAGTTACCTTCCAACAACCTAGATGCCAGCCAAGACGTCATAAAGGAATGATATGACAAAAAATTCACCACTTTGGATTTGCAGTCTGGTAGGAAACTGTGGGAGGTGGAGGCAGTGGAGCCCAGAGCTCTCCAGGACCACTGGGCTGGCCCATATGATGTGGATTGAGAGATAGGGGGAGACCACCTACCTTGTGAATCTCAAAAATCCTGGGCAACCCCACCGGGTGCTGCATTTCAATCGCCTGAAGCCTCACTTTGGAAGATCTGAGGTCACCATATAGTGGTGACAGATGGCAAGGAAGAAGAAGAGAGTGAACCTCTACCTGACTTCTTAGTCTGCAAGGAGAAAGATGGGTCTTTGAAGGGAGTAATCATTTACCCGACTCTAACTCCAGAACTGCAGAGTGACTGCCACCAAGTGTTGGGGCAGTACTCCTCTCTGTTCTCCATTATCCCTGGTACTGCCCACCTGTATACCCAGGATGTAGACATAGGGTACAACCTCCCTGTTAAGAATAAGTCTTACAGGTTGTCAGATAAGGTGAGGTGCAGCACTAAGGCTGAAGTGCCCAAAATGCTGGAGTTGGGGCTGATAGAACCCTACTGTAGCTTTGGTCTAGTCCTATGGTTCTGGTGCAAAAAGCCGCCCCACCGGGCACCACGTCTGAACTGAAGTTCTGCGAGCATTACAGAGGGCTAAATTATATGACCAAGAATGATGCTCACCCCATTCCCTTGGCTGATGAGCTGATTGATCGGTTAGGGGATTCCCAGTACCTCAGTGCCTTTAATCTTACATAATGGTACTGGCAAATCACCCTAATAGAGGGAGCAAAGGGGAGGTCAGCCTTCTCCACTCCAGAGGGCCGCTATCAGTTTGGAGTGATACCCTTTGGATTAAAGAAAGCCTCTGCCACCTTCCAGAGGTTGGTGAACCCGGTCCTTGCTGGTATGGAGGCCTTCTCTGTTGCTTACCTTGATGACATAGCTGTCTTCAGTAGCAGCTGGAAAGACCACCTTTTTCACCTCCAGGAAGTGCTTCAGGCCCTGCAACAGTCAGGCCTGACTAACAAGGCAAATGAGTGCCAGATAAGGCAGGGGTCTGTGGTGTACGTGGGACACCTGGTGGGCAGGGGGAAGGTGCAATCCCTTCAGGCCGCAATAGAAACCATCATGGTCTGGCTGCCCCCTAAAACCCAGACTGAGGTCACAACATTTTTGGGCCTCACTGGACACTGTAGGAGATGTGTCAAGGGTTATAGTAACATTGTGGCCCCTTTGACAGAGATGACTTCCAAAATGCATCACAGGAATGTAAATTGGACAGAGGCATACCAAGTTGCATTTATTCTCCAAAGCAAGTCATGTGCACAGCTCCTGTGCTCAGGGCTCCTGACTTCTCCAAGTAGTTTATCATACAGACAGATGCCTCAGAGCATGGCATAGGAGCGGGACTATCTCACCTTAATGAGGAGGGCCTAGACTAACCTGTAGCCTTCATCTCCAGGAGGGTAATCCTCAGAAAACAAAGGTGTAGTGCTATAGAGAGTGGAACTTCTGCTGGGGTTTGGGCACTGAAGAAGCTTAGGCATACTTGTTTGGCACTCACGTCCTGATTCAGACTGACCACAGACCCCTAATATGGCTCATGCAAATGAGGGGTGAAATGCAAAACTGTTAAGGTGGGCCATTTCCTTGCAGAGTATTGACTTCAGAGTAGAACACAGACCAGGGGCCGACCACTCCAATGCTAATGGTCTACCCAGGTTTTTCCTAGTGTCTGGGTAGTTCTTCCAACTTTCATTTCGGGGAGACATGTGTTAGACCTGTCCGCCTTAAGGTGGTCTACACAAAATCTTTTTGCTTCTTGCCTCCACGTTTTGCTGAATATGCTTGTTGGCCTTAAGACTCTGAGCACTTCACCACTGCTAATCAGTGCTAAAGTGCATGTGCTTCTTCCCTAAACATTTGTATACATGATTGACCTATTTAATGTACTTAATTTACTTCTAAGTCCCTTGTAAGGTGGTATAGCATATACCCAGGGCCTGTAAGTTAAATGCTACTAGTGGGCTCCAGCACTGATTGTGCCACCCATATGAGTAGCCTTTCAAACCTGTCTCAACCCTGACTCTGCAGTGCCTGTGTATGCAGTTTGCTGCCACTTTGACTTGACATTTAAAATTAATTTCCAAGCCTTAGAACGCCCTTTCATTAAATATAAGTCACCCCTAAGGTAGTCCATAGAAAACCCTAAGAACAGGGTGTTATGTAAGTTAAAAGTAGGACATGAACTTTTATATTTTGCATGTCCTGGTAGTGACCAACAGCCTATTTAATTTCTCACTACTGTCAGGCCTACTCCTCTCACAGGTTAGAATTGGCAATTCCTTAATACACTTTTAAGCTGGAATTCCTGATCAGAAAGGAGCAGATTTTTCATCTTTCAAATGGTTGGAATGGTGTTGATAAATCATACTTACTAGTGAAGTTGGATTTAACAGTTTACATTTAACACTTAACACTTAACACTTTTAGAAAGTGGACATTTCCCTGCACTTACTGCTGTTTTTCTGACAGCATGTCTCCAATACACGTCTGGGTGGGTGACAGTTACACTTTGTGCATCCACTCTAGACAGCCACAACACTGGAAGGATAGGCATGTCTGGGTCCCCATGTGCATACATCTTCATTCTGATGGCATTCCCTGGGCAGGATGGAAAGGAGGGGCTAACACTGCATTTGAATAGTCTGTGTCCTGTTCCCAAAGGACTAATTGCCGCCCACAGATTGCCAGACAGACAGGACTGGGCTGAATGTGGAACCTGTGCACCCCTGAGAGCTGCTTTGGAGTCACCCCCTGAAATCAGACACTTCTGAATATTGAATTGAACCTTTGTATGAAGGACTGCTGTGCTGCTAGAAGGGCTCATCTTTGGACTGCAGAGTGTGAAGGCCTACTTTTCTCTTGTGTTGTCCTGCTGCCTGCTGCTGTCTGGCTCTGCTGACGGAGAGCTGCACTCTGCCTCCACTCCAAATGATGTCCATGGGCTTCCTGGCTTGCCCCTGTTGCTTGAGACTCCAGGAAATCAAAGTCTCTACCCCTGCCCCAGTGCCTGGATCACTGAAAGTGGCCCAGATACTTGCAACACGGATTTCGATGCATCTCCTGTTGTGTGTAACAGAACCTGCGCATCTACCCAGTTGTGGGAGTAAAATCGGCGCATCGCATTGGGACCAGCGATGCACCTCCAGAGATCGACGCATCGGACAGCGTATCGCTGCAGCTTGGTGTAATCAATGCATCCAATCATCTGGGTAGTAGAATCAGGCGCATCACTCAACACATCTCGACTTTGGCTCCCGTCTTCGGAAGTGACACATTGTCTTCACAGCTTGAAGAAGCTTGACACATCTCGCTGTTTGCCGCCAGGAAAGATACTTTGTTCACTGGGCCCTATGTGGGTCCTGTAGCCAGCCTGCGCTTTCAGAAGGTCAGCCTGAACTTTGATTTTGCCCCGGTCCAGCGGAACCAAAAGTAACCTTTTACCACTACTTGCTTCTAAGTGGCTTACTGCATTTATTCTTTTTAAATTCAATTTCTCAACTTCTATACATTGGATTATAGTTGTTTTGGTCTTGTTTTGTTCAGAACATACTAGTTTATTTTTATAAACCTGTATAAAGCCTTTTTGTCGTGTATTCATTCTGTCATTGTGTGTGTGTGTGTTGCACAAATACTTTACACATTCCCTCTTTAAATAAGCCTGACTGCTCTGTGCCGAGCTTCCAGAGGGTGAGCACAGGCTATCTTTTAGTGCGTATTTAGCTTACCCTGACTAGGATTGTGGCTTCTGCTTGGTCAGGGTGCACACCTTTGACAACCAGAAGCCCAATTTTTAACACATGCTTATTGTGGGGTTGTGTTCAGTCAGCCGAGGTAAAAACAGAATGAGACCATATTATACTGCATCTATCAGATCAAACCAAATTGTCTCCAAATGTCCATCGGGCCCTGCCAATGATATCCTACCAGTTTAATGGGTAATTTGCCCTGACAACAGATGCAAACTATCTACAGCACGAACCTGCATTATGTATAAATTATGTTCACTAATAACGCCGTGCCCCATGACAAAACAACAAACACAACAATTCCCTTTTGTCTTTGAGTCTTTCATAGTTGGAATGCAATTTAATTCTAGATCTCTGAAATCCAAGGATACATCAAGGATAATGTGAGCTTGTATACCATTAGATGCATCTGTTTTAGGTATACTAGCATTCTTCAAGGTCTTCTTCGGCTTTCTGGTACAGTTCTTTTCAAAGTGTCCTTCCTGCCGGCAATATAAAAAAGGTTATTATGTTTCTTTTTATCTTCTCCCTTAAACAGAGGTGGATGAATCTTAATCTATATTTGTCCTGTGCTGTCAGCCAGAGGGCAGGTGCTGCATGACTGTTTTGGTAGGAGAAAAAAACACAAACATCACATCAGGGCAATATGTTCTCGCCTACCTCTCAGCCACTTGATGGTCTAACTAAAACAAGCATTGGCAAAGCCACAAGGTCGCGCCTATGCAAGAGTTATTGGCTTTGCCAATGTGTTTTAGCCATGCTGTACACCAGTGTGGCTGCTGTTTAGCATGGCTAAATGATTGTAGCAAAGAAGAGGTTGGCAAGTGGAGTGGTGTAGAGTGGAGTATAATGGCATAGAGTGTCATGGACTGTTGTAGAGTGGCATAAAGTACCGTAGAGTGGAGTGTCATGGATTAGAGTGGGGCATTATGGATTAGTGTCGTGGAGCAGCGTAGAGTGGAGTGTGTAGAGTGGAGTGATGTAGAGTGGTGTAGAATGGAGGGGCATAGAGTATAGTGGCATGTTGTGGAGGGGAGTAGAGGGGCATAGATTGTCATGATAGAGAGGAGTAGTGTTCTAGAGTGGAATGGTGTTTCATGGAGGGACGTAAAGTCGTGTGGCATGGAGCTGAGTAAAGCTTCATAGACTGGAGTAAAGTGTTGTAGAGTGAGGTAGAGTGAAGTGGCTTAGAGTGGCATAGAGTGGAGTGGCATAGAGTGGAGTAAAGTGTAGAGAAGTAGAGTAGAGTGGACTATAGTGTAGTATCATAGAATGGAGTACAGTGGACTAGAGGAGAGAGGAATGGAGTAGAGTACTGTGGAGTACAGTGTCGTAGAATAGAGTGGCATACAGTAGCGTGGCATAGAGTGGTGTGGTATAAAGTGGAGTGTCATAGAGTGGACTGTGGTGGAGTGTCACAGAGTGGAGGGTCATAGAGTGTTGGGATGGCTTACAACGGTGTAGATTTAAGTGGAGTAAATTGCTGTGGAGTGGAGTAGAGTAGCATAGAGTGGAGTATAGTGGCACAGAGTGGAGGGGCATAGAGTGCAGTAAAACAGAGTGGAGTAAAATGTCATAAAGTGCAGTTGCGGTGGAGTGGACTGGAGTGCCGAGGATTAAAGTGTCATAGAACAGAGTGGCATAGAGTGGAGTAAAGTGGAATAGAGTGTTGTAGATTGGAGTGGTGTAGAGGGGCAGAGAGTGTCTTAGAGTAGAGTGGTGTAGAGTGTTGTGAAGTATCTTACAGTGGAGTGCATTAGAGTGTCGTGGAGGGCCATAGAGTGTGTTATAAAAAATAACATCTTACAGCCTTTTGTCTTCCATGGGTACACAGCAGGATTCAAATGATGTGATGGAATTCACTCATTTATTTCCTCTTGTTGCAACGAGTTTGAAATATGCCAAATGGCAAGTTTTTGGCGTGCATACTCGACTCGTGCCCTGTCCCGTTAGCACAGAACTTAAATGTCACAACAAAATGGTGCGCCGTCGCGCACCATTCGAGCTGCAATGCACTAAAGACATAAATTGCATAGTTCAAGAAACAGTAATCCAAATGTTTTCCAAGTATTCCATAGAAATCCAAATGTATTCCAGTATTTTTCAATGATTGAAGAATTCGCACGGAAGCAATGTGTTGCCAAACATTAACTGCTACAGAAATGCCCGCCCAGGCCTTTTCACCAGTTTGCTGGGATTCACGTTTCATCCACAATCATTAACCCAATGCATTTCGGGCTCAAAGCCCTTCGTCAGGGGTAGCCAGGAGTCAGACACATGTATTTTGGGTCATTGATGGCAGTTCGAGCGGTCACGCGCGATGTTATCTATTTGGTGCATGGCGAGTCTATAGTCGGTTTACGTTTTGTTGATTTAATGGTTTTTTTAACTGGGTTTTTAATACATGGTACAGAGTAGCTGGTGACATTTGATTTTGGATGCACGAGCACACATTTGTAGACTCGAGCCCTTTCTTTTCAAGCCACAGATTCTCCGTTTAAATGAAGCACAGATTTACGGAGGTTTCTGATGACTCACTTCATTTTATATGCGTACGTGCATGCGGGTATAATGGCCAACTTAAGTTTATAATCACGCAATCAGTTATGGCATTATTGGAACAACTTCTTTTATGACATAGCTGCCCCCGACGAAGTTGGCAGGGTATGCTCAGACGTGAGTCCCTTGCTCACTTTGCCAGTGGATTCAAGCAAGCCTGGCTGAAGACGGCTGAAATGCCAGAAACCGGTCCTAGGAAGCTTGTTTCCGGTCCATGGAAGGCATGGCTTGGCAGTTCGGGCTGGACTGTTCCCATGAGGCACAGGGTCAGACTGATTTGCATATGGCCATGTCTGAACTGGGGTGGCAGAGTGGGCAAAAGAACGGTGATGGATCAAACCCAGATCTGTTGACTGGGTGTGAGTGTTTGATTGGTTCTGATGCTCCGTCCATCACAACCCCCTTTTGTACTGCAAACGTATGGATTTGACATCAACAGTGTATTGATTTGTTTTGATCTATTAAAATACTTGTTTCCTCCACACTTCGGAATTACAAAATGTGTGCTTCATTTGTGCTTTGCTTATTCTTATATATTCTGAAATATTTCACAGTAAATTTACAGACATTTAAATGTTGTGTGCTATAAAAAATAACATCTTACAGCCTTTTGTCTTCCATGGGTACACAGCAGGATTCAAATGATGTGTTGGAATTCACTCATTTATTTTCTCTTGTTGGAACGAGTTTGAAATATGCCAAATGGCAAGTTTTGGGCGTGCATACTCGACTCGTGCCCTGTCCCGTTAGCACAGAACTTAAATGTCACAACAAAATGGTGCGCCGTCGCGCACCATTCGAGCTGCACTGCACTAAAGACATAAATTGCATAGTTCAAGAAACAGTAATCCCAATGTTTTCCGAGTATTCCATA
The DNA here is from genome assembly GCF_964204655.1 of Triturus cristatus. Classification (NCBI taxonomy): domain Eukaryota; kingdom Metazoa; phylum Chordata; class Amphibia; order Caudata; family Salamandridae; genus Triturus; species Triturus cristatus. The sequence goes on from NC_140588.1 coordinate 564,307,467, forward strand.
GAAATCCAAATGTATTCCAGTATTTTTCAATGATTGAAGAATTCGCACGGAAGCAATGTGTTGCCAAACATTAACTGCTACAGAAATGCCCGTCCAGGCCTTTTCACCAGTTTGCTGGGATTCACGTTTCATCCACAATCATTAACCCAATGCATTTCGGGCTCAAAGCCCTTCGTCAGGGGTAGCCATGACACATTCATATTGGGTCATTGATGGCAGTTCGAGCGGTCACGAAGTTATCTATTGGGTGCATGGCGAGTCTATAGTCGGTTTACGTTTTGTTGATTTAATGGTTTTTTTAACTGGGTTTTAATACATGGTGCAGAGCAGCTGGTGACATTTGATTTTGGATGCGCGAGCACACGTTTGTAGACTCGAGCCCTTTCTTTTCACGCCACAGATTCTCCGTTTAAATGAAGCACAGATTTTCGAATGTAACACGAGTTGGTGGAGGTTTCTGATGACTCACTTCATTCTATATGCGTACGTGCATGCGGGTATAATGGCCAACTTAAGTTTATAATCACGCAATCAGTTATGGCATTATTGGAACAACTTCTTTTATGACATAGCTGCCCCCGACGAAGGGCTTCTGCTTTCCACAGCGTGTTTGCAGTATCTAAGCTTCACCCTCTGTTCATTGCACAGCGGTATTCACAGGAGTGTAAACGGCTGCTTATCCCACCATCCAGATTAGTGGTTATTATACAAAAACACTTCCATTGCAGCAAGTGTGGTAAGACTAATAAGGACACACCTCTCTACTCTGACTTTTAGCCTCTGTGGGCTCTGACGAGTGAATAATATGAGTAAAATGCATTGCTTTTTTCTAGTCTCTGTTCCTATTCTAAGATTCCACAATGAGAAATGGTTGTATTTGTTAACTTCACCAATGAACAGGAAGTGTTTATGTAATTCTCGCCAAATGCCTAGGGATTCAGACTACACCTTTGCTAAAGGAGGTGAAATGTTCTGAGAGACTTCCACAGTTTCCAGTGCTCCCAGTTAAGTGTCCCCATCCAGTTTGAACTCCCAATCATAAGCACCATCTCTTTGGGCACCTGCTGACGCGAGTCCCAGACATTCTGTAGCACAACGTTACAAAACCTGATTCATAACTTGGTGCACTTGATCCAATGGCTGCCCCCCCCCCCCCCCTGGATCTCAGATGCCAAACCATCTCTTCCAACAACCATAAAACTACAGAAAATCCCGTCATGCAACACACCGAGAAACCTCAGGGTACGGTTTCTATAGGTGGTGAGACAACGTCACTTCCGAGAATGCAATGCGTGGTGGTACCTATGAGATCCTGCAAATCTTGGAAAAGGAATACTGCAAGAGCACAGAAGACTGTTGCAAAGGGAAGGCAGGCCTACAGACTGGACATGCTTCTTCCTGGTGGATTCTGAGGTTCAGATAAGGAAGATGGAGCCGATAAATATTTCCACAGCCAGCATTACTACTACCAACAGCCACGTGCACCATGATTTTCTGGACTATTGCTAACAGCAAACTTTTTTTGTCATAATGTGGACTTTGCCAGATGTATTTATACGTGTGTGATGCTGATGTCACTGGTGCATCTATGAATTGTAAGTGTGAAATACTGACCCTACAATTCTGACAAGCCTAGACACCTTGGGATTTCTGACAGACACATTATTGGGAATGGATTACATCTTTACACATCCATTGCATTTATATTAGTAAAACACATAATTGAAAATCAATCAAAATGATTGAGTTGGAAAGATTGCGTTTGCTAGTATGATTAGTATTATTTAAGGAGCCAAGAAGTAATGTGGTGTGTCCTGAGCATGATCAAAAATATTTAGCTATTTCACGTACTCATTCAAACATTATTCGGAAGGTGTTTTTTTTAAATTCATTCTGCTATTCCACAGCGGGGACTGGAGGGACACAAGCTGGTAAATGTCAGGCAAGCAGACTCGCTTCCAGCCCTCTGCTCCTTGATGTGAGGCGGAGACTTCCAATCAGGGAAGGAATCGGGGCGAGGATGGGCGGGCAGCGGGAGCAGGGAGCGAGGTGGGGCAGAGGAGGCTCACCCCTGATCAAGGGTGTAGTAGGTATCATGAATGCAGCAGGTGCAGTGACCCAGGTGCCCAAAGGAGTGAGGGGTCCATTGCACCCCAATTTAAGCTTTTATTTCGTTTAACAGGTGAACTGGGGGTGGGGGGGGGGCATTTTTTTTACTTGCAGTGAACCTCACGCCACCCATCCAGCACCTTTGTATTGTAGGTAGGGTTGCTGAGGACAGAGACGTTAAATGTCAGAGACTCCGCCACCCCCCAATTTGTCCGCCCCACACCCCTGCCTATGACAGTCTACCATCCAAGAACTGTATCCAGGGCCAATGGAATAATGTGGTTTAGCAGCTGCAGCGTTTACCTCCTAATTATGGATTTTGCAGCATAAGCCACAATGTGCTGCATTATCTGCTAATTTGAACATTAAAATTGTTTCTAGCTCAAACTAAACAAAAGTTACTAAAAACACAGCGGTGCGGGGTGCCATGCAATGGAAGACCCTTAGCAAACATTGACCGGTCACTTTACTGTTGCTTATTGCTGTATTTAATTGGTGCTTTGCTTTATGTTTAGAATTAACACAGGAATAGCGCCCAGCTATCTCTGTAAACTGGTCCAGAAATACATTCTTTCTCGTCATCTTCGTTCATCCAATCAGGCTACATTCTTAGTCCCCAGATTTAAACGTGTGCGGATGGGTGGCCGTTCCTTCGCTCAGTTGGCTCCTGCCCTGTGGAATTCACTACCTCTTCAGCTACGGTTGGAACAGAACTACGTAAAATTCCGTAAAGGTATTAAGACATGGTTGTTCAATCAATAATTACTCCTGATCCCTCCTAAATTAGTGTTGGTCCAGAGCGCCGGGAAACCTACGGGTAGCTGTTGCGCTATATAAACTGACTAAATAAAAATAAAAAAATAAATAAGTGGTGTTATCCTTACAGGCCTCAGGCATGTGAATTGACTTCACCACGTAGTGCTCATACCTATGAATTTTTAGGGGATCTAATTTTGCATTTCAATTGTGCCCCGAGGAGGAGTGTCAAACTAGCATTATTTGTACTCTTAATGCGAAAGCCTCAAACCATTAGCTTAGCGTCCATCGCGACAGACAGTAGTATCAGACAGAACTCTGAGCTTAGTTTTACTTGAATAGTCAAGGTTGGTAGTTTGAAAAGGGATTTAAAAAGACTGCAAGTGATTAGTGAAACTACTTACTCATTTTCCTAGTATACGTTTCAGCGCTATATGCTAATGTAGCCACAAATTCTGCCCTGATCACAGCCAATTAAACTCTGATACTGGGGCCATCTAATTCCTTGGCCAGCGTGTTGAAGCTAAAACAAATTATTTGACCTTAGTTTTAAGGTGGCAAGCTGTTGTAAATAGATTCCCTTGTTTTGGAAGATTGGGCCCGTGGCCCTAAGGGGCATATTTACAAGCCCCTATCGCCATGGGAACGTCGCTTTTTGCGAGGTTCCAGTGGCGATAGGGGCTTTGCCTTATTTACAAGGCAGTGTGAGGCCACTTAACCGTGGCTTAACGCTGCCTTGTAAATAAGGCCCCCTTTCACGCTATGCTTAGCGTGAAAGAGGTGGGTACTGAGTGGTGCGGTGGGCATTCCACCACAACACCCATTGATTTTGACACTGCCCCTATTTACAAGGGCAGCATAAATAGAAAGTGGCGCCAAAATTAAGACCAGGGAAAACCTGATCTTAATTTGGCAAAACAAGGAGAAATGTTTTATTTCTCCTCGTTTTTGCTTTTTCCATGTGTGCTGCCTTGTGCCGCACACATGGAAAAAGCATAGCACCTTGGATTTTTTATGTTCAGGAAGGTGACCCTTCCTGCACATAAACAATCTTTTTTAAAAAAATGACATTTTGTAACTTCCATGTGTTATGCATTAAGCAGCACACATAGAAGTGACAAAACCGCATTTCAAGGTTGTTTATGTGCAGGAAGGGGGACCTTCCTGTACGTAAGCAATCTTCCCCTGCACGCAGACACCATTGCACTACGGTGCAAGGGTGCCTGCATTGGCGCTAAGCTGCAAAACCTAGCGGCATTGCAAGGGGAAACGCAGGGTTGCACCATATTCTTGTAAATATGGTGCAGCCCCGCTTTTCTGAAGTGGCGGAGCATGTTGGTAAGCCAAGGAGGCCAATGACAGGCTCCGCCACTTCTGTTGTAAATATCCCCCTAATATTGAGAACCGTGTTTCAGAAATTGCCACTAGAATCGCAATTACTGAATTGCAAAACACAGCGTACAAAGAAGCAGAAAGTAAAAGTAGTAATTCTCAAGTAATCCCAATCGGACGTTACTTATTCATAAATAGTAATTCTGTAACTTTCGCATATAGAGGTCCTTTTCTTTTAATCAATCATAAATTGCGAATCAGTAAATTGCAACTGTTGCGCTGGCTGCAGCTGACCCCCTCACATGCAGGAAGTGAGTCACTTCTGAGATCAGAAAAGACGACAGGAGAAGAACAGGGTTGCAGAGAAGTTTGAAAGGTGCCAGACCATGAGGTTGTGACCCGAAAACACAAGAAACACAAACAAAAGTTCTGGTAAAAGGAAATGGCCGTATTAACTGGCGCACAATGACCAGCTTTTTTGGCAAGTTCTACATCACAGTGCCTGAGGCGGCTAAGAGTGAATATGGATTACAATACAGGAGCACACAAAGGGCATTGAAGAATTGACGAAAGAAAAGAGGGTTAGCAGGAGAGAGGGGGTGTGACCATCAATGTCGCACACACCCAACAGACAATAGAAGGCACCTTGCTACCTGAAGCCATCTCAAGAATGTCCAACATAGATACGTCTGAGACTTTAGAGCTGCCACCGGATTAGTGACAAAATATTTTCATACTGTATCATGTATATTAACAAAATCACCAAGCAGGGGTGCTAGTATAGTGTCGTGTGGTGACCCCCAGTCCCCCCCTTTCCGCTCGGGAGAATGAGCCACTATACACAAGGTTCTGGATAGGTTTGAGTTTTTATTCCTGGTCGAGGTACAATTATGCGCAACCATCCATGATAGGGTCTTCTCGGTCTCCCTCTTCTCTTCCCCGAGGTACCTTTCCGACTTCGTGCGTTCCCTCCACGTCTCTCCGGGTTGGTTACGTATGAAGGGAAGGAGACAAAACAAACATATATACACGAATGAGGTGAGGATCGTATAACCAGAGGGGAGAAGGACTAAGGGAGTGTGGGAACACCAGGGCCGTCACCACGTTGTATTCACCAAAAACAAAACAGAATGAATACTCGTAGAGGAGTGTGAGGGGAGAAAGGCGAAGTAAGAGCTTCCTCAAAGATTGTACACTCACACCCCCGTGATCTCCCCTTCTCCCACTAGTGAGTCCCTCCCCGTGAAAAGGTAATTCCCAGGAGTCGGCCCCGTACCTTTCCCAGCCACGCTCCTCCAGGAACGTGGTGGGGCGATTCGCGTTGCCGTTGGCCTCCTAGCTCTCGGTTCCTCCCTCCGACTCGCCTCTCGTCAATCCAGGCACCGTCCTGCGCTCTCCTCGCTTCGGCTACCTCCTCCTCTCCACCGGTTTTCGCTCTCCGCTCTTCCACGTCCTCCGCCGCTCCAACACTCCTCACTCTCCACTCTTCCACGTCCTCCGCTGCTCCAACACTCCTCACTCTCCTCTCTTCCACGTCCTCCGCCGCTCCAACACTCCTCGCTCTCCACTCTTCTGCTCCGCTACTCCACTGATCCTCACGTTCTCGCTCTCCTCCTTCGACTCTCCCTCCGGCTTTCGTGCCGCTGTCCTCTTCCGGGAGAGCTTTACTGCAGAACCGGTCTCCCGATTGGTCCACGGACGCTGACGTCGGTCCTGCCGTTCCCACCTTCTTAAAGTTACAGTCCCGCAAAGCGGAGTCGGCAACATCCTGTGGTCGGGGTGGAAACGAAGATTCGTTAATGTCTCCACCCCGTCCCTCCTCGTCAGGGGCGGTGTGACACATCCCCCCCTTGGAATACCCCGATCGGGGGAATAAGGATAGCGGGAGAGGTAGTCAGCATTCCCCTGCAAAGTCCCCTTCCGATGACGGACTTCAAACCGGTAGGGCTGCAGAGCCAGAAACCAACGCAAGATGCGGTCGTTGTGACCCCGGTTGCGTTGTAACCAGGTGAGGGGGGCATGGTCGGTGTAAAGGATGAACGATCTTCCCTCCAGATAATACCGTAATTTCTCCACCCCCCATTTTACTGCCAGGCATTCCTTTTCTACCGTGGAGTATGCTTGTTCTCTAGGGAAGAGTTTACGGCTCATATAGAGAAGTGGTCGCTCCTCTCCCTCCTCGTCTATCTGTGAGAGCACTGCTCCAATCCCCACCCCCGAGGCATCTGTTTGGAGTACGAATTGTTTGGAAAAGTCCGGGGTCATTAGCACCGGGGCAGTGGTAAGGGCGGTCTGGAGGGCTCGAAATGCCATATTTTCCTGCTCTGTTGGGGCCCGTAACCGGGGTGAGGGATGTGTTTTTTTCAGGAGCTCTGTAAGGGGAGCAGCTAACTCTGCAAACTGTGCGATGAACCTTCGGTAGTACCCTACCAACCCTAAAAAGGCTCGCAGATCCCTCTTATTCCGTGGATACTGGACGGCTAGTATAGCTGCTACTTTTTCTGATTGTGGGGCGATGTGACCGTCACCCAGGACATACCCCAGGTACCGGACCTTTCGGAATGCTATTCGTGTCTTCTTGGCGTTAACATGAAGAGAGGCTCGTCTAAGGCTGTTACAGATTTCTTCTAGGTGTATTAGATGGTCTTCCCAAGTTTTACTAAAGACCACAATATCGTCCAAATAAGCAGCAGCGTATTTGCGGTGGGGTGTCAAGAGAGTGTCCATGGCTCTCTGAAACGTGGCGGGGGCTCCATGTAAGCCAAAAGGGAGTACTGTGAAATGGTAATGACCCGAAGGGGTGGAGAAGGCGGTTTTTTCTTGGTCCTAGGGGGACAGTGGAATCTGCCAACACCCCTTAGTGAGGTCAATCGTCGTTATGAAACGGGCTTCCCCAAGACGTTCAACTAGTTCGTCCACTCGAGGGAGGGGGTAGGCGTCCTGCTTGGACACTCGGTTTACTGCTCTGAAGTCTATACAAACCCGATGCTGCCATCCGGTTTTGGCACGAGGACCACGGGAGAGCACCAGTTGCTATGAGAAGGGACGATTACTTGGGCTTTCAACATACGGGACACTTCCTCTTGAAAAGCCATCCTTCGGGCTTCGGGAATGCGATAGGGCTTTTGTTTAACTACCACTCCTGGAGGAGTGGAAATCTTGTGTTCCGCAAGGTGGGTTCTTCCGGGTTGGTCCGAAAAGATATCTGAGTATCTCAACAAGAGGGACCGTACCTGTTCCCTTTGGGGGGTCGTGAGATCAGGATTTATGGGAGTCTCATTGACGGTGTGGGGTATGTACGAGGCTACCGACACCGTATGGGTTGTAGCAGGAGGAGGTCCCAACCATTTTTTCAAGATGTTAATATGATACATTTGAGTTTTCCTTTCTGAGAGTTGTAGGACGTAGGTGGTTTTCCCTATTTTCCGGAGAACCTGAAAGGGACCTTGGCACTCCTTCTTCAACTTGTGGGAAGAGGTAGGTAAAAGTACCAGTGCCCAATCCCCTACGTCTAACACCCTCCACTTCGTACCCTTGTCATAGAAGGTTTTCTGTCTGACTTGACTTACAGCCAATTGATTCTGAGCCAACGAGCGCAACTTATGTAGTCTGGTTTGTAGTTGTTGGGTATAGTCGAGGAGGGCTTTGGCTTCTTGCAGACCCTCCTTTTCCCAACTGTCCTTTGTTATTTCTAGCAGGGTCCTGGGTTTACGGCCGAAGAGTAGTTTGAAGGGGGAAGCTCCTAGGCTGGCCTGGTGCTGGCTACGTAAGACAAACAGGGCCAGGGGAAGTAGTTGGTCCCACTGTTTACCATCCCCAGACAGGAGTTTCTTTAGCGTAAGCTTATGGCTGCTGTTGTACCGTTCTACCAACCCGTCTGTTTGAGGATGATAAACGGATGTTTTTATGTGTTTAATGTGCAATTGGTCGCAGACCTGTTTCATTAACCTTGATACAAAAGGGGTTCCCTGATCGGTAATAATTTCACGAGGGAACCCCATTCGGGAAAACACCTCTACCAACTTTTGGGCAATAGCACTGGAGGTAGCAGCTTGAAGGGGGAAGGCCTCCGGATACCGGGTAGCATAATCTAGGATTACTAAGGCGTATTGGTGTCCCCGCCCTGATTTGGGTAAGGGCCCTATTAAGTCCATACCCAGTCTATCGAAGGGAGTACCTATAATGGGTAGAGGTTGCAATGGGACGGGAGGAGGGATGTAGGGATTGCGGCGTTGACACACCTGACATTCTTGGCAATATTTTTGTATTTGTGCATAAACCCCTGGCCAAAAAAAATACTGCAATATAGACTGCCCTGTTTTCTCTGCCCCTGAATGACCAGCTAGTAGATGGGCATGAGCGAAGAAAAGGATCTGGTCCCGGAACTCTAGGGGGACCAATAGTTGGGGTACCGCTTCTGGTTTAGCTACTCTATATAGCAAACCGTTCTGCTCGATAAACGTGGGATAGACCCGGTTTTGAGGGTCTCGGGTCTCTCGAGCTTTTTGCCACGCATGAGTGAGATTGGAATCATTCAGTTGGGCTGTTCGGAAATGTGTGTCTCTTGCCCAGGGTTCAGGGGTAACGAAAACATCATGGTTGGAAGATCGTAGAGTGTTTTGTAACAAGGTAGGAAAACAGGGATTGTCCACCCCTATGATCAGCTGTTCGGGAAGAAATTCCAAAACCCCTTCTATCACTTCGGATTGTACTCCGAAGTCAGTCCCCAGGGTTAATTTGGCTACCGGGTATTCCTTTACATCCCCGTGAATGCATCTGATATGGACTGTTCGACCGGGTAGAAGGCAGGAAGTACTAATCAGTTCCTGTTTAACTACGGAGTGCCTGCAACCCGAGTCCAGGAGAGCCCTTATTGTTCTTCCGTTAAGGTGTACACTTACGTAGAATACAGGCCCGGTTTCTTGGGCGAAGAGAATAGACCGGGGTACATAGCTCACGTCCATCGGCTCTTCTTCTCTCTCTCTTCTCTTCTGACAATACCGAGCTATGTGGCCCCACTCCCCACAATCAAAACATTGGGGACCAGAGTTATTCGGGCTGTCCACACAAGCCACACGGGGAGGAGGAGGCAAAGGTTTCAAAAGCTTCCGATCGGTTTTTCCAGAGAGACCGCTCCGGTTGTTTTTTTCTGGTTCCCTAACGGGGGGGGGGGGTTCGTCCCTGAGCCCGGGCAAATGAGGTTGCCATCTCGATGGCCTGATCCAGGGTTAGCCCAGCGCGTTGTCGGAGCCAACGCTGTGTTGCATAGTGGAGTGCTTCCAAAAATTGCTCCAGATAAATTTTGTACACCGCCCGGTCTGCCTCTGCTTGACTTGAGGTTTTCTCCACGGCCCATTCCAGTTTCGCCTGGCCTTCCTTCATTTGGTGGATCAGGGCCTCCATCCTGTATCGGAGGGGGTTCGCAATCTCCTATCTGGCTCGCCAATTGTCGTGTGGTGACCCCCAGTCCCCCCCTTTCCGCTCGGGAGAATGAGTCACTATACACGAGGTTCTGGATAGGTTTGAGTTTTTATTCCTGGTCGAGGTACAATTATGCGCAACCATCCATGATAGGGTCTTCTCAGTCTCCCTCTTCTCTTCCCTGAGGTCCCTTTCCGACTTCGTGCGTTCCCTCCACGTCTCTCCGGGTTGGTTATGTATGAAGGGAAGGAGACAAAACAAACATATATACACGGATGAGGTGAGGATCGTGTAACCAGAGGGGAGAAAGACTAAGGGAGTGTGGGAACACCGGGGCCGTCACCACGTTGTATTCACCAAAAAGAAAACAGAATTAATACTCGTAGAGGAGTGTGAGGGGAGAAAGGCGAAGTAAGAGCTTCCTCAAAGATTGTACACTCACACCCCCGTGATCTCCCCTTCTCCCACTAGTGAGTCCCTCCCCGTGAAAAGGTAATTCCCAGGAGTCGGTCCCGTACCTTTCCCAGCCACGCTCCTCCGGGAACGTGGCGGGGCGATTTGCATTGCCGTTGGCCTCCTGGCTCTCGGTTCCTCCCTCCGACTCGCCTCTCGTCAATCCAGGCACCGTCCTGCGCTCTCCTCACTTCGGCTACCTCCTCCTCTCCACCGGTTCTCGCTCTCCGCTCTTCCACGTCCTCCGCCGCTCCAACACTCCTCGCTCTCCACTCTTCCACGTCCTCCGCCACTCCAACACTCCTCGCTCTCCTGTCTTCCACGTCCTCCGCCGCTCCAACACTCCTCGCTCTCCACTCTTCTGCTCCGCTACTCCACTGATCCTCACGTTCTCGCTCTCCTCCTTCGACTCTCCCTCCGGCTTTCGCGCCGTTGTCCTCTTCCGGGAGAGCTTTACTGCAGAACCGGTCTCCCGATTGGTCTACGGCCGCTGACGTCGGTCCTGCCGTTCCCACCTTCTTAAAGTTACAGTCCCGCAAAGCGGAGTCGGCAACGTCCTGTGGTCGGGGTGGAAACGAAGATTCGTTAATGTCTCCACCCCGACCCTCCTCGTCAGGGGCGGTGTGACATATAGCATACAAATATATTATAAGAGCTATCAACTCTTGAGCAGATGCATCCATACCCTTTACCATTTGGAGTACATCATTACAAAGGCACAGATCTTGACAACTTTGCGTGTGCGTAGCAAAAGTCTCAGGATCCACACTCATGCATTCATCCACACGTAAAAATATACACTATGAACCATAATTGTCCAGAAACACTTGTCAGTGTCAACTTACCACATACATGTTACAATTCTGCATACATTTACTCCATAGATATACAGAGAGGAGACACAGAAGAGGCTGGTGGGAAAGAGGAAGAGGAGGAGTGAAAGGTCAGAGATACTGCAGATTGCAGTGACACATTCCTCATCAGCACCCCATGACAAAGTCAGCGGTCACACAAAGAAAAGTGCTTCGTGGGAAAACCACTCAATGACAACCTCCTGCTGCTAGAATATAACCTTACAGCCATCATACAGTTTCAAATGTTGCAACCGAGAGTGATAAGTGGCCGCAGACTTGGTTTGAGACCCAGGCGTATACCTGCATGTGTTATAGGGGTGAACCTGCTGCAAGGGAGTGTCAGGCTATGGTGGGAGCAATGCTCAGTGCAGGGGTAGCAAACGGCAGTGATGTAGGCACACGAGGGAAAGATAGATGAAATGGGCATAGACGTTTAGCAGGGCTTCCGATCTTCGTCCCATGGTTTGGAATCCTTAAGAGAAGCTCCCACAGCAGTATGTGCCTACATTCATGATGAAAGTCAGGCTCAGAAGCAGGGTTATCACCACATGATGGACAGGGCAGACCGCCGGCCTCACAGTAGATGCACCCGTCAATGCCACCGATCTCCTACCTCGAAGGACAGCCACATTCAAAATGAAATGGCGCGATGTACCTGTAATGTCACCAAAGATCTGGTGCAAGTTATAACGGCCCTTGAAGCACGGTATTTGTGCAGTCACCGACTTTTGATCAAATTCCAAAATCGCATGAAAGTGAGGAGGCATCTAGACTGCAGGAGAAATATATACAGTTCCACAACAGAAAGGGTAAAAGTGTGGAGGATGACGTAGCAGGGGCAGGGTTCTCTACTGACAGGCCGCCAGTCACCAGTGGCAAGAAAAAAAGCACTGAATTTATTTATTTGGTGTTTTATATAGCGTGAACATGACCCTAAGTAGGGTATCAGAGCGCTTTACATTTACATCTTTAACTTAGAACAACATGAACGTCAAGTAGGTTTAGTAACAATACTCCATGTACAGCACATTTCAAGAGAACAGTTCAAGAGATTTTAATCTGATAAAGTTATTTTTGTACTCTCAGATTATGTCATTACTGAGTACTTGCTAATATTGGCAGTGATTATCATTGTAATTATATAGTCTATGAATAAATACAAAAAATATATTGTTAATCCAGCAAACAGGTCTGATGTGTCCTTATTTTAAATGAATAAATGCACGTTGTTACCTTAGGAGTGGTTGGCTATTGGTTGTGCCCTCTATCCTCTTCCTTCAGCTGCCCTTGCTGCATCCTGTCCTGAGCTGAGGCAGGAGTCTTCCTTACCATCTGAGTGCTCATCATCTATTCTACAGCAATGGGAAGATGTTACTGGGTGGCAATATTATGAAGCATGCAGAACAGGTGCTGGTTTTCCATGACACAGCAGGGCTGCCCCGCCCATGCCCCAATGTACGCTCAATCATAGCCCTTGTAAGTTCTGTCACAGCCCTCGTATGTCTATGTGCTGTGTTGTAAATCCTCTCACTAGCTGTAACAGTTTTACATGCGGCATAAGGCTCCACGGTTGTATGGGCTATACACTGTCACCTACAACACTCATAAACATTGCTCGTTTTTGTGCACATGATACATGACTTACCTAATATGACATCATCTCCAAAATCTCCCCTGTTCAAACAATTGTTTAAGCTACAGTGTCCAAACAGGTTGGAGTCATCTTTACTCCCAGAGTAATATACCACAAGGTCTGTAATAATGCTATCTGCCTATGCAACTGTTTAGAGAGTGTTGATTTTTATGGTTACGATACATCAATTCAGGACCTGACTGTGGACAAACCAAGATATTACTCCCATAAAACCAACCTTTCATCTGTAGAAATTGTGTTCCTGGGAACGTCTACTTTGGTGTTATTCGGTTTCTAAGCTGTGTTAGGGAAGGTAATGTGGGTGCTGATCTGTGACAACATGGCATCTAAGAATTTGTAGAAAAAACTAGATAGTGCACTCTGTGGCACCCCACCTACTGTAGGGACTGTTCTCTGGTAACTGCCTAAGGCATATAGATGTGCAAAATAAAGGATCTGCATATGTGTAGGAATGGTCTCACCTCTATGTGTTTCTTTATCGAGAACAGCATCCAAATCTGCTAGATCAATGCCTCCCAAACGTTTTATAACCATGGCCTATTCTTTCAAATGACAAACTTGCTACTTGGTACTGCAACACCTTCTCTGAGAAAATATTGGTAGTAGGGACTTTAAACAAACCCTAAGGCAATCATGTTAAAATAAATATTATTACTTAAATTAGTTAGAAATATAAATAAATACAATCTAACGTTACAAAAAATCTAAAAATAATAAAATATATTATTTAATTATAAAGTAGTTTAACAACCTTTTTTAAATTCATAAATTTATGTAACATTACTTTTTATGAAACAATTATTAAATTCCTTTTAATTAATTATATACATCACTTTTAGTAACTATTAATGCATTACAAAACTATTGTTTTACCATAGGTAGGAATTTATTTAATGTAAATGTTTTATTTAATTTATTATATGTAAATTAATTAAAGATGATTTCATAAAATGAAGTTGAATGTGCTCTAACATTTTTTATTCTGTGCAACATCTTAAATAAGTATATAACATTAATTTACATCAATTTTTAACATAAATATATTTTTACTATTTTATTTAGCTTAACAAGGTTTATTACTTTTCCCTATACTTTACATTGGGGAGACTCCACATTCAGGGTGGCAATCTTCCTATGATAAAGTATGGAACACGTTTATTAAACTTTATAATAAATAAGTAAAAATATAATTTTCTGTTTAATATTATTTTAAAATAAATGTATATATTTATCTGAAATGTAAAACAAAATAAAAAATTCTACAGCACTATCATCCTAATTTTGAAATAAATATTTAAACATTTTATATATATAAAAAAAAAACAAAGGCAATTTCCTGAGCCGCAATCATGTAGTCTCAGTAACAATTAATCCACGCAGTAGTTTTCTCAGGTATTCGTCTCTGTATTTTATTCCAATTCTTGTATAAATCAGCTTGCACTTCAGTTCTTCATCAGAACAACATATAGCCACAGACTGAGCTAACACGTGTTTCTTCTTTTGGAATTAACCAAAGACTCCATCAGGGCTAAAACAAACAGATATATACTCTATTATAATCCATACAATTAATAACCAACTGTATCAAAGAAGGACCTCCACCAGAATAAAGGTTAAGATGCAGTGCACCCAGTGTACAGTTTCTGGTCCAAATTTGAGAGAATGACTTTACCTGAAGAAAATTGAAAAGATTTCTGATGGAATAGGGTGAATAAGGATAAAATGAAGAGAGAATCGCAACCTAGAGTAAAGGCTCTAACGGACTCCTAGTGCAACACCATCAATACTTCTATTGTAAGGAAAGACAGGAAAATAGAACCTAAAGACCACGTGCACATCTCTAAGTTGCCCAAGTGACACGCACTCACTGCTAACAACGATATCTATGCGGGTAATTGAAATGATGGCCTCTACTGTTATCGGCCTTCATAAGGTCCAAGACTCAAAGTTGTAACCTATAACAATGTATAGGTAAAGCATATTTATCTTTTGTCCACAATAGCACTTATTTACCAACAGTTTCTCATATTGAGAATATGTAGCAAGTCAACCCACAATGTCATATGCAATCACTACTTAAGGCGAAATCAGGGAACTAGTGGTAAATTCTCATCTGCTACTTACAGCTTTCATGAATTCAGGTTACATCCTATAAGACCGTGTAAATAAACATACTCACTATCTAACCAAGTCAAAAACAATTTTAAAATCGTATCAATGAAAACTTGATTTCCAATACAATGGTTCTCACAAATACCAAATCCAGCAACACATTGATTGTTCAACTTAGTTTGTGGTATATGCTATCCTGTGCAAATGTTCTAAAATCTATATAGGTAGCACCATTAGATGCCTTAAAGATCGCATCTCAGAGCACTTTAGGGCACTTTAAAATCTAGATTCCAGATACCTCATCGTAACTCATGCACTTGAATATCCAGCACAGAACAAACAGTTGTCGCCTACTATTCATGGTATTGAATCAATACCGATTGACATAAGAGGTGGAAATAGAGAACTCAAGGTTCGGCAAAGTGAGGCTCGATGGATTTTAAAACTGCATGCTGTGGAGATGGGCATCATTATTGATAATGAGCTACAATAATTGTAATAGCTTGTCAATATATGCACGTCATGACTTTCATTGGATTTTACCATCAACATTTTTTTCACATATATAATATCTGTGTTACAATGGTTTGACAAGATGTACTCCTTAGTCCCCGACACTGAGTGGATGGGTTGCCTATTTGATCTGCTTCCTCTCCTTTCCCTCCCCTCTTTGATATAACTCTACTAAGTTATATATATGGACTATTCTGTGAACAAATACATTTTGGGCTCTTTTTTTGCCTTGGTGGTGGGATTTGGCACACACACTCATTTTTCTATTTATATAAAAAAAAAATGTTTTAGGGGCACACTCTCTCCGCACATGTTAACTTTATCACCACACCTTGTTAATTTTTTGATCTGTTTTTATAGATATCCTTTATTGATTATGATATAGGGAATTTACCAGAGGACGACTGTAGTACCAGGCATACCCACGATGTAAGCATATAACAATGACGTTTGGGAGGTAATGAAAAGTTACTTTTTTCTCACTTTTAATTGTAGTAATTTCAATGGCTCGTTTGAGTTTGGTTTTGGACAATTTTTGGTAAAATTCACTTTGATAACTTTATTAAATTTTACGAAATACTCTCAACATGGCACCTGAGTGAAGCGGTACGTTTGATTCCGTGTACGAGAGTCCTGTTTTCTTGTTTATGAAGTGATAATATAGAAATAGTTACTCCAAGATGGCGTCAACGCAACACGCCAGGAATTGGAGCGAAGTACACTCCGTTTGAGAATACGAATATTTTTTAGGTAAGATAATATATTGTTTGCTTCGGGGATTGTTTGCTGGAGTTTGCCGTATGGGTGTAGCGCGTCTTGAGGTACATTGCGGTTACAAGTTAAAATAGATTGTAATGGAGTTACGGATATGATGGGAGAGTTTTTTATATTGTAATGCATTACCGATCATTAATATGTTGTTATCAACCTTGACCTCGCATGTTACCACCCCCCCCAATAGCGACTGCACTGTGTTATAGTTTTTATAGCTTTTTTGTTGCACTCTTGTTTATTGTTTGGTCCTCTAATGTTATGTGGGGGAAACTAGTATTGGGAGTTCTAATGGGGAACCTTAACGTGTACTCAGCTGCACACTCTTACCAATCCCAACAGCAGAGCAGGGCACTGTCTTGAGAAATACTACACTGTACAGAAAAGAATGACTAAACCTAGTAAGTATATATACACGTCCTGGAATGTGAGGGGATTAGGCTCAATACATAAGAGACATAGAATTCTAGCACAACTTAATCGCAGGAAAGTTCACATAGCTTTGCTGCAGGTATCTCATCTCACCCACACGAAAGCCGCTAAACTACAAAAGAAGTGGAGGGGACAGTTGTTTTACACATCTTACTCTGCATTCGCTAGAGGGGCAACGATATGGATATGTAGTGGCACCCCCTACACACTATTAGATCAAAAAGCTCATTGGGGTTGGTTGCCAGTGTGTTGGACACTACATACTTAGGCAAAACACTATCTGACCATAATCCCTTGAAAGTCACACTAACATGGGGAAATTTGCCCGCGCCGAGTCCGACATGGAAACTTCAGCCCTTACTACTGGAAGGCTCAGTATTTCATAGTACCCTATCTACAGCAATTATTAATTACTTTGCAGAAAATGCAAACACTGGCAGTTCACATCAGGTGGAATGGGATGCTTTCAAGACCGTAGTGCGAGGGATTGCTATTAGCACGAGAATAGGTACCAGCTCGGCTTTAATTGAAAGCCTCACAGAAGGTGAGAATAAACTAGGTAGGCTGGAATGGGAGGCAGTGTCCGGAGACACACACAAAGAGGACTTGCACGAAGCACATATAAGACATGCGGAACTATTAGAAGAGCTGAGAGTGGTGGATTATCGATTGTACACCCAAAAACGGCATGTAGAAGCGGATAGAGCAGGCCCACCCCTTGCCCGGATAATTAGAAATGCACCAGTGATGTCTCCGATACTAGAAATTACTACCCAGGAAGGCATCACAGTTAATACCCAATTAGAAATTAATATGGCCTTCAATACATATTACGAGACATTATATGCAGCACCACCTGAACTTAGCGACAATGAGTTTGAGGCTTTTTTCGAGGGAATACAGCTCCCACAATTACTGGCAGGACATAAAGAAGAGCTAGGTTAACCAATAACAGAAGTAGAAATTAAAGCAGCAATTAAGGCATTACCCAGAAACAAACCCCGGGGACAGACGGACTACCAGTCAAATTTTATGTTACATACACGTCATTACTAGCTCCACATTTAAAAAAGATGTACCAGGCATCAATGGACTCTGGCTCTCTGCCCCACACAACACTTCAGGCGCTAGTGGTTACACTACTAAAACCAGGCAGAGACAGTAAGGAATTATCGGGATACCAACCCCTATCATTACTGAATACAGACTACAAGATATTAAGCAAATTATTAGCAAATAGAATTCAACAATTTATACCACAATTAATCCACACAGATCAATGTGGGTTCGTACCAGGATGGAGTACGGCTCTGAACATTCGCAGGTTACACCAACTAATGACACGTCCACATCCAAATAAGAAAAAGCAGGGTTGTATATCACTGGATCTGCGTCAAGCCTTTGACTCGTTACAATGGAGCTACATGTTTCGCACCCTCTCGAAATTTGGAATCCCCGATAATTTCACGAAGTGGGTTGCCCGCCTATATACTAATCCCACGGCACGTGCCCACACAGGGATATATGTGTCCAAACAGTATAAGGTGGAACGGGGTACGAGACAGGGATGCCCGCTATCACCTTTAATATTTATCCTAGCACTAGAGCCACTCCTTGTTAAAATACGCGCCCTAGCAGAACATCAGGGTATATGTTTGGGAGAGGAGACGCATATTATATCTGCATACGCGGATGATATTATACGTTATTTTGGAAACCTTCGAAGTGATCATGCACCACTACCTACTATGTTTAACACGTTTCAATCACTGTCAGGACTTTCTATAAATGACGCCAAATCATATGCATATTCATTTATAGATCATACACAACTTGACCCACTACACTTCGGTCAATGGACGTTTCAAACAGCACCCATTACTTTCAAGTATCTTGGCATTCACATCTACAGGGAGACGGAGGACATGCTGGATGGTAACATAACACGGGTGAATAACACACTCAAAACACAAATCAAATTCTGGACGTCCTTGCCGTTATCGGTAGCGGGCAGGGTAACAATTGCCAAAATGGTAATGCTTCCCAGACCACTTACCTATGCAGGTGTTTAAGACCCTGGATACTCTGCTTGTGGAGCTGATCTGGGGGGCAGGGCGATGTAGAATTGGGCTGTCAAAACTTCGACTAGATACTAGACATGGGGGTTAGGAGTCCCGGACTTCAGAGCATATTGCTATGCAGGGCAGTTACAATGGATGGCATACTGGATTGCAGGGCGTAATCTACAGGAGATCGGCATGTCCCGACGTGACTGGGGACGGGGTATGTTACACACACTCTTACTACCAAACAGTAGAATACCAACGACCACGGCCCCACTGTTGAAAGTGGCATTGTTGTACTTGAGTCAGGCATTGCGATACACTAAGGAACAATATCCCCCCCAATATCCCGCTGCTGGGGACTCCTCTACCATTAGAGACGGTATCACAAAGACACATACATACTTGGACAGAAGCGGGTGTGGACACGGTGGGTATGTTATTTGCAGACGGTACGCTGATGAATCACGCCACCTTTGTAAGGAAACAGGGAGTACCAAATACGCTGTTTCTCTTGCATGCGAACATAGTGAGATACGTTCGAAATACATTGGCACCTGAGGGAAATGAACCCCCCACACACGAATTGGTACGCATGCAATATTTAATGGGGAATGGAAGTCATTTAACCAAAGGGCTATCCTACGGGATCCGAACACACACGGAAGTACCGTTGCAGGCTCTCCGAGATAAGTGGCATACTGATATTGGGAGACAGCTTACAGACAAGGAGTGGGGTACCATCATTGAATTCCCGAGGAAGGTGTCATGTAACCCAAAATTTAAATTCATTCAACTTATGATATTGCACCGTGCTTATCTGTCCCCCCACAGACTAAGTGTTATGCTTCCGGATATAGCAGATGCATGCCCATGATGCCAAGAATCTGATGCTAATTTACTACACATGTTGTGGGCATGCCCCAGACTGATAACATACTGGTCTATGATCAATAAAATATTGAACGCAATAGCTCCAGAGCACAGAGGAGTCTCACTAGAACACTGCATACTGGGCCTCAGTCCTAAACCCAAAAGTGGAAACCCCACGTATAGATTTGTAAACCTGGCGCTGATCTTAGCGAAAAGGACAATAACCATTAGATGGAAAACGAAAAAAGCACCAGCGGTGTTGGACTGGTATAATGAGATGGTTAGATGGGGCAGGGCGGAAAGTACAGAGCTACAGAGAGAGGAACGCAGAGGTATTCGTAAAAAACCTATATCGTTAGAATGGAATGTGATGCTGGAGGAGTTTATAGCAACGGAGGTGCAAACAATAATTTGTAACTATTGCTGCAATACAAGTTGTAAGGAAGTCCAGGATGTGGTAGAGCTATATCATGTACTAGATATTTACTGTTGGTAATGTGTGCTTAGCTGTATAGGAGAAAGAAAGCGGTGCTCGATGCTACTACCGATGGCTAGAAGCAGATCTGGGTACACAGGGAAGAGGGAGGGGGTAGTTTTGTTGTTTAATTTAGGGGTAAATTTAAGGACAGGACAGAACCGTACAATACAATAAGATGTATATCCTGAGTTATATGTGCAAACAGAAATGATACGGAACCTATGACAACATCTTGGATTGTATATGCAACTGTATACAAATATGTAGACAGTGTGCGATTATCATTGTTACCTCTGTACATTAACAATTGTCTAATACAGGTGTTACCATACTAAAGATGTATACGTGGAACGATGAGCCCAGAGAAGTTGTAACGATCAGAAAATCAATAAAAAATTTTTTTTTTAAAACACACACACAAAAAAAACCCTTGACCTCGCATTTATACAGTTTATGGTTATAGTGGGTGCCTTATTGCTCAAGTACGTTTCAACTCTGAAATTGATATGATTTTAAAATTGTTTTTGACTTGGTTAGATATTGAGTATGTTTATTTACACAGTCTTATAGGACGTAACCTGAATTCATGAAAGCTGTAAGTGGCAAATGAGAATTTACCAATAGTTGCCTGATATCGCCTTAAGTGGTGAGTGCATATGACATTGTGGGTTGACTTGCTGCATATTCTCAATATGAGAAACTGTTGGTAAATAAGTGCTATTGTGGACAAAAGATAAATAAGCTTTACCTATACATTGTTATAGGTTACAACTTTGAGTCTTGGACCTTATGAAGACCGATAACAGTAGAGGCCATCATTTCGATTACCCGCATAGATATCGTTGTTAGCGGTGAGTGCGTGTCACTTGGGCATCTTAGAGATGTGCACGTGGTGTTTAGGTTCTATTTTTCTGTCTTTCCTTACAATAGAAGCATTGATGGTGTTGCACTAGGAGTCCGTTAGAGCCTTACTCTAGGTTGCGATTCATTCTTCCTTTTATCTTTATTCACCCTATTCCATCAGAAATCTTTTCAATTTTCTTCAGGTAAAGTCATTCTCTCAAATTTGGACCAGAAACTGTACACTGGGTGCACTGCATCTTAACTTTTATTCTGGTGGAGGTCCTTCTTTGATACAGTTGGTTATTAATTGTATGGATTATAATAGAGTATATATCTGTTTGTTTTAGCCCTGATGAAGTCTTTGGTTAATTCTAAAAAACAAAACACATGTTGGCTCAGTCTGTGGCTATCTGTTGTTCTGATGAAGAACTGAAGTGCAAGCTGATTTATACAAGACTTGGAATAAAATACAGAGACAAATACCTGAGAAGACTACTGCGTGGATGAATTGTTGCTGAAACTATCTGATTGTGGCTCAGGAAGATAACTTTGTATTTGCTATATGTGTGTGAACTATGTTTACACATTGTTGACAACGTGTGGTAGTCGTTGTCCAATATCCTTGGAGCACTCTCATAGAAAGAAAAAAAGAATATATTGGTCTTGATCATATAACCAAAATAATCTTGTGCAGTCTATACCCCACTGCCCTTTCTAACGGATTCTCATTTTGTATATGTATTGTTTAATATGTGAAATTCAATTACAATTATTTTTCTGAAAAATACATTTACGCATATTGTAAAAAAATATTTTTTATTATGCATTCATAATTATTTAAAGTGATGTATAGAATTAATTATATTTTTAATATAAATTAATGCTATGGTAATTTATAAATTCTTAAATGGTTGTAAAAAAGTTAGAATATGAAATTATATTTATTTTTATTATAAACTATTTAAAATAATGTAATTTAACTTAACATTTTCCTATAGGCTGTCCTAGGCTTGGTACCCAACAGGCTAAGGCTCTTAGCGGCCGATTCCGATCCGGGTAGGCAGGTCACCGAACGTGATCCGGCCGGAAAAACTATGAGCCGTACGCATGTTTTCCGGCCGACTCGTACAGCTGTACGAGTGAGCAAGTACAATGCGAGCTACATGGAATTCACCGACCGAGTCGTTTCCGGGTCTAAACCGCTCCGTACGTCTCGGTCGTAAGCTAACCGTGGCGTGCAATGGATGCGATTCACGACCGAGCCAGTACGATGCACGCGTTGGACAGCCTGTGCGAGCCGGAGTGTCCGGCTCGCAAATCGTCCTGGTGGTTGCCTTTGGGGGTCTGTGTCGGACCCCCTGTCACCCGCAGCCCTACGACTCGGACACAGGGGGAGACCCATGGGTCTCCCCAACACAGGCATGTACGGTGCAGATGGCACTGATGCGTACCCACTGTAGGGGCTGCACTTGTCCGTGACGTACCCATTCAGTCAATGGGAGCCAATGTACACTTCGTACGACCGGCTCCCATTGACTTCTATGGGAGTCTGACCGAACCGAGTCCGGCAGCATACGGCCGCATCGTACTCACTCGGTCGGACTGCAGGACTCCGGCTCGGTCAGAAAACACTTCGGATCCGGCTCGGTCGGAGTACTTTCCGACCCGGATCGGAATCGGCCCCTTAATGTTGAAATGCTGTGTACACTCTGAATCACATGTTTAAGCTGTCTGCCTCCAGATATGGAGCACCATGTATAATGTTGTTTCTATTTACAGTTACATCCTCCGATTGCTTGCTATCTCAGAAAGCCTTCTCCCTCTATATTTTGAAAACCCTGTATGAGAATCTGATCTTGACTTCTGCTCGATTTGTCTCCTTTCTTTTTTCAGAGGAACACTCTTCATAGCTTCAATCCTCTTCTATTTCCGAGTATAGCCTCCTCTCAGTGTCATGCCTGTCTTCCTTAATCTCTCTTTTATGACCCTCTAGAGGCGCAGTGTGAAGGCCCATATTTAGAAGACCACGAAAAAGCCACCCTGTGTGGTTTTTCAGGGCTTTGTAAATAAGGAGCAGTAGCGTTCCGTGGAGGGAGTTCCGTGGGCCGGTGAGGCGGGGGAGGGGCAGTGTGGGGGAATGTAAACACCGGAATATGGATAAACGGAGGTAAGTACACATTTAAATAAATAAAACGAATTCCTTTGCGCGCGCTGCATCACAAAATGCGATGCAGCGCACGCAACAAAATTTGTTTTATTTATTTAAATGTGTACTTACCTCCGTTCATTCATATTTCGGTGTTTACATTACACCACCCTGCCCCTCCCGTGCGCCCCGCCTCACCGCCCCACGGAACTCCCTCCACGGATCGCTACTGATAAGGAGTAAGGCAATGCCTTACTCTGCGTGGAAGCGGTGTTCCATGGGTGTTGCTGTGGGTGCTCCCACGCAACACCCATTGTTTTTGTCACTGCCCCAGATTTACAACATAATGTAAATCTGGAGCAGCACCAAAACGAATGCCTTCCCAAAGCAGGTGTAACAAAGAGAAATGTTTACATTTCGCCTTGATTTTTCCTCTTTCTACGTATGCTGAATTCTACAGCACACATAGAACGGGGAAAGCGCACCCTTTGATTGAATTTGTGCAGGAAGGTGTGCCTTCCTGCACAAAAACAATCATGCCAACAACTCAGACAACCTTGCACCATGGTGCAAGGGGGCCTGCATTGGCACTCGGCTGTAGTTTGTGCGCCAGCGCTGGCAGAAAGAACAGGAATGTGCCATATCTTGTAGATATGGCGCATTCCTGCCCTTTTCTTTTGATGTAGGGCAGCGCAACTAGAAGGCTTGCGGCGCTGCGCTACGCCTAAATATTGTAAATATGCCCTATATGCCCCTAAATGTGCCTTAAAATCCTGTTCCACATCCCTTCCTACGCATCATATTCCACAGTGCGTGGGCCCAAGAACACATGCTCACAGTGCCATCTTAGACTCTTGTGACCATAAACCCATTCATCATTTTTCTCAGAGATTACACCTATATACCAATCCATTGAAGCCCTTTCACTACCACCATATGCTGCCCAACCTAGCTCTTCATTACTACATACATTCTAGCCCTCCCAAACGACACTACACAGGTACATCCATTTCAGCAGACTAACCAGATGATGTGGTCTAGGGGATAACTGCTGGTTTGGGAACTGATGATCTAGTTTTGAATACTGGTCTTTACTGAAAACTTTGTTATGGGGGTAAACCTCCTAATCTCCCTAAAAATGTAATATGATGTGAATCCCACATCACGTACATGAAGTTTTACTGTCTTGTTCACCCTCAATAATGTTCAGTGCGGTGGGTTTGGGCAGCAATCTGACCATCACGATGTGAGCTGATGAGGCTGTGACAGAACTAGAATGAATCCTTTGAAAATACTGTGAAGCCTAGCCATCCAGCTACAGTAAATGCTGCAGCCCATCGCCTACCACTGTGGGTCGCCACACCAGGCATAAAGAAGCAAGAAACATAGCACCAATATCAGCAACACTCCCCATCCCACATACAGCAATACCATTAGGAAATAAACCACACAACACCTTGTTTGTGGAGAAAATTGCTGCAGGTTTATTTGCATAACAAATATGCCAAAAGTCGTCAAGGGCAGAGAGGCCGCCACGTGGGCAGGGAGAGGCACTTATACTGCATCCCCCGCCCCCTACCTGGAAGTGACGTGACACGGACCCCAGGGGTCCCCCAACGAGGGGAGAGGATGTGGTCCGTGGGCTTAAACTGCTGACTTTGGTGCAGGAAACCAGGGTTCGAGCCTCGAGGTCGCGTCCACGTCCTGTGATTCTGGGCAAATCACAAAAGGGCATATTATCAAGGTCCAGCGTTAAAATTATCACCGCTTTATCGGCAGAAAAGTGGCGATAATGGGCTTGATAATATGCCGATGTGAATTCCCATAGAAGCCCATGTTGACACCAGAACATGGGCTTCTATGGGAATTCACATCGGCATATTATCAAACCCATTATCGCCGCTTTAGCGGCAGTTTTCTGCCGATAAAGCGGCGATAATTTTAACGCCGGACCTTGATAATATGCCCCTTAATCTCCCCGTGCCTGAATATGTAATGTAAATACGGTGCTCATGTACAGCGCTCCAATGTCTCCGGGTCGAGTTCGCGCTATATGTAAAAAAAAAATAAAATGCAACGACTAGACTAGCTCGTGTGCCCTCATGTGGCACTAAGGTGGCCGCCCTCTAAGAGGGTCCCCTTTGTGGACCACGGGCAGCCAACAGTGACGGCAGTGCGGAGTGGCTGGCATGCTGCTACAAATCCACGAGGTCACCTCGCAGTTAAGCACACGGTGTCAGCTATCTTGACTGAATGGCTGGAGCGACACATACATCGAAAACCAAAGGGGAACACCTGACAATGACAGGACCCCTGTGACAAAAGAGAAGTAGGCATTACAGCTAGGATGCGGACTGCGGCAGGAGACTTCAGAAATAGTGACCAGTTGGCAGGTGGCCAAATAAGGCGGAGGTCAACAGAAGTGCTGCTGCCGTAGAGAAACCTTGCCCCTGCACTGAGGCTCCAGGAGGATGGGGCGGCCCGCTCCCGGTTGTGGAAAATAGTGGCGCGCGCGAAGAAGTGAGTTGATAGGGCAGCAAATGCAGCAGACAGGAAGCTGTGCGCCCGCACCAGAACCTGTGTTTGCACCCAGTGCCTAAAATCAGTCGAACTGGGAGCAGGATGTGGATTACAAGGGCGGTGGGCGGAATTCGACAAGCCTGAAGAGAGTTGTGGCAGCAGGCGGGTCAAACCTGTGCAAAGCTGGATCAAGCATCGTGCATAAGGACGGGCACCATGGGCTTGGAGATGCAAAACACCAGTGGGAATAGCGGGCGGTGGGAAAAGGGCCTTCGATCCACGAGGAGAAGTGGCACTGGGCGGACAATCGGACACTGAACTCAGTGTGCCTTGGAAGCAGGTCACTGCTTACAACAAACAGAAGGCGGAATAGGGGACTGAAGGACATGCTCTCAGTACACATTATTGGCACTTTCGTCTTGGCATGCTGGGCGTGGTAAAGATAAGCATTCATGTAGGGGAAGTTCGAAATCTAAGACCCACTGAGGGTGTTGCACCGGTGAAGGAAAACACTTACCTAGCAAGGAACACCAGCTGCTTCAGTGGTCAGGAACATACGTTTGGTGACGTGGGAGGCACTTGGCCCAGGCTCTGCACGGCCCCCCACCGTGGCTGCTTTGATAGACGCCAACTGTCACATGCACCTTTATTAATAGGAACAACCCTGCTGCTGAAAATGCTCTGAAGGAAAGAAAGGGAAAGCCCCCTGGGACATAGTAAAATAGCGGTATGGCCTAGCAATTGATCAGGGTGCACTTTGAGTTTTTCGGGCTGGAGTGGCCTGAAAAGAATGGGTTTGCACATGCTGCAAGGAGAGACCCCCCTGATACTAAGATAGCATACAGAAGAAAGCTCACTTCACAGCAAACCACTTAACTGTCATCCAAAGGCTAATAAATATTGTAAAAGACATGAAAGTAAAACTTCATTCACTTCAGGCAGGGATGTGCGTCCCTCATCTGCACAGATTCATGTGGAGACTCCTGAGCCTACAACAGCAGACTTACTGAAAGCAATAAAAGCCTCACACGAAGTACTCAGACATAAACTTGATACATTGTTGAAGAAATGATGCTGATAACAGCCAAGCTCAGAAAGTCATCCAACTGGAGCAAGGTGACAGAAGCGGATGTACACATGCTCATAAAAGATGTTTCTGAACGGTGGTCCACCATGATGAAGCTCCAGGAAACTAGTGGAAGAAGCGAGAGGTGATCACAGTGCAACAACCATCACTTCCTGTTCTTTCCAGAGAGGGAGGAGGGTCTGTCAATGACACATTTTTGGAGGGATGGAAGCAATAAGACCAAAAGGACTCTAAAACGTCTTCTCTGTTAAGAGGGCACCTAGAATGCTGGCCCCTCCGCCGAGACCTGGAGCCGCCCCCCCCACCTTCCCCCACCACCACCAAGCAGCAGTGACTCAATGTTTGAATTACCTGACAGGGACGGCATCCATTAAGGGGCCAGATGGAATGGCACAAAACAAAGCGACAACCCAATGATCCAGATACACCCAGACTACAAGCGAGTGCAGCGCAACAGACAATACTTTGAGGCAGTCAAGTGATGGCTGTGTGGGGTCTGAAGTATTTGCTCCTCCTCCCAGCAAAACTGAAGGTGATTAGGGACAACAAAACTTATTTTTTCAATTCTTCAGAGATGGCCTGAGACTGACTAGAGTGATGGCAGTAGCACAATGAGGTAAGATGAACTGGGGCCTCCAGATTAGGAGAGTGGGGTGTAAACAAAATAGAAAGACTGCAACTGGGGAGACAGAGACTTCACTAGAATGAGTTGTAGCAATGTCGGGTAGGAAGGCGGGTATTGCATAACAAGAGTTGTGGCACAGATGCAAAAGGTCGATGAGGACAATGTTAAAGTCTCAGGAGTGAAGAACTAGAGCACAAAATATAAGCAGTCTAACACAGATCTGAATGGCAGGGGTTCAATGCAAAGGCTGGTAAAGTGCACCACTGCAAGATACTTGCCCTCCCAATGTCATATTTTTTTTTCTTTCAGAGTTGTATATAGTGCAAACTTGACCCAAAGTTATTGGGTATCAGAGCGCTTTACACGAGCACCACGAGGACACATTCATTAGGTCTCGCCTTGCTATCGCGTAAGCGATTGCAAAGCGAGACTATTGTAAGGGGATCCCAAAAGTGCTCTGAAAAGCGGATTGCATGGCGAGCACGCGCACAATCACGCGCATCGTGCAGCCATGCAATCCGTTTGGCATCGCACTTCAAAGGGTCCGCTCCCCCGCCTTGAATGCGCTCCCCCGCCAAGCGCGCGCGCCACGCTCCGCCGGGCTTGTCTTGTTATATGAGCTCCCTCTCACCAGACTCTCTTGATTCTGATTCAAGAACACACGTGTCTTGTCAAGCAAGCCATCTATTATCCAACCAGCCACTGCAATTCTGGGCTTTGCATTGTTCCTGGCTGCATGCTCAGCAGTCATTATACAGGTATTCAACCTTTACACCCACGGCCTTCTGTTTATATGTTACATGTAACTAACGTAATTGTTTTCGGGGCCCATTTCATTACAGGCTGCTCCCTTGGTTATAGTTCCTGGCACCATTTCCTCCGGGTCTTCACGTCCGCCCTCCAAAATAAGCCAATTTACCGGGCAATCACTTCTCTCAACCCCACTATGTAAACGTTCTTATTTATTGTGCTTTTCTGCTTTTTCTTTGTTGGCGTGATTTGCACACACTAACTAGCGAGTAAGATCTCCAACAATTTCTTTCTGGCACCTTCGGCACTGGGCTCTCCGGTCCGCCCTCCAAGGTGAGCCTAATTATCAGGTACTTTGCATCCTTGACCCCACAATATGTATAACCCTATTCATTTTACTTTTCCATATGAGAGCACCAAGCATGTTTCTGCACCGAGCATCCATTGAGTCGCTTTTTATTTTTTCCATTTCGTTAGACTTTGAAATACCATTTGTATATAGCTTTATGAACTGATTGTTATTAGGGACCACTGTCCTTTAATAAAATGCTATCCCCCGATCCCTAGTGACTTCTGTGTTCCCCTTGTACACCTAATACTACTGTTTTTCCCAGTCTGAGAAGATTAAATAATGACCCAGTGAAGAGTGAGTTATGATGGCACTGTTATCTGTGAAAGAAAAAAAGTGTTGGCATTCAAAACTCCTTAGATTTAATGTGGTTTGAGAAAAAAAATTGCATTTGCATACCAGAGTGATCGCATAATCGACAACGTATTGTCTACACTGACCTTTGCCTAAAAACATCTACTTATATACGATCAGATGATTTTGATTGCCTTAAATGAATGCAAGAATATTAGCAATCCCTCATTCTATGGACAGAACTTTATTTTTAAAGTGGAATCTAGCCCACTGAAAACTGTGCCTAACAGAAACCAACAAGGAGGCATGTTTGCTTTCAAGGCGTGATCGTACACCCTACACATACCCAAAGGCAGCTGTGTTTGCCCTAGCCCACGTCGGAAATGCCAGCGTGTCTGATAAGGTTGGCCTCACTTCCCCCTCTACAATGACATGATCCCTTTTAGGTAACGTATAAGAAGTTTTCCCAGATGTCGGCTGATAAATGTTGTTTAATACGTATGTTTGCAAGTTTATTTTAACCCTTAAATAAGTCTGGTTACATGTGAATGTCTGATCGCTACTGCTATGCATTATACAAACCATAAAAACAATGCCTATTTACCTGCTTTTACATTATGGTGTAAATTCATCAAATGTGTCTGTAAAATTGGCCCTTTGACCTGTATTTTGATCCTTTGCCCTGAATTTTTATAGTCTATGCCTAGAATTTGCCTGCATACCAGGTGGTCACCCTACCCAGCTTCATTCTGTGCAATAGTGTATAACTAGAGGTGGGAGAGCCACTGACAGCTTGAGCCAGCTTCAAGACGGAACGCTGGTTCAGCTCCAGGAACTGTTGGATCCTTGAGCCCATAGCGAGCCGAGCTTTCATATGACTTCAGCCTTCCTTCCTCCGTCTGCCCAAGATGTGCATTACTGTAAGAGCTGCCGACTGTGGAACTGGGCAACCAGTTTGAGTCTCAGCGTTGGCTCAATAGCCTGTGATTCTGGGAAGATCACTAAATTCCCCCCACACCTATAAACAATGCATTTGACCGGTGCTCATAAAGTGCTCATCCTCCGGGTCGAGTTAGTGCTGTATTTAACAAGCATTTGTAATGCAACAGGTCTCGCATTTACGCGAGTTTCAGCTATTGACATTGTAAATGACGATGGCTTTTATTTATCTTTTGGTTTTTGAAACATAAATAAAAAGGCATTGTTATTTACAATGCCAATAGCTTAAACTTGCATAAATGCGAGACCTATTGCATTGCAAATGCTTGTTTTTGTTAGGCACGGGGAGATTACGTGATTTACTCAGAATCACAGGATGTTGAGCGTCGTTGCCGAGACTTGAACCCGGTTCTTAAGATTTGACGGCCACCGCCCTAGCCGAAAGGCTACATCCTCTCCCGGAGGCAAACGCCCTTCAACATGCTTGCCATAATGGGAGGTTCTGCCTGAGGCATGGAATGGTAAATTATTATTGCTCTGGTTTCAAGAAGTTGTCTCTTATGTTGTGCGATTGTGGTTTAATATTTTTTGGGAGGGAGGAGTGAGCATATTCTACAAGCAGGAGATAAGGCTGAAAATTGAATATATGCACATATAGAGGAGTAGTTCAAGTTAAATGTGCAGAGATGTATACACAGCATAACTGCAGACAAGGGTTTACAGAAGAGTCCCAGTGTAGGGATGTGATTGAGTTTTTTTTGGACAGGGATGAACACAAGGTGAGAGAATAATAATGTGATTATCACAAGCAAACATAGAGCTGTCCTGTGTCCGACATGCTGACCTATAGTGGAGGGAGATATGAACACAGAGTGACTGGCCCCTTATTGATCCTCAAGAACGATCCAGTCAAGATGCTCACATGCAATGCGAGAGAGCTAAAGAACTACACAAATCAACACAGGGTGCTAGGCTTCTTAAAAAGACAGAATGTAATGATGGGGCTCCTACAGGAGACCCACGTCACACCTGGTCAGCAGCAATTATGGAGGAGATGAACTTCGCTCCATAATTGATGCGCTTGATCAAGTTGTTGTATACCTGAGCTGTGAAAAGAGTCAAGGCAGAAGATGTGATTTCAAAAACATGGGAGATGCAATGAGGTACAATACAGAAGTGGCCATTGTTGCCCTCTTGTTTGCTTTTGGTATATAACGGGGTCTACTGCCTATTCTACTTATCTAAGAACTATGTATGTTCAAAGAAAATCATATTGAGCTACTAATATTATTAGTGTAGTAATAGTGAGGATGCAAGACAAGGGCGTTGATTACGATGGTGGTCGGAGGAGCTTCCGAAAGCCATTGTTGCAGGAACGGTACAGGTAGTCGGTGGTCCCGCCTGCCAAATTATGATCCAACCAACGTATAGGCGGTCGGAAACATGCCTTTTGCCATTGAGGCTTGGAATGTGGCCCGGCAAAGGGCTGCAGCACAAGCCCCGAATGGCAAAAGGCCTGTTTACAAACATCCCTGCCCCTGGCACATAGGACAGGGATGTTTGGGGGGGGCACCACATGTGCCCCCCGGGCTGCATAGTGGAGGCCCAGTGGCAACACGGACCCTGCCATGTAATGGATGTCAGAAAGACACATCGTAAACCCTATGGCGGTGCCTGAGCAGGCACCGCCTCTATTGTAGAGACTACGATCCGACCGACGGTCCAACAGGCTTTTTGAGCCTGTCGGAAGCGTCAGTTGGTCCTTCCAACTGATGCGATCTGATTGACTGTATCATAATGCTGGTGGGACCGCCACTGATGGCTTGTCAGTGGCAGTACCACTGACATCCTAATCAGTACCAAGATTACATTAGCGGCCACCAAATGTAAAATTCGCAGTGCATCAGGCACAATTTCCCAAGGTAATGTGAAAATGGCTTTATCACTTTGGAATGCTTTTATAGAGGTAATGCATGACAGCTATAGCTGTAGTGCCCCTGGAACCAAGGTACTAATTTATTAATACGTCTCCCCAACTCTCATAACCAGACAGGTATCAACTTCAAATATATTTTGAAAATCCAGCCCTTTGACTTCAAACATTAATTAAGCTGATGAGTTAAACACATTTTTGTCTCGAATACACACTTTTTAATTTTGGGATGCATATATTAATCCAACCAAGAAACGGCTTCTAATTTAGAGAGTGGGCTCAACACAGGAAAGCTACTTACAGGTAGATGGAGAGCTGCCAATAGCTCACGAGCTGCTCGTTGTAGAAGCCTGA
Source organism: Triturus cristatus (assembly GCF_964204655.1). Taxonomy (NCBI): domain Eukaryota; kingdom Metazoa; phylum Chordata; class Amphibia; order Caudata; family Salamandridae; genus Triturus; species Triturus cristatus. The sequence continues at coordinate 564,339,128 of NC_140588.1, forward strand.
TATAGAACCACTGGCCAGTATACTGAGACTGGAAATAACAGTGAGGGTTATTAGAGTATGGTGGTGTCACTTTCTGCAGATGGCACGTTTATATACATGAGAAACCTGGAAAGATCAATGTTGTGTACTGAATTGGAGTCATTTAGAAGGCCGAGCTGTGGGCTAACTTGGCAAAATCACTCCTATTCCCATTGGCCTGGCAAGATGAGGAGGGCCTTCCAAATCTGCTATTGATCTGGCAACTAATCCTTAAAATATCCAGAAATACACACAGCAATCTAGGGAGGAGGAGATGGAATTAATTGTTGGCAGAACCCTTTAGGAAATAGATCGCTATCTCCCCCTCTAGCAGTGGCAACCGGCGTGGCTTGCGGGTGGGGGTTGGCGAGTACAGGCATGCGGGGGGCGCGTGGGGGGAATGTCCTCCATGGAAAATAAATAAATGAACACTTACATTGTCGCGCCAGGCCCTGCGTCCCTGCTTCTGCTCTCCTCGTAGGACCCGAGGCACAGGAAGCACAGCCAGGCTCCTCTGACCAATCACAACACTGCAATGCAGCGTTGTGATTGGTAATCACCCAGGCTCCCCTGACCAATCACATCGCTGCAATGCAGCGTTGTGATTGGTCTAAGCGTCCTAGTTTGACGCGCAGCCAGGGAATGGGGGCCTGGGCATGTTCTTCACGCAGGCTGTAATGCAGCCTGCATGGAGAACATGGAAAGTGCGCATGACTGTTTTGGGCATCCCGAGAGGGCAAGCCAAACAGCCATGTGTACTTAGGAATGGGCAAACCACTCCTGCCCTGCCCTGCTCCGTGAGCAGAGCAGCCCCCTCGCCTGCCCACAAAGCAGCACGGAAACATAAAATGATAATAACCCAAAAATATTATCATTTTATGTTTCCTTTACTTTGCACTGCTCAAAAGCAGTGGGGTGACGCTCCTCTGCCTTAACGAAGGAGCTGCTCTTGCCCTCTGGACACAACTTTTGTTGTCCCTAATGGGGCAGTTATCGCTCACAAAAATAATCCTGTTTATTAGATGCTTATGTCGGTTTCAATGAGTGATATGCTTGCAATCTAGATCTTTTTGCACAATTGATGGCATATTAACTGGTTTGATATGGGCGGGGTCTCCCCACTAATTAAGCTGACTGCTCTTAAACTCCCTTATGAAAAAGGGGAGTGGCCCTCTGTTGTGTTGTGTTCTTATTACATTTTAAATGTTTATACGGGACCAGTTGGTTATGCACAATAACAATTCACAGTTACAAGACCGCTTATGGGTAAACGGAGACGCACCACTTGATTATATTTTGGCCATAATGAGGAAGTCTGAGATGTCTGGTAGATGCGCTACGGTGTTTAAAGATGCAGAGAAAGAAGTGGAAAAGACACAAGGAGCAGTGTTTAAAATACAAAAAACATTTAAGAGCCATCCTCAACAATCTCAAGGAAAATGTTTGAGTCAACCATCAAGGAACCAAGGAAGAGACAGAAGTTTTGAGGATAGAAGATGCTATCGGTGTGATAGTAAAGAGCATCTGGCCTTCAGCAAAATATGCCCTGCTTTAAGAAAGAAATGTGGGATTTGTGGTCTAATTGGCCATTTTAGCAAAATGTGCCGCAGGAGGAATAATGTGAAATGTATTTGGAAAGAAGAGTCATGTAATGAAGAGAATGTAGAGGATGAGGGGGATTGCGTGAAAAATGTGAGAGGAAATTTTGTTTTGAATATCAAGGAGGACTCCATGGAGGGCAAACCAATATGCGAGTTATCTTTAGGTGGTGTAGTTGTAAATGTGTACGCAGATTCAGGTTCTCCTTATACCATTATAAATGAAGAAATATGGAAGAAGAAATTCGTCAACAGGATTGGGGATCAGTTGCTTGTCTCTGATGTAAATCCTGTAAGTTACACAGGGGAGAAGATTGACATGTTAGGTTTCAGATGGCTTACATTCAATTTTAAAGGAAGGACAACTAGGGGAAAATTGTATGTAGCTAAGGTAGGCCCATCTGTTCTGGGATGGCACTATCAGAAAAATTTACATATTATTTTAGATCCGAACAGCGAAGAGAAAGTACTTATTTTGGATGAAAGCAGTAAATTGGGAGAAGTGTTAAAAAAAAATTTGAGAAGGTAGTGGGACAAGAATTGGGGGCGCTTTAAGGAGTTGAGCATAGGATTATCCTAAAAGACAATGCTGAACCAAAAGTTCACAAGGTGAGACCAATCCCTATATTAATTAGGGATGAGGTAAAAAAAGAAATACAAGGGTTGTTGTCGAGGGGAATTATTGAAGAGATAGAAACATCGGAATGGATTTCTCCAGTTGTGGTAGTTCGTAAACCCAACCGAAAAATTCGTTTATGCATTGACTTACGCCATTTGAACAACAATATTGTGATTGAAAGGTTTCCATTACCCAAGATTAATGAAATGGTTTCCTCCTTGAGAGGGGCGACATGGTTTTCTACCATTGATCTCTCTGCAGCTTACCATCAGGTGATGTTAGAGCCAGAATCCAGAAGCCTTACGGCCTTCATCACACCTTTTGGGTGCTATCAGTTTAAACGCATGCCATTTGGGCACGCATCAGCTGCGGCAGTTTTTCAGCGACTAATGCACAGACTTTTTGGAGATATGGAGGGGATATGTTTTTTTCAGGATGACATTTTAGTTGTTGCTGCAAACAAAGATGAACATGATGCAAGATTACACAATGTATTTGAGACCTTATAGTCAGCAGGGTTAACTGTAGAACTGACTAAGTGTAGATTTGGTGAAAGGAGTGTCTCTTACTTAGGCCATGTTATAAGTGAGGAGGGGGTTAAACCAAAGCCTTCATTAGTGGAGAACATTATAAGATCACCTGCTCCCAAATCTAAGGAGGAAATAAGATCGTTTCTGGGCATGGCAGAATATTGCGCAAAGTTCATAAATAACTTTGCGTCCAAAGTGTACAACATTCGATCTCTACTTAAAAAGAATACCAAGTTTGAGTGGGGTAAAGAATGTGAAAGGGAATTCTCTGTGATTAAGGCAGATCTACAAAATGTAAATGCTTTGTCTAGTTTTGACCCCAATTTAGATTGTCTTTTAACCACTGATGCCAGTGATAGAGGTCTGGGCGCAGTCCTTTCACAAAAAGATTTTGATGGCAAAGAAAAAATTATTTTATTTGCTTCTAGAGCGTTATCCCCTGCAGAGAACAAGTATCCTATTATAGAAAGAGAAGCCTTAGCATGTGCATGGGCATTAGAACATTTTCGCGCATTTGTATGGGGAAAACCTGTAACCATCCGCACAGATCATCGACCCCTGGTTCGCATTCTTTCAAGTGAGGTTACTGCAGTAGCTTCGGCCAGGATGGCTAGAATATCGATGAGAATGAAAGAATACATTTATAAGATGGTTTATGTACCTGGAAGAGAAAATGTGGTGGCAGATTGCTTATCAAGGTTACCTACCCCATTGGAAGAATGTGTAGATGACCCATGGGGGATGTTTAGTGTAGCATTCATACAAGATTCGGGGGTATCTGCCATTAGCAAGGATGAGTGGGTTTTGGAACAACGTAAAGATGAAGTTTTGGAGAAGATTTTGGAATACATTTGCAAAGGATGGCCGAAAAAAGAAATTATTACAGGAAGTTTGAGAGCATTCTGGGAGGTGCGCATGGAATTGTCTTTCGATAAAGATGTGTTGTTAAGAGGAGATAGGATTGTTCCTCCTTTAACGTTACGCAAAAGAGTATTGCAGCTATGTCATGAAGGACATTTTGGAATTGTCAGAACAAAATTGATAGTCAAGGGTGTATTTTGGTGGCCAGGAATAGACAAGGAAATTGAGGATTTTGTGAAAAGGTGTTCTGTTTGTTGTTCAGCGGATAAGTCGTTAAAGACCTTGAGGCCTGGAATGAGTGAAGGACTAATCCCTAGTCTTCCTTGGGAGACTATAGCGGTTGACATTTTTGGACCTGTCGGTGAATTGGGAGAATATGGTTTGGTGGCCATTGATCTTTTTACGAAGTGGCCCATTGTTAAAATTGTGGAAAAAGTTGACACTCATTCAGTTCTTATGTTTTTGGACAACATTTTTGTGATGGAAGGCTTACCTGTTTGCATTTTGACGGATAATGGTGTACAATTTCTATCTAAAATGGCTAAGGATTATTTTGAGAGATGTGGTGTTAGACACAAAACAACAGCTTTATACAATCCCAGCGGGAATGGCACTGTGGAACGTTTCAATAGGGCAGTGGTTCCCAAACTTTTTCGACCCGCGGCTCCCTTGACCCATTGGCCATTGCCCGTGGCTCCCCACTGTCACTTTTTGTGGAGGGTGGGGGGGATGTAAGCCCAGCCTCAGGAGTACTTGCATTTTTCTCCCTGAAAATAATTGGTATGAAGCTGATGAAGGTATTATAATCATAAACGCAGGGTGTTTCGTTTTACTAAGGCAGCGCTTCTCAAAAAAATATTCCTTGTTACACTTCTTTGTCCATGCCTTTTATAGAGTACCCTCTCAAACTTTTTTATCCTACTTACAGTGCTAGATAGCACCCTTATGCATGTAGGACCCATTGGCAAATTGTCTCTGCGCTTGAAGAATAATTGCATGCACTTCCATTTCTACCCATGTGCCAAAACATGTCACACAAGGGTGACTCACGATTTTTTAAACCACATACAGCATTATTTTTGCAATCTCCTCCCTAAAATTGCCACCAAATCAATTCAAGTAAAATATATTCCTCTGATTTTTTTTTTAAATGGCCATCTTTCTTGCTTCTAAATGTTGGCATTATGCCGTATATGGTGTTTTACTTCCCTGTGCTCAAGGAGAGAGGAGGTCTGTCTGGAAATGTGTGTGCACTGAAAGAAATGTGTACTAGAAGTACCTATGAGTCAAGTACAAATGTCAATACTTAATAATACTTAGTGTGTTTAATAGACAGGACAACTGTACTTTCCTGAGAACTTGCATTTGTGTAAAATGCATTTGGAAAAAAACAAAACTATTAACGAGTCTAACAAAATTAATCAGGCATCTTCCGCTTACTTTGTGAGTGTTGGAACATGGGGATCCAGTGAAACATGAAGGTCATCTCCCTCGACATGCCATCAATTAAGCACTACGTTTACAGCTTTAGGCATGTCACTTACAAATCATCAACATCATCCGTTTAAGTCTAATTAGTTTAACTAAAGCCAACAGACTCTTCAACATTAAGTGCATTAAAGTGCTTGGTGCGCGGCTCCCCTGGCTAGATTTGACGGCTCCCCAGGGAGCCCCGGTGCACAGTTTGGGAACCACTGCAATAGGGTGATCAAAGGGGCTATACAAGCATCAGTTAATAAACATTTGGATTGGAAGGTACAAGTACAGAAAGCAGTATGGTCTTACAGAATCACTCCTCAGACTGGTACTGGGTTGTCTCCTTTTATTATGATGAGGGTCAGGACACCTAGATGCAAATTTAACCCTGGGTGGTTGTTTAAGGGCACTGTACAACAGTGGTCCCCTATGGAGGTAAAAAGGAATTTGGATTCAGTTCATGCAAAAAGCAAAGCGTACTATGATAAGCATCATGGGAGTAAATATGTTCCAGTTAATGTTGGCGACTGGGTTCAAGTCAAAAAACCATTTAGAGTTCCTAAAGGTGAAAGTAAATTTGAAACACCTAAACAAGTAGTGGAAATTTTACGGAATGCAGTCAGACTCAGCGATGGGAGAGTTTGGAATCTCAAAAACATTGCGTTTGATTTGAACCATAATCATGTAGATAATAATTCAGAAACAGAACAAATTGGAAATTTTGAATGGATGGAGGATTATTTAGAAAATAGCAAGTTACAATCTCAATTAGCCTCTGGGATACCTCAAACTATAGAACCTGTAGTTACTGAACTAAATGGGGAGTCGGAGTTATCCACAAGCAGTAACTGTACTGATGTTGTTCCTTCTTCTTTAACGAGAGAGGAAGGGTTTGTAGAGAATTCTACAAATGTTCAATTTTCTACTAAGAGTATTAACTCGGATAGTAGTGATGTTGATTGCACAAAGAGAAGAAGAGTTTTGCCAGCTTGGTTAAAGGAATATGTGATGTAGGTAATCACCTTACATGTTTTTTAAATTTATTTATTTTATTTATTCTGATTGGTATTTTAGTTATAATGATCATCTTAGTTTCATTTTTTTTTTGTTTCTTTTTCCGATATAAATTTTTCCTTCTTTCGTTGTTTAATAAGAGGGGGGGATGTGTTGTGTTGTGTTCTTATTACATTTTAAATGTATATGCTTTATAGTGATTATACCTTTAAGTGCTCGTGGTGTATGAGCTTTGGAATGTATACTATGTCATGGAATCTAGCCGTGCACGGGGAGTTCAGAGCGGAGTTGTAACTGTAGCTCTGCACTTGGCACTCGCCTGTTTCCTACTCATATACTCATCAATATCTATTAAAGGAGTTCAATCAATACAGCGTAATTTCCTTCACTTCACCCTCCATGCTACTTAGCATCTCAACTGCAATATCTATCTTCATGACTAGATATTCCTCTCAACCTCGAAAGAACGCTGCTTGCAGGGTGCACCCCAAAATCAGAATTAAACCATCATTACTTGATGCCGAGATGGGCAGTCTGGACATCCCACATCTGTTACCACTAATGTCAATTATATTGGACCAGGTGATAAAAAAAAACAGTTATACAAAAAATCCCTTCATGATAGAGGGAAGATTTGTGGATATCCACATTTCTACAAGCTACGAAGCAGAAACTGCAGGATTCATACAGGGAGAATGCTGTGTATTAGGCAACATGTACGAGGGAGCCAGGCAGACAACATTCAATGAAGCCAGATGCAGATGCGGATTTGCAATAAGGGCAGGACAGTTCTTGACATTAGCAAACATAACAAACATGACCATACTCCCTCCTCCTCCCTACTAAAGTTTGTCGGGATGCCTTGGTGGGGGGGGGGGGGGGGGACGACACCCATTACAACAACGGTCATTTCACGCGGTGCCATCGCAACGCAACTTTCACATCGCAGGAGTCTTTACATCGCATGCTTTTAGAACGCCTGCTACAACTGCGCATTGACATTTACTAGGGTGACCAGACGTCCCGGTTTTGCCCGGACGGTCCCAGTTTTTTGTGAAATGTCCCCGTGTCCCGACACTGTACTCCAATGGAGTCAAATGTCCCCGTTTTAGAACAGTGTCCGGGTTGAACAAAGAAATGTCCCGGTTTTTCACTGTTCCGGTTGCGCGCATGCTCTGTTTGCACAGCTTGGTGACGTCACTGAGGTGAGCGCTGTAGCAGGAAGGGAAATCCTTTGAAGAGAGACATGTTCTCTCGGGATTTCCCTTCTCTTTGTCTACACAGCGCCACCTACGTCATCATGCAGCTGGTTAGAACCACCTGTGACCGGCATGACCCTGATTGTACAGCAATCCACCGTGACCCTGCTCTGCCTTAAAGCGAGCGAGGGTCGGACAGTCTCAAACTACAGCAGAATCCAGCAGCAGCTTCGTGACGCCTCCCCAGCCCTACCAGCACCGTCGGGACACTGCCTTGCATCAGAGCTGCATCATCCAGGAATCCTTGCCCTCCCAGCCTGCAAGCCCGCAACGTGTATTTTAACCCTGAGAGTTTTATCCGCACCAGTGCTGGCTTCCTGGGGGCGCCGTGTAACGTTTCTTTCCCCCAGCAATTACCAGGCCTCACATAAATGTCAAGAGTGTGATTAATTATCTTCCTGGAGACAGATCAGCATTTTGTATAGTTGAGGTTTTGACTTGGCTGAAGTTAGTGCAGAGGGTTAATATGCCTGCTGCAAAGAACGTGTACCAAGTAGATTACAGAGTGTGTATGATGTAAACAGATCAGCAGGGTTACTGCTTTCACAAGAGACATTTTTTTGCTACTTGCAATTTATAACTTAAAGTCCTAATATAGAATAGTGAGCTATTAACTTTCATCCTAGAACTGCATACACACTGCAAGGTATACATTATTAGAACATTGATTAATGTTTCAAAAAGGGTTAATCTGGCTAGAAATCGATTCTTAATATTAAAGAAAACTCCCAACTATGCTGTTTCTTTTTCGACTCTGCGTTTGTGCTTCTCCACACCAAGCACTCTTAAACTATACTGCCTACCAGTATGGATGACATGTGACTCCTACACTTTCAGTCCTTTGGCTTATGTAACATTTCCTATACACTGATTTACACACGTATGATTGATTGTCTCTGTGTAATGTGTGTGTGATGCAAAGTGCTTGGACACCCTACACTGGTATGAGTGGCGCTATATATAATGCATCTGATAGAGTGTGGTTATGGTGACTTGGTCACTGTTAAAGGGTGCTAGTGAGAGAATCCGTGGTGGAGGTGGTCATTGGGGGGGGCGCCAACAAACATTGTCGCACAGGGCGCCACCAGCACTAAAGCCAGCCCTGTCTTATATGTTCTAAACTATTTACTATGCTAATGTGCGTAAATGTTTCCACGTAAATAAAGCAAACATTATTTATATTTCAGTCAACTGCGCTGAACGTAGGGGGAGTGCTTTATGGGAAGGAGTATTCTACAAACAGCAGTATCTGATTTTGACGATGACAGAATGTGTGTGTGTGTATATGTGTGTATATATATATCTATCAAACTCGCTAGCGATGCACTCGTTCACTTCCTCGTGGCAAAAACAAGAGCACAAACTCCTCTTCGATTGTGCAATTTTCTTTATTGTTCAGTTAACAATCCCAATATATATACTTATCTAATAAGAAAACAAACTTGGACTAAAGCAAATGTTGAGGCAAAGTCTGTTTAAATGGAATTAATGCTTACTGCCGATAAAAGACCTCTGATTTGTCATCTGTAATGCTTCATCTCGGTCTTGGAGGGAGCTGTCGTAGTCCTTTTTCTATGTTTATCACAGCTGTCAAATAGTCCTACTTTTATGTCGGTGGTTACTGCAAATCGTAGTCCTACTTCTATGTCTATGACCTGTCCCCGTTTTTTGTTTTGAGAATCTGGTCACCCTAACATTTACATCGCTAGCAATTACAACGTGTGCTGCTCCAAACAAGTGCTGATTGATGACAGATAAGATGACGCATGACAATAGCCATGCTGACAACAAGTGCTGCTCCGCGGAACATAAAATGCATACCTTAAATGCCACGTAAGTTTACAGATGACAGATGCTTCACAGATGACAGATGCTTGCTTTGCCACGGAAGTTGACAAGAAGCAGAAGACAGATAATATGACAGTGCATATAACAAGTGCTGCCACGTAAGATGACAGATGGAAGATGCGTGCTTTGCATTCATATTTACATAAAATCACAAGTGCTGCCACGGAACATGACATTATAGCCACGGAAGATAGCAGGTGACAGATGCGTGCATTATGACGGGAAGATGACAGATGCATGGTTTATGACATATGCGTGCTGCTCCACGGAAGATCTGCTCCACGGAACATGACATAATAGCAATCGTGTGCATCAGAGCCCAGGTGTCTTCATCTAACCTGGCAGTGACTGTGTGCATCAGAGCAAGGCGTGTCCGCAGCAGAGCTGAGAGTATCAATGTATGACTTCAGAGTGTCTGCATCTGAGCTGGGAGTGCCAGCAGCTTACCTAGGAATGTAATAATATGTACTGGGGGTGCCTGCAGGTGTGTAAGCCGGGCCCCTACAGTTCCTTAGGTGCACGGGGCAACCCTTTAGAGCCTCCCAAACTTTCAGGGGGGTGACAATACCTGGCAGCTATCATACAAGGGAAGCTCGGTGGCCTCTTTACATTTTGTGGGAAGGTTCGAGGGGGCATCAATTTGCGCTATGCTACTGGGTGTCTGCAGGTGACCCAAGAATGTCTGAGCCTGTGCTGGGGGTTTCCACCTCTGAGAGTATCGGGTCTGTACTGTGAGTGCAAGGGGTATAACATATTTATGAAAATGTAACGTTCGTCCAGGAGGGCGTCTTGGCGCTAGAAACAAAACTGACTTAACAGAAGACAGAAGCATCATGAAGTTGAAGCGAGTGCAGCAGAGCAGGGAGTGTCTGCCTGTGCTCCGGGAGTGTCTGAATGTTTGCTGAAAAGAAATTTGAAAGACTGTTAAAAGGGTTGAAATCCTGTGTACATCGCTTGACATACCGGAGCGCTTGGTGAGCAGCATGTACTTGTGAAAACAAAAACATTTTTTGTAGACTGCCAGACCCCATGGCCACATATTTTATTTACAACTCGATCCCCCCCATGGGTAAAGTGGGCCCAAACACTCCACATATTGCTTTAGCACCACATGCGTTGAGTGAGTGAATGCACGCGCTCGGCAGCTTTGAAATGAATCGCCCCAAGGCGCTGCAAACTCAGAGGAGTGGGCACATTAAGAATATGTGGTGCGGGGGCTGCATGTAGCTAAAAGGTCAGGACAGGCTGAGGGGTCATGGGGGTACTTATCAGTTCTGGATCAGAGTGCCATCAGTAGTGTGTTAAACTTACACTACCCAACCCTAAACCAGGGTTACAAACATCACGGCCCAGGGAGTTAATAAACTCAGGGAAAAAAAAAACGATGTAACAGGAGGCGATTTGGTGAAGTGCGTTGTAATGATACAAAACAGCAGAGACACTAAATGCGTGCGATGTAATGCCTTTTACGATGTAACAACAGCGTGGTAATTGCTTGCGTTGTTCCAGTTTGCGATGTATCATCATACATCCCTTGGGGGCCCATCTCATCTTATCTATACAGCATACCTTGGTGGGTTGCTGGGATATGTTACACAGATAAAATAAATACATTTATAGCCTATAATGCGCACACCTTAAATGACATAAAATACAAGTTCAACTTTTCTGTGGGAAATGCTGTGCTGCTGAGAAAGTTCCGTCAGTTAATGCAATCACTTCAAACTTCTGTGTGTACAGAAAGATGGTCAGTCATTTGAACTGCACTGGGGAGTAGTAATGCAATTTTATAGTGTTATAAAGACTCAGCCTGTGACAGAAAGCACCGTTCGTATGAAGTCATGAACTTAAATAGCGTACTGCACACGTTCTAAGAAACGCTGCCAAGGATGTATCTCTTTACACCTAATACCATTACCGCGCATGCCTTTACCACCGATCCTTTACCATGCAACCATTACCACAAAGATGCTTTTATCACGCGAGGTAAGTATAGGTATATATTTTTTCAAATGTTTTTTTGGGGGAGGCAACCCCATACAACCTTTTAAAATGTATTCCTACCCTCCCTCCCTTTACCCCTTCCTGCTTCTGAACCCCATATGTACCCTTACCTCCTTTTACCACAACGCACCCTACACATACGTTTAAAAACTCCCTTATCTTTCTTTACCTCTACCCACTTTAAAACCTAAAATTACCCTAACCACCTTTTACAACTACCCACCCCTGAACCCTAAAAATGATCTCCCTTTACAAATTGTTATTTAAATAATATACATATACATGCATATATATATACATATATATGTACATATGTGTGTGTGTCTATATATATATATTACCTACTGGCGGTCGCCAGTAGGTAGTTATAGTTAGAACCTAGTTTCCATAGGTAAAGCATTTTTTGATTTGCTAATAACTTTGGCGTTCTGTGACAAATCTTCGTGAAATTCTCCCCCAAAAAAGTCTATCTAGGTCAGCTCCTATCCTGAAAGTTTGGGGGTGATTCGTCAAGCGGGGGCTGAGAAAAAAGGGGGGTGTCAAAACACATTTTCTCCATGTTAATTTCCATACGAAATTTGGCAAAAAGGTAGTGCTTGGTTCAGAAAGCAACCTTTTTTTTTTTTAAATGGTGTAAATCCGTTCAGTAGTTGCTGAGAAATGTAAAAAATAAAAGTTTCGATATCTAGGGCAGCGGTGGAGTTACGATCCCTCCCGACCACGAGCTTCATTCTAATTGGCTGCCACGACCATGAGCTTCATTCTAATTGGCTGTCAACACTCCAAACCAGGAAGTGTTGGCAGCCATCTTGTGACTCGGTAGAAGCAAATCACCAGAAAATAGAGAAACAAAGATATAAAACAAGAGAAGGGGGCAGGGTAGAAACACCCTGACCCCCTAGGCCTGCTCAGGGGGTCCCAGAAGGACCCCCAGGGCCCAAAAAAGCATATAAAAAAACAAATATTGGTGTAAAATGCTCTGGGGTCGCGAATTCCACGATAATTGTTTAAAAGACAATGAAGCACGGGTTCCCGCGTTTTTTAATTTTTTTTTAATTTTTTAATTTTTATTTTTTTTGAAGTTTTAAAAGTTTATTTTCTCATTAAGAGATTAGTTGATATTTTTGTTTCTTTTATTTTGTTTAGTCAAATCAGATCAATTACAGAAATAATCAAAAAGATTGGTTAGAACAGGAATAGACAATAACAGTGTGTTCCATTCAGAAGATAGTCCCTATTCTCATTTAAAGGACCTATCCTATCAAGAACCCAAAAAGAGTTCCTTCTGGAAAAGAGCAAGCAGAATTTTGAAGCAAAGTCAGATAACTAAGAAAAGGATGAAACTTCCCATAAAGGGTAGTTCTGGAGACAGCCGAGTACTCCAGCCAGTTGCAGTAGCAAATGTCTAAATCAGCGAGAGGGTGAGATAAATCACAGCAGTATCTATGATCAGCATAGAGACAGAAAGTCTCCTCAATCCGCATATGGAGAAGTCAAAGAAAATCACCGTCAGCAATATCGTATGATAATTTGAGCTAGCACAACGAAGTGCTAAAGGGGCATGGCAGGAAAGAAGTGCATAGAATGCCTTGACTCTCTAGCTAGGAACACACACTATATAGAAAGACCACTAAACGTTGCAAAAACAGGTGAATATGTCAGCATCCAATGGAGGAAGATCTTCTGAAGGTCTGTCAGCTTCGTCCTCGATTCCCATGGTAAACATCCATTTGGCATGAAGTTATTCATAGATGGCTACAGCATATTATAAAAATTACATCTATGTAGATTCTCATGGGAACCTTTTCCAAGCCTACTTTATTTGCTGTTTGGTGTCTGTTAGAAGGCGACCTCAGGGGAGCCCGGAGGGGGCCCTGACTGTCCTGAGACCCACCCTCAAGGTATCGTAGCCGGGCACTGGCGGGAGATTCCGCAGGGGAGGAATCTCGTACCTAGGATCGTACACTTGGCACCACACGACAAAGAGACACCACACCGAGGGTTCTGAGGATTCAAGCTTTATCGAATCGAAGTGGTAGGATCTTTATGATCAGCAAGGCAGATATTTACAAGCAGAGCGTGGGCTCACAGAGTCTTGGCGGGGGTAGGAGGTAGCGGGACAGTCTTTGGGGGGGATCGGATCAAATGCGGGAGCGTACCCGGCGCACAGCTCACAATCCTCGAGCTGGGGGATACGCTTGTCGTCGTGGGGTCCGGCGGGACCAAAGAGAGTCAGGGGGAGCTGCGAGTCACTCAGCAGGCTCAAGCACCAGTTCGGAGGTCTTACGATCTTCAGGGAGCCGCAAGTCACTCAGCAGGGCTCAAGCACAAGTTCGGAGGTCTTACGTTCTTCAGGGAGCCGCGAGTCACTCAGCAGGGCTCAAGCACAAGTTCGGAGGTCTTACGTTCTTCGGGGAGCCGCGAGTCACTCAGCAGGGCTCAAGCATAGGTTCGGAGGTCTTACGTTCTTCGGGGAGCCGCGAGTCACTCAGCAGGGCTCAGATGTTCCAAGGCGAATCTGCCGGACAGTCCCAGAGCACCCCTTGTTATAGGTCGACCCCTCTTTGATGTCCGGAGTCTGTGCAGGCAGGGGTCTTGTCACCTGGGGGTCGCTTGTCGAGGTTTCCTGCTATTGTCTTTTGATCCTTTCAGGGCCGGGTCGGGAGGAGTCCCAGACACCCAGCAGGCGTGGAGCCAGCCCTCAGGGAGGCCGGAGGGCCGATCGAAACCCATCGTCCCAGGGGAGTTCAGAGGTGCGATAGAAACTGCTCCTCCCTCTCTCATCCCCTGGAAGCGTGATGTCCTCCAGCCGGGGTGGCGCCTCTAGGCCCGGGTTGTGCTGGGGCCGGGCGGCCATCTTGGTGCACGAAGTGGGCACGCGTGCCCGGGGTGGCCGAAAGGAGAGAGGCCATGGACGGGGAGGCCCGGGCTGCGTGTGTGTGTTCTGGTGGGAAGGATCGGCTGGGCCGTGTGCTTGGGGTCCCTGGTACCAGGTTAGGTAGTGCGAGGACAGGAAGAGCCATGCTAAGAGGCCGGGTCTAACACGCGTCCCCCCCAGCTGAAAGCCGGAGAGAACTACCCATCATCTTGGGGGGTTCTCTTCGCTGAGGCGGAAGAACCGGGAGAGGCCGTCCGCGTTGGCGTGGTCCGTACCAGGGCGATGTTCTACGGTGAAATCCATCCCCTGGAGGGAGATTGACCACCGCAGTAGCTTGGGGTTTTCTCCTCGCATCTGCATGAGCCATCGCAAGGGCCGATGGTCGGTTTGTACTTTGAAATGGGTGCCAAACAGGTAAGGGCGCAGCTTTTTGAGGGCCCAGACTACGGCAAATGCTTCGCGCTCAATGGTGCTCCACCTCTGTTCTCTGGGCAACAGCCGCCGGCTGAGGAAGGCGATGGGCTGGTCCAGGCCTTGGTCATTCACCTGGGACAGGACGGCCCCAATGCCATGCTCGGAGGCATCGGTCTGGACTACAAACTCCTTGGAGTAGTCGGGAGCCTGGAGGACGGGGGCCGTGCACATGGCCTTCTTTAGGGCATCGAACGCTTCCTGGCAGGCAGTCGTCCACTGCACCCTCTTGGGCTGTTTTTTTGATGTGAGTTCGGTGAGGGGGCCAACCAGGCTGCCATACCCCCGGATGAATCTTCGGTAGTAGCCAGTGAGGCCCAGGAAGGCTCGGACCTCCGTTTGGGTGGTGGGTGGTTCCCAGGCTAGGATGGCGTCGATCTTTGGCTGTAGAGGGGCGACCTGACCGCTCCCGACCTGGTGCCCCAGGTAGACTACTGATCCTTGCCCAATCTGGCACTTGCTGGCTTTTACTGTGAGGCCTGCCTGGCGCAGGGCGGTTAGCACTCTCCGGAGGTGCTGGA
Source organism: Triturus cristatus (assembly GCF_964204655.1). Classification (NCBI taxonomy): domain Eukaryota; kingdom Metazoa; phylum Chordata; class Amphibia; order Caudata; family Salamandridae; genus Triturus; species Triturus cristatus. The sequence goes on from NC_140588.1 coordinate 564,354,225, forward strand.
GGTGCTCACTCCATCCGGAACTGAAAACAGCGATGTCGTCTAGATAGGCCACACTGAACTGTTCCATCCCGGCCAGGACCCTATTCACCAGTCGCTGGAAGGTGGCCGGGGCATTTTTCATTCCGAAGGGCATTACGCGGAAGCGATAATGCCCATCTGGGGTGGAGAAGGCGGACCACTCCTTGGCTTCCTCTGTGAGCGCAATCTGCCAGTATCCGCAGGTGAGGTCGAATGTGCTGAGGAACCGGGCCGCTCCGAGTCGGTCAATGAGCTCGTCGGCTCGGGGTATGGGGTGGGCATCGGCCCGGGTGACGTCATTGAGCCCCCGGTAGTCCACGCAGAATCGGAGCTCGGGGGCGACACCGGGGTCCGCTGCCTTCGGAACTAGGACCACGGGACTGGCCCAGGGACTATCGGATGGCTCGATCACACCCAGGGTCAACATCTTTGAGACTTCAGCTTGAATGCAGGACCGGACTCGGTCAGGGACTCGGTAGGCTCGGTGTCTTACTGGCGGGCTGTCCCCGGTGTCCACGTCATGGACACACCAGTCGGTGACTCGGGGGATCAGGGAGAAGAGGTTGGAGAATTGTCCTAGGAGCTGGCGACAGTCCGCTTGTTGCTGGTCAGTGAGGGATGGGGAGAGGTTCACTCCCTCTACAGAGCCATCCTTCTCCTTGACACACAGGTGGTCCGGGAGGGGATCGGACTCATCTTCGGCCCCGTCATCGGTGGCCAGCAGGAGGCTCAGTTCTGTCCGTACGAAGTGAGGCTTGAGGCGGTTCACGTGTAGGACCCGCAGGGGATCCCGGGGCGACTGGACGTCCACCAAGTACGTGACTGGACTCTTCCGCTCAATCACTTTGAAGGGCCCGGTCCACTTGTCCTGGAGGGCGCCAGGCTTCACGGGGGCCATGACCCATACCTGCTGGCCCGGCTGGAACTCGACCAGAGTGGCATTCTGGTCGTACCAGCGCTTCATTTCTTCTTGGCTGGCCTCCAGGTTGGCCTCGGCCAGCTTTCGGAACTTCCTGGTCTGGTTCCGGAGGGCAGAACATATTGGAACACATCTCGTGGGGGGGTCTGGGGTGCTGCCTCCCACCCTTCCTTAACCAAACTGAGGGGACCTCGGACGGGGTGCCCATATAGTAATTCAAATGGGCTGAACCCCAAGGACTTCTGTGGGACTTCCCGGTAAGCGAACATGAGGCAGGGGAGCAGGACGTCCCACTTACGCCGGAGGGGTTCTTCTAGGCCGTGGATCATCCCCTTCAGAGTCCGGTTAAACCTTTCTACTAGGCCGTTCCCTTGGGGATGATACGGGGTGGTGAACTTATAGGACACCCCACATTGTTGCCACAGGGACGTCATGTATTTCGAGATAAAATTAGTGCCGCGATCGCTCACGACCTCGCGGGGAAAACCCACCTGGGAAAAGATCCCCATCAGGGCTCGGCCCACCACGGGAGCCGTGACGGTGCGTAGGGGGATCGCCTCAGGGTATCGGGTGGCGTGATCCACTAGGACCAGAATGAAACGGTGACCTTGGGAGGTGGGGGGATCCAGGGGCCCCACGATGTCGATTCCGACTCTTTCGTATGGGGTACTGACGACCGGGAAGGGTTGGAGGGGAGCCTTGCGCTTCCCCCCACTCTTCCCACTAGCCTGGCACGTGGGACAGGACTTGCAGTGGGCTTCTACAGCTACTCTCATCCTAGGCCAGTAAAAGTGAGTCACGAGACGGCTGTAGGTTTTGTCTTGACCCAGGTGGCCGGCGAGGGGGACGTCGTGGGCCAAGCCCAGGAGGAAGTCTCGGAAGCGTAGGGGTACCACCAGCACCCGGCCGGATCCTAGCTCCACCGACTTCTGCTCACTGTACATGAGGTTATTCTCCCAATAAACTCGGTGTGTTCCGGTCTTGTCGCCTGCAGCTTGGCCCTCGGCCTGGTGCCGTAGTCCGACCAGGGAAGGACAGGTGGCTTGCTCCCGGCAGAACTCCTCCCGGGTGGGCCCGCCCTCGTGGCGCCACAGGGCCAATTCGGCCAGATCGCTTAACTCGGGGACCGGGGTGGTGTCGGAGGGTTCGTCGCTGGCGACTGACCCTCCCGATGGGGGGACGGGAGGACCCTCGGCGGGGACTGCTCTGACTCCCTCGGTCGGGGGGTCCTCGACTTCCCCCAGGGGGGTGAGTGGGGCGGACATAGATCGGGTGGTGGCGCACACCCACTCGGGGAGTCCCATCATCTCTAGGTGGGCCTTGCGCTCGACGTACTTCCAGGGAGAACTCTCCAGGTCGTTCCCTAAGAGGCAGTCGACCGGCTGGGAGGTTCTTACGGCAACCCTCAGTTTACCTATCACCCCTCCCCACTCAAACGGCACCAGGGCTACCTGACACATACTTTCTCTATTATCTGCGGAAATTACGGGGCAAAAGACGTTGGGTAGGATCTGCTCCTCGGGGACTAAGTGCCTGAGGACACCGGTGATGCTGGCCCCGGTGTCTCGCAGGGCTTCTATCTGGTGGCCATTGATTTTGACGAGCTGCCCGTACTTCTTCGTGTTGGAGGGCAGGAGGCTACCAGGGACCATCTCTCTGTCTCCCAGGGACACTAGGGCCATAGCTGCGGGTTCCCACTCCCCGGTGTCCTCAGCCTCCTCCCCCAGGGCTACGTTGGCTATCTGTCTAGCAGGGTTTGCAGCAGGGGGAACCTGGGGGGCCATGGGGCACTCCGGGTCATTGGCGTAGTGCCCGGGCCTTTGACAACGGAAACAAGTGATGGTTACCCGGTGCCCCCGTCTCCCGGGGGGTCCGGAGACGGGTGGGGGGGGCGCCGGGAAAGGTGGAGGTTGGGCCTTCGGGGGACTCGACTGGGACTCTCTCTGCCCTCCCTGGTTCCCTCCCCCTCTCTGGCGGGGTGGTCCCTGACTGGCTCGGGGGTATTCTCCTACACTGCTCCGGGGGACCCGGGTGTTGGTCCAGCGGTCTGCTTCCACAGCCAGCTTCCGGGGATCGGTGAGTTTGCTGTCCAGCAGATGCTGGCGTAGTTCCACAAAGCAGTTCGCCGCCAGGTGTTCCCACAACATGAGGTCGGTGAGTTCCTCGAGGGTGGTGACCTTGCTGCCCTTGATCCACCCATCGAAGGCCCGACTGAAAAAGTTTACATACTCCACCCAGGTGGTGCCCGGGATCTTCCTGCAGTCCCGGAATCGCTGACGGTACATCTCTGGGGTGAGGCCGTACCTAGTGAGGAGAGCCTCTTTCATGTGGCTGTAGGAGGTCTGCAGGGAGAGGGGTAGGTCGAGCAGGGTGTCCCTTCCTACGCTCAGAAACCGTCCCCACAGCCCTGCCCCCCAGTCCTTCTGCGGGACCCGATGAGAGGTCATGGCGACCTCGTAGGCCCTGAACCATTGTTGAATGTCATCATTTTTATAATATTCTTTGACCACGTCCTTGGGGATGTGGACCTTCTGTTCCGCCGGGGAGGTCGCCTCTCGGTTCCCCGGGGGCCTCCCTTCCTCGTTTCTGGCTTTGAGCTCGTTGGTGGATAAACCCCACCTGGTCGGGCTCGATGAGGTTAGGGAGGTGGGCACTAAGCCGTTTAGCCAGAATTTTGGTGTACAATTTTAAGTCCGTGTTTAACAAGGCAATAGGCTGGTAAGAGGAGCAAAGGGTATGATCCTTCCCAGGCTTCGGAATGAGGGCTATTTCAGCCATTGCCATGTCCGACGAGGGCCCCACCAATTCCGCGAACGAGTTGAAGAGGTGCAAGAGGTACGGCTGTAATTGCGGCAAAAAGGCGCGATAGAATGACACCGGAAGCCCGTCAGGGGCAGGCGTTTTGCCGAGCAGAAGATCCAGCAGGGCATCAGCTATTTCTGTCTGGGTGATAGAGCCCTCCAAGATCTCAGATTGACGCTCGCTCATCGGCTCCCAGTTACATGCGTCTATGGCTTCCGAAATCAGGTCCGCCGCCGGCGGATCGCTAGAATATAGAGCCGCGTAGTAGTCGCGGAACGTTTGAAGCTTTGCCGTTTCCGCAATGGCCCATGACCCGTCCGCCTTCTGTAGTTTGGCGATATGGGCTTTAGCCGCTCGCGTTCGCAGGCGCCGCGCCAAGACAGCACCCACCTTATCCCCGCCCTCGTAGTAACGCTGCTTGAGCGAAAAGCAGGGCGCGTTGGGCCTTGTTGGTCCTGTGCGCGCGGAGCTGTCCACGTAGGACGGCTAGGCGTCTCTTAAGCATCGACATCGGGCGCTCCTGATCCAACTTCTCTAGCGTCTTGACTTCGCGCTCAATTTTGGTCTCATAGAGCCGGGATTCGCGCGCCCTGGCGGCAGCTATTGCCGTGAGAGTACCCCGTATCGTAGCCTTGAAGGCATCCCAGAGGAGAGGGAGGGGAGTCCCCGGTATGTCATTATCTGCGAAGTACGCCAGGATGGCCGCCTGGACTTCCTCCCTATCCACTGGATCGCGAAGAACGTGGTCCGGGAATCTCCAGCGGCTCAATCGCGTCGGGCGGGCGGAACACTCCCGTAGGAGCAATTCTACATGGGCGTGATCTGAAATCGAAATGTTAGAGTGTGACACCGATATGATATCTTTGAGCAAAGAGTGCGACGCAAAGAGAAGGTCGATGCGAGAGTATGAACGGTGCACATGGGAGTAGAAGGTGTAGTCCCGCAACCCCGGAGAATGATACCGCCAGGTGTCCACCAAGTTTAAGGAGGTGAGGGAGTTCTTCACCGCCGCAGACATGGCCCCCATCCCATGGAAAGCTCCCCCACAACGATCCATCTCTGCATCCCACACCAAATTGAAGTCTCCTCCGACTATGAGGTCGGAGTCCACTGGCTCAAGGTGTTCCCTGATTATCCCGCGTAGGAAGGCATCCTGACCCTGGTTGGGGGAATAGATATTACACAAAGTGAGTGGGCGATTTCCTCTCCGGACCTCCACCCGCAAGAACCGACCCTCGGCATCCCTACTGACCTTAGTGTCTCCCTGGGGGAACCCTGCCCTGCAAAGAATGGCTACTCCCGCTGTCTTAGTGGTGGCCGAGGACCAGAATTGATGGGGAAGCGGGGGTGCGCCATCCGCGCCACATCAGATTTGAGAAGGTGAGTTTCTTGGAGAAAGATGACATCAGGGCTCTGCAGAAGCAGATAGCGCCATATTTGGCGTCTCTTGTTGGGTGAATTAAGCCCTTTCACATTGAGGGAGACAATCTTCCAAGAAGGCGTGGCAGTCATTGACACAGGACCACTAGCGAGGCATCTCCCACGCGGCCGTTCCCCCTGATCGCGAGTCCCCCCCGCCAAGAGGATACTGAAGGAAAGGAAGAGGAGGGAGAGGGATAGAGGCAAGGAAAACAACCAGAACATTTAATCGGCCAACAGGGCCAGCAAGGCCTATTCCAGTCTAGGGAGTAGCCAGGCACAACAGCACAGGCTGTCCCGGAGATGTCACTCTCCCAGAAATAGGAGTGGGGGTTTGTCATCACCGCTCTGCTAATCCACGTCTTCCAGGGTCCGCTCCAGGCCACTGCCTCAGCGGTACAGGTGTCGCGCCGAGGAGAAGGCAGTGGCGCACCCCCGGGGAGGGCGTCGAGAGCTCCAAAAGGGGAAGAAATCGACATGACCGCCGGCCGACCATGCAAGCTACCATCTCGTCTCCAAAGCTGTCCTCGAGGAGGGTGTTCCGCCGTGAGAGAGTCTATCCGTGGGCGGATGTCTGTGAACCAGACGGCGACGGGCCACCCTCCAGGGATTTTATGTGTTCAATGATGTCTTGCTTGTCTCGTGAGGACCTGCTGCCGTCAGGTGAGGCAGGACGTCCAGGGCGGTGCACCGTGGACCACTGCGGTGTTAGCGGGGCTCTGAGGTTGGCAGGGCGCCCCGGGGGGCCGGCCGGCGGGGCATCCGGAATCTGCAGCAGCTGAGCCGCCTCTCTGTAGGATCTCAGCACAGGACGCTTGGATTCCCACTGAAACATGAGGGCGAAGGGGTGTGCCCATTGATACCGAATGTGGAGTTCCCTCAGCTTGTCTGTAATGGGTCGGAAGTCCCTCCGGCGCCGGAGTGTCGTGGGGGCCAGGTCTTGAAACAGCTGGATAGGCTTACCCCCACAGAGGATTTCGGGTTTATCTCTAGCCGCTTTAAGGATGGCTTCTTTCTCGACAAAGAAATGGACCCGGGTTAGAATGTCCGGGACAAGACCCGGCCTCCCAGTCGGTCCCAAGACCCTATGTGCACGGTCCAGGGTGGGCGGTGACGTATCATCATCTCCTCGGATGTCATGCAGGAGGTCCGCCACGAATGACATTATATCTGTACCTTCCGCCCCAGTTGGAACCCCCCGGATGCGGATGTTGTTCCGGCGCCCCCTATTTTCCAAGTCCTCCTGCTTAATCTGAAGCTCCACATGTTGCTCCTCCAAAGTGGCAAGCCGCTGCCATAGATGTTCTTGGTCCTCTGTGCGAGCGTCCAAGGTCTTCTCCAAGTCGTCGACGCGGCCTCCCAGCTCCCCCACATCTCTCCGCAGCTCCTTAACGCACGCCTGGACTTCCGAGCAAAGTGACCCGATTTCTGACTTCAGCTCCTGCATGAACGACGCCATGAAGGATTGCGTGACTGGTGCCGCAGATGCTCCAGCTTCGGACGACCCAGCGCCTGCCGGTGTCACACTCGGTTTGCTCCACAAGTCCTTGACTGAGGCGTCCTTGGGAGTCGCCGCCGGCTCTTTTCCCAACTTCGTGCGGGTCATGTTGCAAGAGTGCCGGATATCGATTTCTCAATGGGAAGGAGCGACGTCCCTGGCCGCAGCAATCGCCCACACAGCGTAGCACTCGGGCTTCCCAGCCGCGCTGCCCAGGAGCTGCAACGTGGGCCCAATCGACTGAGCAGGGACCAAGTGCGCCGCGTTCCAGAGCACCCCTCAAGACCAACGCTGCGAGGACGCGGCAGAGTTCAGCACCAGGCGAGGGGGGGCCGGCCAGATCCCAATCCACAGCGCCGCGCAGGGCCTGCAAGTCGGGTGGTGCGCGGCAGGGTACCCAATGACTCTCAAGGCAGGTCCACCACTAGTTGTCCACTATAGGTCAGGCATAAGGCTCTCAAAGTGTGCACCAGACCCGCATCCCACGGCTAGAGGAACTCTTGTGCCCTGCGGTGCTAAGTCTCACTCCTCGCTCCGAAAGGCCTGCTCGCCCCCCCTCCGCTTCAAGCAAATCGAGGGCGCAACCGGCGTCTCCCACTGCCCCAGGACTCACTCACCGCCGCTCAGCTCCGGAGTGTAAGTAGGATGGGCGCCAGCCAGATCTCCTCTCCCGCATAGGTTGGAGGACACGCAATCAGCAGGCAACAGTTCGCCGGAGCCCGAGCATTCCAGGGACGATGCTCTCTCCCCGCCGCTGCCCCTTTCAAGCCGCCTCGTGGTCCGCTCCTCCACTAGGCCGCACCCGTCGCAGCTCACAAAATGGCAGCGGGTGCTCTTCACAGTCCCTGCGGCCTCTCGCACCAGCCAGGCGACACCCTCGACAAGCCACCTCTCACGCCCATCCACCTCGGGCCGCTTCCGCCACTCCACACCGCCTCCAGCCGCCTCCGGGTCGCGCCACCTCGTCCGCTCTCAGCAATCTCTCATCCCACCCGGGAAGTCCCGGCCTACCAGGTCTAGGCGCCGAAGACTGCGGTCGCCGCTCGATTCTCGGGCTCTCAAGTCCTCTGGTCTGGCAGTCCGGGGTCCGCCACGGCCAGGACCCCCCAGGTAGATCCTCCCCGGCGGCCAATCAAGCGATGCTTCCTCTGCCCGGGAGCCTCCGAGCACAGGGCGCGCAGGTTTGAAAGTCCGGAAATGGCGGACAGCGCTGCCGGCTCTCAACGCTCCCCCTGAATGGCGCCGTCCGGCCTCTGCGGCTATCGCTGGTGTCTTCCTCCGCTGCCCCCAGTGTTCCGCCCTTCAGGGGCTGCTGTCCAGGGCCAGGGTCCGCCAGTACACCGCTGTTTGAGGCGTTTGATCTCAGCGGCGGCCCTGAGCGGCAGCGACCCACGTCTTACTCCATTGCTGGCGAGACCCCCGCGTTTTATTTTAATGAGGCCCCCGGGTGGGCTAGGTCCCGGGGCCATTTCTTAAAAAATAATAGCGGGGGCCTGCTGGGGTCCCCGCAGCCCTGGGAACCACCACCTCCCCTGGGCTTCACTCATGTTGGGAGGGGGGGCGCGCGGTCCTCCTCCTGGAGCTTGTGATGGCCCTGGGGACCGCCACCCCCCAGGGCCGGCTCCTGCAGTGTCCAGGGGTGCCCACCCTCGGGACACTGCTGTTTACTATGACAGAGCGGGAGCCGTGCGGCTCCCGCCCTTTCATAGCAAACTTGCTTTGGATTTTCCACAGCTGATTGCTTTTCCATGTGGGGAGCTGCATGTCAGCAGCTCCCCTTGTGGAAAAGCAATGCTGGCTCCCGCAGGACGTGGGGAGTCAGCGGGACCGTGGAGGCATTGGGCCTCCCCCCACGGTCCCCAACGGTGAGGCCAGGCCCCGGTAGATGGGATCCTTGGGGCCGGAATTGGCCACGGGAGGGGTCCAACGTGGCCCTCTTCTCGTGTACTTCTTAAGTCTTTCAAACACCAAGTGGTATATTCTGAAGGACACATCGCCGAGTTAACGGCACTTTATCGTAACCAAAATGGTGATACATTTAACGCACCATTTACAAGCTGGAGCAAACAGACCATATCACCAGTTTACCAACGATAGCAGCCTCAAAAAGCATCGTCACAGATGATCCGGGCAAATATTACGAATGAGATGAAGAGTAGGTGTACCCGTGCAAAAAGCAGCGAGCACATCACTTCGCAAGTTTCTCAACCACTAGCAAGATCGTCGAAGAGAATACAAAACAGGCGATAAGATGTGGTAGAAGTAGAAAGTTTACACCTGCTCTGAGCTGGTGTAAAGTCAGACTACAACCTGCAACATGAAAGGGAGCCCAGCCCAAAGCCACACCTGAATGACAACAGATGCAATGGAGCCAACGATCATGCAGCTCGGACACCCAACACTGCTCCGACACCCCCCGCCACCAGCCCCTTGTCCGCCATCCCCGCTCACCGCCACCCCCCACAAACTAATGTGAAAGCAACCTTAGGAAATCTGGAACGTAACAAATTGGCTGATGTCGCACAATTAGAATTAAGAACATGCATGTGAGGTTGGACAGATAAGAATCTAAGTCATCTATGGATTTACATATAAAACATTTCATTTAAACAAAACAACAAAATAAAAGTAGGTACAGGCATGGCATGTCATCCCTCAACAATTTGTGAACCACAGCCTGCAAGACAAATAGAAAGATAAGATTGTGCGTCATGTGTCCATCAAAGGAGAGAGAGAGAGAAAGAGTGAGAGAGGAAGCGAAAGAGAAAGAAAGAAAGAGTGAGAGAGAGAGGATGACAGAGAAAGAGAGAAAGAGTGAGAGAGAGGGGAAGAGAGAGAGAAAGAGAGAAAGAGTGAGATACAAGGAAGAGAGAGAGAAAGAGAGAAACACGATGAGGAAGAGAGAGAGAAAGAGTGAGACAGAGAGGAAGAGACAGAGAAAGAAAGAATGAGAGAGAGGAAGAGACAGAGAAAGAGAGAAAGAGTGTGAGAGAGAGAAAGGAAGAGAGAGAGAGAGAGACAAAGAGTGTGAGTGACAGAAAGGAAGAGATGGAGAGGGCGAGTGAGTGTTGACAATGTGGAGAAAATCCTCACAGCTCACCTTTCTGCCACTGGTGTGTCTCCAACCACGTGCCGGGACATAGTGCAGCCCTCAAGTTTAGTCATCTGAAACATAGTATAGAATCAATAATGGCAGAGTACATGTAACTGCACATGCGTAATTCTCTGTTTTGCCCCTGCGCACCCAGGCTGCTGCACCCCATCAACTCCCGCCGCCCAGAGGTGTCTGTCCACCCTGCGCACTCAGGCTGCTGCACTTCATTGACTCCTGCCACCCAGAGGTGCCTGCCCGCCTCTGCACACCCAGGCTGCTGTACCCCATCCACTCTCACTGCCCAGAGGTGTCTGCCCGCTGTTGTGCACCCAGGCTGCTGCACCCCATCCACTCCCCGTGCCCGGAGGTGACTGCCCATTCCTGCGCACCCAGACTGCTGCACCCCATCCACTCACACTGCCTAGAGGTGTCTGCCCGCTCCTGTGCACCCAGGCTGCTGTACCCCATCCACTCCCACAGCTCGGAGGTGACTGCCTGCTCTTGTGCACCCAGGCTGCTGCACACTATGCACTCACACCGCCCAGAGGTGACTGCCTGCTGCTGCGGAAACAAGCCTCTCTGCTCACCTTCTGCCACCGGCCTTTGTGTAAGAGGGTCCACCACGTGCTGAAGCAACCTCCTCAGCCTTTGCGTACACGCGGTGCAGCCGAGCTCACAATTCAGGGTGGGTGTTGATTGCCAGGATGGCCACACATCATCGCAGGCCTGCTAGACAAAAAGCAAGATAAGATTATGCGTCATGCCTCCATCAAAGGAGAGAGAGAGAGAGAAAGAGTGAGAGAGAGGAAGAGAGAGAGAGAAAGAAAGAAAGAAAAAATGAGAGGAAGACAGAGAGAAAGAGTGAGAGAGAGAGGAAGAGAGAGAGAAACAGTGA